>NC_133769.1:226576080-226694267 GCF_003597395.2 Chelonoidis abingdonii
AGGATGGAGATGGATGGCAGGAGAGAGATCACTTGATCATTGCCTGTTAGCTTCACCCCCTCTGGGGCACCTGGCATTGGCCACTGTCGGTAGACAGATACTGGGCTAGATGGACCTTTGGTCTGACCCGGTACAGCCGTTCTTATGTTCTTATTTCCTGGGTCTTTTTTTGATGTCTGTATTGTTACAGACATACTTGCTGACAGGTATTTTGAAATAAATTACCAAAATAATTGAAACTGGGATGATTATGTTGTTCTATTTTGACATATAAAAAAATGCAGAATTTTGCAGAATTTTAAAATATCATGGCAGAATTTTTAACTTTTTGGCACTGAATTCCCCCAGGAGTAATAAATGGTGTAACAAACACAGCTGATGCTGAGCACAACTTGCTGTATAATTTTGTCTTCTCAAGTCCGAGGCATTCTCTTTTGGAACAGAAATTAAAAGAGCTGGTGTTTCTTTATCTCCATCTTGGAATTTAAAAAGACTTTATGTTAACAAAAAAATCCATTGGTTTAGGATTATTGATGCTTTCTTCTTTTACTTACTGTGCTAGTATTTTGATTAGCCATCTGAGAGAAGAACCCAGTGTAACTGCACAACAGTTTTGGTACATTGCACAGAACCTGAGATACCACAAGGAGTCAGAGAATTCTTAATAGTCTGTATTTTGCATTTGGACTTTTGCATCTAGTTTACTGCAGAAAAGGGGTCATTTTGCTGAAAAATTAATCTCAATTTAACAAATCCGTATTTAACAACTTTAATTAGTTTTAAAAATCACATCTGTTGGGTCAGTTTTTTTGTTGGTTCAAGAAATGATAAACCACTACAGTAGATTCTGTGATAAAATGTTCTATATAAATACAAAATACCTGCATTTCTAAAGAAGGTTCAAATACTGTTATATTTCATTTAATGTTTTTTTAAAAAGGATTTAATTTTGAATAATTTTGATTTTTCCTTGCATAATTTTGATTTTTTTTTCTGTGCATAATTCCCTAGGGTGTAAGCAGATAGCAAAGTATAGCTTGAAAGAACTAACGTAGGGATGGCTCATCTAGCTATTGAGCGATCCATTGTCATGTGGTTATCATATCTTACCATTATCACAGAATATCTCAGCTGGTTCTCTTAACATCGTTAAGCAAATATAACTCATGTGCTTTCCATTATAGTGCTAGTCAGCGCATATAAAGTATAGTAATTTCCTGGGCAACATTCATAGATCCTCTGTACGATCTTTTCCCGCCCAGACTTTTTTAACTACTGGGCTAGATCCATAACCCACTGAAGTCAGTGGGAGTCTTTGCATTAAAAGAGTCTTTTCTTAACTTTGGTGGAGTTTTGATCAGGCCCATTCTGAATTATTTTTCAGCATTCCTCAAGAACAGGATTAGCAATACTAGTTAAAGCCCAACTAGGGTGACCATATGTCCCAATATTATCAGGGATTGTCCCGAAATTAGGGGCTTTTTCTTCTATACAAAGCTATATTCCCTCTCCCACCCCCTGCCAAAAAAAAGGGTCCTGATTTTTCACACTTGCTATCTGGTCACCCTAAGCTGAGCATGGTACAGAAAGGACAACTTGTCCAGTATAAAATTCTCTATGTAATATATAGCTTCCACAGGTCATTTCCAAACTACTTGTAATTTGATCAAATTCTTGCCTCTCAGAATTACCTGGGTCCCATTTTCATGGCATTATAATAAAGATGAAGTGTACCAGAGAATGTCTGGGATTGACTGAGTTGCAGTCTGGCCCTTATTCTTTTATCATCACAATAATCATCTATACTGAATTCATTGATGTGAGTGGCTAAAGCTACACATAAAATCATAAAAACAGAATCTGTGTCCAAACCCCAGAAGATCTCATTAGGCAATAAGTTATGTCTGACCTAATTAATGGCTTGGTAAGAATGAGGCAGAAGGTTTCTAATGTTTGTTCCTCCTTAGAGTTAATAGGATTAAACTATATGACAGCTAAACCTTTATAAAAGCTTAGGAATATGGGACTCTTATTGTCTACTAACTATCCCTCCAGAGGAATTAGAATCATATAGGAGGATGAAATGTCCCTAGCTCACAGTTGATGCTGTCAACAGTAGGAGTGACCACGTTTTGCTAATAGGGTTTGGAAGACAAGACTAGGGCCAGCCTTTACATCTTCTCCTGGCAAAGTCTCATATCAGTATTTGAATAGGAGAAGGGTACAGAGTATGTGTGTTTTCCCCAGGGCCACCCAGAGGATTCAGGGGCCCTGGGGTCCCCCGTCACTGAATTGCCGCTGAAGACCTGACACTTCAGCAGCGGGTCCTGGGGCAGAAGGACCCCCCCCCCCGCCACGAGTCTTTGGAGCACTTCAGCGGCGGGTCCTGAAGTAGAAGGACCCCCTGCCGCCGAATTGCTGCCAAAGACCCGAAGTGGAAGAAGCTCCGGTGGCCTGGGCCCCGCGACAGTTTTCCGGGGCACCCGGAGCAAGTGAGGGATCCCGCTCCAGGGGTCCCAAAAAAACTCTTGTGGGGGCCTGGGGCAAATTGCCCCACTTGCCGTCCCTCCCCCCAGGCGGCCCTGGTTTTCCCATGTTATGGATCTCAGCATTGTCCGCCAAACTGGTAATGGGAAATTCAGCAGCAGATTCATCACTTACAAAGAGTTGGAGCTTAAAGTGCTCTTATCCTCTGAAAAGTTGTGCAAATGGTATTCTGGGAGGTTGTGTGATTGTTTCTCAGTAGCTATTCTACATCAAATTGGCTCAGTTTACAAGTGAAAACATTTTGGTTTCTAACTGCCAGCCCTACAAGCTCGGCCTAAGATATGAAAGTCAAGCTGGGTTCTTCTCTTTTTTCTGCATCATTAGTAATAATGGTTCTGCAGTGAAACTTGATTAACAGATCCCTTGAGGCTGCATGACTCAGCATGACCCCCTAGCTGTGTTGTCTGTACAGGTCTTAAAGGAGTAAAAACTAGCAAACATTACTTTTGTTTATGAGCAGCTGTAACTGAATACACACAGAGCAGATTCAGTGAGCAAGAAGGGCCCAATTTTACAGCACTTTTGTAGTTACTTTTCCGACTAAAACTGGGGTCCTGTGCATATTACAGCACATATGGAATTTGGCACAAAATTCACTACTAGCTGCAGGTTGTGATCTGGTATCTAAGCTTTCACTAAAAGCATGGGCCTGATCCTCTGCTGGTATAAAATGACTGAGCGCTATTGACATCAGCTAAAGATCTGGCCCTATATTTTTAGCTTTCTTAGTTGTGAATAAAACTTTGGGAAGCCCTCCAGGGCCCCTGGGTATGCACTCCGGTAGCTAGCCTATGCTGAAGTCCAAGTCACCATGCCTACCCTGCTACTGTTACCCGTGCTAGCTAGATTAAAGCTAGAATAGGTGTGTTTACCGATGCTGCAATCATACCTTTCATTATGCTGCGTAGACATGTCCTTAGAGTGTATTATCAAAATATACAAAACAGGAGCTGCTGTGGTGATCGTATTAGTCTATTACCCATTTCTCAGTATAAACACATCCACTTTTCAATGTAAACTAAGCTGTAGCAGTATTTCCAGTCTGTCACACCAAAGCGCTGCAGAAGAATGGCCCTTGCTATAGAATTGAGATCCAGCTTGCTGTGGAATCATGGGACTTTGAGGCCACTCACAGCACATAAAGTTAAGCATGTTCCTACGCTGCCGCAGCACCAGGGCCTACACTGCAATTTAGCCTGGGGATTTACAGTAGCTTGTCACTTGTCTTTTTTTCTTTTCAATGAATAATCATTCCCTGGAGAAGATTTGTATTTAAAAAGTGCAGTGGTACCTCCAGCACTATATATTGACAACTGTATCCAGAGAGAGGATCCACCACAGAGATGGAGACATCCAGGGGTGGCTCAAGGCACCAGCGCAGCAAGCGTCTGTTAGGGCAGCAGTTAGGCAGCCTTCGGCAGCATTTCTGTGGGAGGTCCGCTGGTCCCGTGGTTTCGGCAGCAATTCTGCAGCGGGTACGCTGGTGTGGGACCAGCAGACCACCCGCAGAACCGCTGCTGAATCTGCGTGATCGGGGCAGACCTCCCATAGAAACGCTGCCGAAGGCTGCCTGACTGCCGTGCTTGGGGTGGCAAAAAACACAGAGCCGCCCTGGAGACATTGTCCCTTTTCAAACAGTATCAGCACGTCACCCTTTCCTTTATTATCTCTCAGAAACAAAGACTTACTCCAGACCTTGTCTTTTCATATGAAAATGAGCCGTCCACTGCTGTCAACATATTTATGGCAGGATTAAAACTTTAAGCTTCTTTCCACTACCCGTTGGCTTGTGCTCTGTGCATTTGACTGTAACTAAGGATTTGGCCCAGTATCTTGAAACAAAATGTTTCATGTTTGCTAAAAATAAATTGATTAAGTTGAAAGCTCTAATAGTGCTTCCTTAATCAAAAATGGTGCAAAGATGTAAATCTTGATCTGAATGAAATTTGTTTCTTTGAATTCCCCCATCTGTTATCTCTTGTTTTATGCTTACATTGCAAGTTCTTTGGGGCAGAGATTGTCTTTTTGTCCTGTGTTTGTACAGCACCTAGCACAATGGTCCCTGACTGAGGGTGCCCACGTGCTATAAATAAGAAATAATAATAATGAAATGCAATCTAACAAACAAATGCAAATATATAACCTATTTGGTATTTCAATACAAAAATGTTGATACTGAACAGGGAAAATCAGCGTTTTACTGAGTGCTCTCATTTAAAATGAATGGTGAAATCAATGCATATGATCACTCATTTAATTATAGTATTTGGAAACCCATATTCTAGAATATTTCTGCAATGTGCTGTTGCTGTGATAGAAATGGCTGAGTGTCCTGGAGTTGTGTGATGATGTGCCTGATTCATGCAAGGGTAATTTTTTTTATGTTTTTAGTTACAGTAAATAAAGGGCAATCCCATCTGTTAAAAGTCAACAGCAGAAAAATAGCAAATGACTTGAGTGCACCTGATTACAAATGAATGAGTCACTATGGAAGAAAATACAAACTGACCCAGACTCTCATCCTAAACCAAACCAAGTCTTTTTCAGATTCACAAAAGTTCAAATAACAGCGTCCTCCATCATCTTTAGTTGTTGCAGGCCTTTAGGTCAGGAAGTACCGGGGATTTTGCAAGCAAACCTGTTCTTTTGAGAAGTCTGGCCCTCTCAAGAAGTTTGGATAAAATAACAGCGTCCTCCATCATCTTTAGTTGTTGCAGGCCTTTAGGTCAGGAAGTACTGGGGATTTTGCAAGCAAACCTGTTCTTTTGAGAAGTCTGGCCCTCTCAAGAAGTTTGGATAGTTCACATAACTTTTCCAACCTGAGCTGAACCTCTAGCTTGTGTAAACCAGCAAGCTCCACTGACATTAAAAGAGCTCTGCAAGTTGACACCAGCCGAGGGGTGTGCTGCGTACTTACTTGATGTCTATCCTTCCCTGCTAATGAATGAATTTCAAATTCATAGAAAATCAACATTGGTAAATATCAAAATGTGCTATGATCCACATAGACACAAGATTGCCTTTGTAATATTTAATTTGCTAAACATCTCAGATAAAAAAGCAGTAGTTTATATTTGGGGGACCAGAGTCGTGGTTGGCATACATTTACAATGAGCAATACATGCTTCAGTGAAGTTATGGTGATTTACACCAGCTGAGAATCTGGCCTATGCACAAAAGTGCTATTTGGGTAAATCCCGCAGTTCTTAGCCCAAATGCAGAAAAACTTAAGTCTCATAATTCCAGACCACTATTTTCTTTCTGAAATAGTCTGAAGACAGGGTAGGAATTATAGGGACTGGCTTCTCAGGATATGTCTACACTGGGATAAAAGCCCTGTGGTATGGCTGCAGCTGGCCCGAGTCAGCTGACATGGGCTCCTGGGTTTCGTATTGTGAGGCTAAAACTGCTGTGTAGACATTCAGGCAGTGGTTGGACTCTGAGCTCTGGAGCCCTCCACCCTTGCAGGGTCCCAGAGCTCCAGCTCAGGCCCAAGCCTGAACATCTGCACAGCAGTTTTTCAGCCCAGGAGCTGAAACTCCACAAGCCTGAATCCATTGACCTGGGCCAGTTGAGGGTTTTTTATTCCCCTGTAGGCATACTCTTAATCAGTTACATTTCAGTAGTAAGGAATATGGCTCAATATGACTTCATTGTTTGTAAGAATAGTCTAAACTGTAGTCCACTTTTTACATAAGAGATAACTCTCTATCCTTCAGGAAAGACACAACTGATAAAGGGAATTTTTAATAATTGAGCACGCTAAACATCCTGCATGTGCTGTAGGAATAAATAAAAGAACAACCTTTTTCAACAGTTAGTCTTGGTTTTATCTCAATAACCACAGAAGCTGCACTTTAAAAGTTCATTCTGTTTTTTAATATACTGCCCCGGTCTCAACTGTAGGAAGCATTGTTCAGTCCGGAGGAATCTTTCAAAAAGAATGAACTTTTAAAGTGAGACAACTATTTGGCAACTGTCGTTTCAGAAAGAGCTGTAAAATGAACAGAAGAGCCACAGCAGCCCTTAGGCAGCCAGAGATATTACAGGAAGATTAGATGACATGATAAAAGCTGGTACACACTTGGATTTACTGCCTTTTGCTGGCAAATATTACTGTCGTGGTCTGCTGTGCTGTACCATCCTATACATCACATAGGAAGACAAAAGGGTCAGATCCTCAGCTGCTATAAATAAATGTCTCCATTTACTTCATTAGAGCTATTGTTTGCACTGTCTGAGGAGCTGGCCATCAATAAGCCCTTTGAACTGCCCACTGAGTGTGAAGTTGAAAAATATGTCACTAAAGGTATGTTTGCAGTCCAATGTAAGCCCACGATCAGACTCAGGCTTGAGCCCGGTGCCCCCTTCTGACTACACACAAATCTGTCAAACTAGGGCTTGGACCTAGGGTAGTAAGACCTTGCAGGGCTGGAGGGTCCAAGCCTGAGTCAAGCCACGAACAGGGGCTCAAGCCGTATTGCTTTGCAGTGTGGACACAACCTCCATGACTTTGGTCCTGAGAGTCTGCCAAAAGTATTCCACAATCATAGAATATTAGGGTTGGAATAGAGCTCAGGAGGTCATCTAGTCCAATCCCCTGCTCAAAGCAGGACTAACACCAACTAAATCATCCCAGCCAAGGCTTTGTCAAGCTGGACCTTAAAAACCTCTGAGGATGGAGATTCCACCACCTCCTTAGTGGCACCATTCCAGTGCTTCGCCACCCTCCTAGTGAAATAGTGTTTCCTGATATCCAAACTAGACCTCCCCCATTCCAACTTGAGACCACTGCTTCTTGTTCTATCATCTGACACCACTGAGAACAGCTGAGCTTCATCCTCTTTGGAATGCCCATTCAAGTAATTGAAGGCTGCTATCAAATTCTCCTTCACTCTTCTCTTCTGTAGACTAAATAACCCCAGTTCCCTCAGCCTCTCCTCGTAAGTCATGTGCCCCAGCCCTCTAATCATTTTCTTTGCCCTCCGCTGGACTCTCTCTAATTTGTCCACATCCCTTCTGTAGTTAGGGGACCAAACTGGATGTAATACTCCAGGTGTGACCTCACCATTGCTGATCAGAGGGGAATAATCATGTCCCTCAATCTGCTGGCAGTGCTCCTACTAATACAGCCCAGTATGCCATTGGCGTTCTTGGCAACAAGGGCACACTGCTGACTCATATCCAGCTTCTTAACCTCTGTAATCCCCAGGTCCTTTTCTGCAGAACTGCCACTTAGCCAGTTGGTCCTCAGCCTGTAGTGGTACATGGGATTCTTCCTTCCTAAGTGCAGAACTCTGCACTTGTCCTTGTTGAACCTCATCAGATTACTTTGGGCCCAATCCTCCAATTTGTCTAGGTCACTCTGGACCCTATCCCTCCCCTCCAGCATATGTACCTCTCCCCCCAGGTTAGCGACATCTGTGAACTTGCTGAGGGTGCAATCCATCCCATCATCCAGATCATTAATAAAAATGCTGAACAGAACCAGCCTCAAGACCGACCCTTGGGGCGCTCCGCTTGATACCAGCTGCCAGCTAGACATTGAGCCATTGATCACTACCTGTTGAGCCCAACAATCTAGACAGCTTTTTATCCACCTTATAATCCATTCATCCAATCCATACTTTTTTAACTTGCTGGCAAGAATACTGGCCAACTTTTTTTGTCCTCTCTATCCCAACAATCTCCAATTGATTCCAGTGAAAATGGAAGTAACTTTCCCTCTCCCTTGGTGTACTGCAGTAACTCAGTGAGTCAGCATTAATCTCATTGTCTTCTGACCATCAAACTGCAAATACACAATCAGAGAGCCTTCTGTGTCTGCAATGGAAACTGAACAGAACATGCCTTTTGCAAAGCATGCTGCTTTATGATTGCAGGAGCCCAGCCAGATTCTGGTGAATCTCTGGTGCGAGGCCAGCAAAACTGGATTTTAGTAAGCGTACCAGAAATGACCATCTGTACCAGCAAAGAAGCTGGCAGCTTTGCAAATTTATTGGACTGGTGACCAGTGCAGAGAACGGATTAAGCAGCTCTAGAGGCAAGTACCAGAAGTCCAGGGACCAGAACCACACCTCAGGCACCTTGCTGACATTATGTCCATTTTATGAGGAGCTTGACCGAATGCTGGGCACTCACTGTACTGAGCACAGAGTCAATGGTGGTGCATGATGCCCTGCTCAGACAGAATGGTTTCCTGCTGGCCTCCCAATCTGGCATGAGGATTGATAGTAGCCAGTGGCAGGCACCCAGGGAGGACAAAGTCACTCTATTGCTGAAGCTGGTTCCAGAGCAGGCTTTAGAGGAGAAGGAGCAGCAGCATGTTCTGAGTCCACACTTGGAGGCGCTCTTTGATTGTTCCCCTCCCCTGAAGAACAGCCCACTGTGGCAGACATGGAAGGGACAGAAGCCACCCCGATCCCTGTAAGTTTCTCACTCTGTTTTAATGTTTATTAATATGGTAATGCGAGGGATTTCTGCTCCATGAACCAATGCAAAAGTTATGAGAAGCCCCAGCTAGCAGTATGTATCTGCTAACGGCAGACTGTATGCTACCAATGGCTTGGCTTCTTCTCCACCACCACCACCACCACCACCACGTGGAGTTCCAAATGACGACCAGGTAATGCAAACAGTAAAGAACACCTTTAAAGTGTATGTTTACTGGAAAGTCACAGATATTTGCTAGGGCTATTCCTGTTTCTTAAAAATAATAACTTTACATTGCCATACCTGTAAGTATGCTGCATAATCACTCAATAGTCTGTCAGGCCATCTGGAAATGGCAGAGAGTGATGGAGGTGGAAATGTGTTCGATTTACAAATCTAGTCCATTTCAGTTCAAGGTAGTCCATGCAGTCCATAGATGACAAAATCATTTGCCCAAATACAACTGGGCTTTGAAATTTTGTCCAAAAATGTGCCAGGGTGTGCAGTTCTGTGTGTCTGCATGCAGCCATAACAGGCTAAGCCATGTGGTAGCTAATGCAGCATCCTGTTGATTCTCTCATGAATTCTGACCCAATCCTGGGTGCTTATAGGTGCAAACTTTTCCTGAAACAGGAACTCCCTATAAGTAGTCACATTTTGGGGAAGGGTGTATTTTTCCAGGCCCATCAAGGAAGCCAACCAGCCTATTTTGCTTATAGATGTGCTTTTCAGTCACTATATATTTTAATACTTCATATGTACCAGCAACTTTTAATAACATCTCCCTTTGCCAGTTGGGCACCACAAGAACTGTTCTGTCCTCCAAACTGTGGAGGTTCTGAAATGATAGAAGAAGCTTTTGTAGCACAGCCATTGATGGCACCCTCCCATCCTGCCCTCTACCCCCAAACCCATGTAATTCTACAATTTTTAAACTCAAAAAACCAGCTTTGTCTTTTTAACTGACCGTAGTGTATGCAATTCACTTTCACTGTGATTAATCCAGCTGTCCAGGAGGCTTCTGTGGTCTTAAACATCCCTTTTACAACATATTGAAGTTCAGTTTGGAAAAGTATTTTACATCCTGGAAATTCTTTTTTCTGTGCTCCTGCAGTGAGCTATTTGAGACTCTGTGTCTTGTCCTAGTCCAGGTCCGTTGGCCTCTACTGGCTGCAGTACTCCACAGCTTGCCCACAGTGCAGCAGAAGGCTGGGCCAGTGTACCTTCCCAGACCATTCCAAGAGAAAGCATTTCCATGATGAACTTGTGGTTGAAGTTGTGGACAGGGCCAACAAGCAGGTCCAGTACCAAAGACAGAAGTACTTGCAGCTAGAGGAAAGGCTCAGGCTGGCTGCACAGCTTGAGGATAGGGTTTCAGTGTAGGAGAAGGCACTTGCTTTGCAGTTCCTGTAACAGAAATGACAGCTAAAGGAGGAGGACAGAGCTCAACAGAATTTGTTTGAGTGGCTCATCTCACTAATGACTGCAAGAGTAGCATCTCCTGCTGCATCATTCCCACCACAGCCTGAGTCCCCTGTGTGAAGCAGCTTGGAAGATGCCATAGCTGGGTGACACATGCAGTTGGGTGCATGAGCAGGTGTCCAGGGCAACCTTGCCTGATGCAGCCCTCCAAACTGACCCTTTCCTCTGTGGATGCTTCCACTCTCTTCCCACAGTGCCAAGTACATGGAAAATGGAGAAAGAAGGGAAAGGAGAATGGGGGACCAGGCAAGGGGGTTTCAGTCTTGTATATGGTTTCACTGTTTCCACCAGTTCCTGCACCTTGTTCTTGTTTTTCTCTATGGATCTATTGTTACTTGTATTTTGGTGTGGTAATGGCAGCTGGCCTGCCTGGGAATGGGTGAATGTTGTATTTTCTAAAACATGTTTATGAATAAAGCTTTTTTAATTTATCCGGAAAGTTTATTGCTATCACTGCTTCACATCATAGGATGTGTATTCAAAATAATAAAGGTAAACACATGGTCAGGGACAATTAGTGTGCGAAGTGTATTCCTCAATGCAGTGATCTACAGCACTTTATACATCGATCTCTCAAATAACTGCCCTCCATTTCATAAGTGGTCATGTCATTCATAAGTACAGTGCCTGGCACTAAACTCCCCCACCACCACCAAGCACTGAAATCCCCCACAATAAGTGATCCCCCTTGCCACCTCCAGCCCCATAAGCACATTCCTAAAGGTACAATTCTCCCTGTTCCATTGGGCCATGCAAGTCCACAATGCGGGAGCACAAAGCATATCTGGCTTAAAGGATTCTTGCTGCATCCAGCAACACTGGAGTGGATGTACTTTCTGGCTGAGTGTGCCGATACAGCAGCCCCTCTATTTGGGGGAAATGGTTCACCTCAGGCTTCACAAAAGTTGTGACGAGCACCATGAGCCACAGTAATGCGGGCAGCATTGATGACACTGGAATCCAAACAGGTGTGTAGACATTGCCAATGGGAGTTGGCTATTAGCCAGGATGGGCAGGGATGATGTCCCTACCCTCTGTTTGCCAGAAGCTGGGAATGGGCGACAGAGGATGGATCACTTGATGATTACCTGTTGTGTTCATTCCCTCTGGGGCATTGGCCACTGTTGGAAGACAGGATATGGCTAACTAGACTTTTGGTCTGACCCTGTATGGCCGTTTTTCTGTTCAATCTGCCAAAAGCATATTCAACAGCCATTCTATGCCTGTTGAGGGTGTAATTAAACCTTCTTTTGCCAGGGCCTCTGAAATCAGAGTACAGTTTCGTAAGCCAAGGCAAAGGGGGATATGCAGGGTCCCACAGAATAATGGTGGGGACAGGAACTCCATTTATGACAATTATCAGAGGGATGGCCGTGTTAGTCTGGATCTGTAAAAGCAGCAAAGAGTCCTGTGGCACCTTATAGACTAACAGATGTTTTGAAGCATGAGCTTTCGTAGGTGAATACCCACTTTGTCGGATGTATGACAATGTCATTTGGTGGAAACAGTGCTCCAGCTCGTCCATGAATGTGATTGGCAAAAAACCCTGGTATTATTAATTTTCCCCATGCATCCCACTCTGCTGTTAATAAATTGCCCTCTGCAGTCCATGAGGGCCTGCATAACAATGGATTAGCACCATTAGTAGTTTAAGTCCTCATATGCTCCTTGAGGAGGCCAAACTATAAGCACCTGAGTCCCATCAATGGCTCCAGCATACTTTGGAAACCCCATTCTCTCAAAACCAGTAGTTACCTCAGGAATATCTTTTAAGCCTGCCATCTTGGGGTAGACCACACGCTTGATTGCTTCAGAAACCTCGGCCACCACTTTCTCCACCGTTGACTTTCCAACACCAAACTGGTTGGCAATAGATCTGTAGCAACCAGGGGTAGTCATTTTCCAGATGGCTATGGCAACCTGCTTCTGAACTGGCCAGGATGTCCTCATCTGTAGGTCTTTATGCTGGCGGGTCAGGGCAAGCTGCTCACAGAGCACCATAAATGTAGCTTTCTTTATGCAAAATTTCTGGACCTAGTGCTGGTGATCCCAGAGCCACACGGCACCGAGTCCCACCAGTCTGTGTTTATGGCCCTGCACCAGAAGTGCTGGTCTATGTAGGGGACATGAGTGTAATAAGTAACATCAGCCAGTGAGAGTCTGCCATGTCTGTGGCCTCCTCCTCCATCATAAGCTCTGTCAGATGACACCCACACAGACTTTAAGGCCAGAAGGGACCATTGTGATCATCTAATCCAGTGGTTCTCAAATTTATTTGATTGTGCTCCTCCCTTCTTTTTGTCTGTTATAGTTTACACCTGCTCCTCCTCCCCTCCCTCCCCCGCCATGCAAGTACATATACTGATAAAATAAAAAATCAACAGGCAACTCTGACTAAATATTAAAAACAGTAAGGCATCGATTCAAACAGTCAACAATGCAGTGTAATAAGAGCAAAAGCAAAACTGCAACTGTGGTTAATGTTTACAATTAAATGTGCACGCCACTTCGTAGCAACCGTATTAACGTACAGATGGCAATGATGTTGTATAATGCTATGCAAGCTTACCAGAAATCTGTCAAAATGCATCGCGCCAGAGTCAAACGCACAGTGCCATCCAAGGACCTGAAATGTCTGGAGGCATCAGCTCTTCTAGGTATTAATTGCTGTGGGTAAAATGTGCACAGTAAGTTTTTTTCCCCTAAAGCTTCTCTCACACACCCCAGAATATATTCTGTGCTGCCCTCGGGGGGGGGGGGGCGCGGGGGAGGGCAGAGAGAAGTTGTTCCCCAGTTTGAGAACTTCTGCTCTAGTCTGACCTCCTGCATATCGTAGGCCACAGATTTTCACTCACCCACTTCTGTACTATATTCATAACCTCTGGCTGAGTTACTGAAGTCCTCAAATCATGATTTAAAGACTGTGCAAGTTACAGAGAATCCACCATTTACTCTAGTTCAAGTCAGGAAGAGACCTGTGTCCCATGCTGCAGAGGAAGACAAGAAATCCCCAGGGGCTCCGCCAGTCTGACCTGGGGGAAAAATTCCTTCCCGACACCAAATATGGTGATCAGTTAGACCCTGAGCATGTCAGCAAAACCCACTAGCCAGACAAACTGAGAGCCCGCCCCATCTAGTGTCCCATCTCTGGCCATTGGAGATATTTGCTACAGCAGATGGACCATGTGTAATGATAAGTAAATTCATCATACCATCCTCTCCATAAACGTATCTAGCTCAGTCCAAATGTATCTTTGCCCCCTCTGCTTCCCTTGGAACGCTGTTCCAGAACATCACTCCTCTGATGGTTAGAACTCTATGTCTAATTTCAAGCCTAAATTGTTGATGACCAGTTTAGATCCATTTGTTCTTGTGTTAGCATTGGTGTTTAATTTAAATAACTTCTGTCCTTCCCTGGTATTTATTCCTCTGCTGCATTTATAGAGCAATTATATTTCCTCTCAGCCTTCATTTGGCTAAGCCAAACTCCTTCAGTCTCCTCTTGTAAAAGGTTCTTCACTCTTCTGATCATCCTAATAGCCCTTCTCTGCACCTGTTACAGTCTGAATTCATCTTTCTTCAACACAAGGGACCAGAACTGCACACAGATGAAGTATTCCAGTTGACCTCTCATTAGTGTCTTTTATAGTGGTAATAACATTTGCCTAGCTCTACTGGAAATACCTTGCCTGATGCATCCTAGGACTGCATTAGCCTTTTTCATGGCCACATCATATCAGTGACTCATAGTAATCCTGTGACTGAACATACAGCCAGGTGTTTCTCCTCCTCTGTGGCTTCCAATTTATAAGTCCCCAGTTTACAGCCAAAATTCTTGTTGTTAGTCCCTAAGTGCATGACCTTGCACTTTGCACTATTAAATTTCATCCCATTTTTGTTACTCCAGTTTTCAAGATCATCCCATTCTTTTTGTATGATATTCCTGTTCTCCTCTGCTTTGGCAATACACCTTGTCAAGGTTTCTTCCCCCACTTTGAACTTTAGAGTACAAATGTGGGGACCTGCATGAACACTTCTAAGCTTAATTACTAGCTTAGATCTGGTAACACTGCAAACCCCTTGGGTCTTAAAACAAGGAGAAATAAACCATTCCCCCTTCTCTGCCCCCCCTCCCCCCAGACTTTCTCCTCCCTGGGTTGCCTTGGGAAGCTATACAGATCCAAACTCCTTGGATCTTAAAACAAAGAGGAATTAACCATTCCCTTCCTTTCCCCCCCCACCAATCCCTGGTGAGTTTAGACTCAATACCTTGGATTCCAAAACAAGGAAAAATCAACCAGGTTCTTTAAAAAGAAAGCTTTTAATTGAAGAAAGAAAAAGTAAAAATTATTTCTGTAAAATCAGGATAGTAAATGCTTACAGGGTATTCAGATTCATATAGACTAGAGGGACTTCCCCTCCTCTAGCCTGAGAATCAAAGTTACAGCAAACAGAGGTAAAAATTCTTCCAGCAAAATACACATTTACAAGTTAGAAAAACAAACATAAGACTAATTCGCCTTTCCTGGCTGATTACTTACAAGTTTGAAACATGAGAGACTGATTTAGAAAGATTTGGAGAGCCTGGATGTATGTCTGGTCCCTCTTAGTCCCAAGAGCAAACCATGAACAAAACAAAAAGCACAAACAAAGACTTCTCTCCACCAAGATTTGAAAGTATCTTGTCCCCTATTGGTCCTCTGGTCAGGTGTCAGCCAGGTTTACTGAGCTTCTTACCTTTACGGGTAAAAGAGACATTAATCCTTAACCATCTGTTTATGACACACCACCACCTCAATAGAACGGGCCCCAATAAAACATGAATTCGGATACAACACGGTAAAGCAGTGCTCTAGGGAGGCGGGGCTGCGCACTCGTGCAGATCAAAGCAAGTTCGATATAACGCGGTTTCACCTATAACACAGTAAGATTTTTTGGCTCCCGAGGACAGTGTTATAACAAAGTAGAGGTGTACCTCCCATCTTTGTGTCAACCCTCAATTTTGTTAGCAGACTCCCACTTTTTCTCCCAAGTTCATTAATAAAAATGTTAAATGAGATTAGTCCCCAAACCAGTCCCTAAGGAACTCCACTAGTGATCTCCCTCCAGCCTGACAGTTCAGCTTTCAATATGACCCATTGTAGTTTCCCCTTTAAACAGCTCCTTACCCACCTCTCAATTCTCCTGTTAATTCCCATCTTCTCCAATTTACCTAATGATTTCTCATGTGAAACTGTATCAAATGCCTTACTGACATCCAGGTTTGCTCTCAGAGCAGGCTAAGAGACAGAGGTATGTGTGTTGCTTAGCTGTATGAACCTTGGCCCCCCATATCAATGGAGCATTTGAGAAGACGATGACAAATCCAATCATATGGACATTGACACCTAGCAACCAATGCCCCAGAAGGATACAGATTTCCCCACCTTACCACAGGTAGGCTCAGCAACATTCCCCAGCTGGAGAACAAAGAACTGGGAAGGTGGGAGGATAAGATGTGGCTGCTGGAAAGAGTCAGGGCTCTCACCTGGAGGCTGACCAATGAGGTCAGACAGAGAGAGAGCTTGAATAAAGGGGTTCACTGCAGGTTTTTTGGGCCAGGTAGCATTTATCAAGTTCTCATAAAAGTACAAAAGGTAGTTTAGCTCTTCCTTGTAGACATGAGTTGGGTGCCTTCAGTAGCCTTCTAAACTGCTTTTCTGTGTGAGCGGGTTTTGTTTTTTTAATTACAGCTTTTGTTACTTTAGACTGATGTTTTTTTTTTCCAGTTGCTGTTCTGTTTCCTCTGAAGCTTTGCAATAGCGCCTCTTTCTTTGCCCCCCCCTTCCGCCTCACCACAGTAGCTGAGTGTTGCACTCTTTTCAGTGATTTTATCCTCACAGCACCCCTGCAAGATAGGGACATATTATCTCCATTGTACAAATGAACACCTGAGGAATAGAGACAGTAAGGTCCAGCTCCTCAAAGGTATTTAGGGAAAGCCAAGGAAAGTGAAATGATATCTCCAGGAACAGTTTTTACAGTGGGAGGTGCTGAAACTATTGAACAAAATTGTAAACCCTATTTATGATGCAACCCACTTCAAACAGGGGGTGCAGCAGCAACCTAGATCCAGGCCAGCACGCTTGTGACTCCAGAGTGACTTAATCATTGAAAGGAACTTGATTGTGTCAAGATATTTTGTGGATAGGTGACTGCGGATTTTGTCCCCAAGTGTTTTACACTGAAGCATTTTCTGAATGTTTTCTCAGAGACACAAACTAAAATGGCTTTATTAAATATGTGGCTAGTACAGGTTGATGTTTCCTAGGCAACATAACTGAGCAAAAGCAATCTGGTGTCCAGTCTCGCCTATGCTCAACTGAGCAATTATTATTATTATTTTATCTGTTTATTAAGCACCCAAGAATGTGACAGGCACTTTGCAGACATACACTAAGCCAAGTCACTGCCTTGTATTTAAAAGCAGCTAGTCACAGCATGCATTTTGCCTGACAACTCTGAAAAAGCCAATAGTAGCGATAGTTGCAAAATACACTCCAGCCTCATTATCACACATTATCCACAGGAAGCTAATGCCTGGGTATTCTAAAAGTGAATACTGGAATCAAGCAACCCATAAATATCCCTCTTATTGGATTTCTTTTAAACCTGTAACTAAATCCATTTCACCATGCGTAAATGGCCATGATGAGAGCTACCTACCAACCTCACATGAGTATTGTGGAGATTAATGAGTTAATAGTAAAGCACTTTGACTGTGTACTGTGCTATAATAATGCAAAAGTATTATTATTTAATAACGTCTCTATTGTACCATAGCCTTCCCCACGGTACTATGTAATCTTGTATTTGCTGAAACTAGTTAAGGCTTACTTCATTGACGGGATTGATTTAAACCTAAAATGGGCAAAATACTTAAGGAAGCATCATGTTTCAGTGTAGTAAGGTGTATTAAAAGACAGAAAAGCCAAAAAATTCTTTAACAGCAGTGGAACCTAAATGAATGGTAAAGAGACAGCTAGTCAATATGCTACTCCTGTGTCTACTGAGCTGTTTTTATCCTCTTAGATTCTTAACTTGATGGACTTTTGATTGCCTGCTCTTTCTCAAGAGACAGCACTAAAACCTGTCACTGGAACCTGTCACAGAGGCCGCATCTATTGCAAAAGAGTAGAAGTAGGGTTCTTCTGTTATATGAAACAAGGGATCCAGCTGCCTGCAGACTGATAAAAGCACAAGCTTCAATTTCCATTTGTTTCTCTGTTTTATATATAGAGCTGGGCTACTTCAGATCATTGTCACTTGGCAATTTTGCTTATGTCGGTGCAGCTCATTTCAGGAGAAGCAGGGGGAGGGGGTGTGGGGAGTGGTTGCAAAAGCCAGTGGTAATTTCTTTCTAGAACACTTCCAAAATCGAAAAAAAGACCTATCATCTCTGAATCACGGCAAGGTTGTGACAGAGCCACAAAGAAAAATAGTCTCTTAGTCTCAGAGTGATTAGAAATACGCAAGGGGCTAAATTATGATTGCTTTTGTGTGTCTATGTTACAGTGGGAAGAGTCGGTAGGGAGCCCTTTGCTAGTGCATGCTTATAGAGCCCTATTCAAATCTACGCTGCAGAGTGCTGGCTAGTGCTGCCAGCTGCTTTAGTGCCCCAAGCGGGGTTTTTTTTGGCTTGGCGCTGCTAGTCCTGTTCCCATAAGCTACAGGATGGCAGCACAAAAGGAAGCGATTACGCTGCCTTTGCAGTTGCAGCAAGGGGCACTCTGGCAGAATAGGCACATGTAACTCAGAAGAATTGAGAGAGCAGCTCCATCCACTTGTATAAGGGATCTTGTTAGGCCTAACGGGGTATGAGTAATAAAAGGGCCTACGCGTGCTTTCTATGGGTTTGGTTTGCAGGTATCAGTATTTCCAACCCAAAGCATTCAAAAATCATGAGATAGATCCTGAAAAAAAATCACACTTGGCTTAAACATAATTATTTTTTTTAAAAAAATAATAAATGTAGCGATGGGGGTGTTTTTATTTGGCATTTCAGCCTGTTGGATGCACATGGGTTATATTTTTAAGCTTTTCTCCACAACAGAGAGGGCTAGAAATTTCTTTTGTTTCCAGTGATACCTGGGATTCTCATATGATCATAAGAAAAACACCATGAGCACTAAAGTTGTGAGAGCTGGTAACACTGAGGTCACTTTAGGTGCTCACTGTAGAGCCATTCCCCAGAGAGGTATTTGTAGCAGAGTTTTTTTCTTTAGAACTGGGCAGAGAAGGATTGGGGCTTTTATAAAAATGCCTCTGAGTAGTTTTAAAGTCATCACATACATTCTACTATTGGCTGGCTGGCTTCTTGGGTTTTTTTTCCCCATGTATAAACATTTCTGCATGGAATAATCTTGGGGCTGCCTAATGTACTCCCCACATCACAGGCACTGCCCTTCCACAGTTCTTTTCTCCAGATCTGATTCTCCTCTGAATGGTGTGTGGTCATCCCCCAGAATGGGGACACTGTAGATCCACTTTGCACAGGGGTGACTGACTACACAAGATTCAAACTAGTGGAGATTCAAGTCCTTTTCAGAGGATACATCCCCAGGCACTTGGGCTTGGGCAATACACCTCTTTAGTAGGCTTTAAATGCTATAATTGATTCCAAGAGGGTTTAGATCAAAGAAGAGAGGATGAGAATGATTCCTAAAGGTTCATGATATGAATTACTACAAGTTGAGCTAGTTTTCCCAAAAAGCTCACTAAGGACACTAAGTCATAAGGAGCTAGAATTCCTCCCAGTCTCCCAGGAGCTGGGAACAGGGACAGAGCAGCCCTTATTCCTGTTCAACATGCAGGGAACTAAGAAAAGGAGATATTGTGTTTGATCCATCCAAGCAAACTGGTGCTGGAAATTGTGAATTACATCTCATTGTGCCATGTAATCCATGTGCACCCTTGGCAGGAGCCAGTGTGGTATCACCATCTGCCTTCTGGTGTATTTCTGCCAGCAAAGAAGTTTTAGGCCTGGATTCTGCATTGTGTAACATGCTGGAGAAATGCTGCACCCGCACAGAGTTCCACTGACTTCAGGGAGGCACTGCAAAGGTGAAGCCGTCCATCCATATGATCCACTGCGCAGCACTAGTGCTTCAGTTTCTGCCTGGACTTTATAGGAACCAAGCCAATGGAGGATGTACAGGCATCTGATGAATCGGCAGATAATCCAAGGAGCTGGGGAGCTCGTCTCTCTGCTTTCTCCATTGAGGATCTTGGGACAAAAGAGCATGGAGGAAGCACCACAGAGTTTCTCTCTCACCTTGACCCCCCGTATGCTATGCATGGGAGCAAGCAACTGGGCCAAAGTCAGCATATTGCTTTAGGATTACATTGTGACACCAGAAAAGCAGACCTTCATCTCTGCAAGGCTAAATAGCATTGATCTGCACTGTAACGATATTATCTTAAAATCTTTGCTACTTTTCAAATTACGTTGGAATTTACATCTGGAAGGGAGTCCAGTCCATTGAGTCAGTCCTGGTCCAGTCCTCTCAAAGCATCCCCATCATATAATCCCATTAATACATTTATCAATTTCCATCTTAAAACTAGATAGGAATAATGGGGGCAAATAACCTATTAGGAGGCAGTTCCAGGACCTCACTTCTGATGGTTAAAAACCTTCTCTTAGTTTCCAGCCTAAATTTATTAATGGCCAGTTTATACCCATTTGTTCTTGTGTCAACACTGTCCTTTAGCTTAAATAGTTCTTCACCATCCCTGCCATATTTATTGCCCTGACATATTTATAGAGAGCAAGCATGCAGCCTTCATTTTGCTAGACAAAATAAGTCAAGCCTTTTAGTCTCCTAGTCTCCATTCCTCAGGACATCCTAGCCACTCTTTTCTGCATCTGTTCCAGTTTGAATTCATCATTCTTGAAGATGGTTGAGCAGAATTGTACACAGTGTTCAAAATGAGGCCTTACCAGTACCTTGTACAATGACACTAATACATCTCTTCTGGAATTACCTTGCCTGATACCTCCTGGGATCACATTTGTCTTTTTTGTGGCAGCATCACATTGGTGGCTCATAGTCACTTTATGATTGAAACATAGACCCACATCTTTCTAGTCCTCTATTGCTTCTAACTAATGAACCCCCAGCACATGGCGGAAATTCTTGTTATTAGTCCTTATGTGCATGACATTGTACCTATGGAGACTTTGTACTATTTGCACTTTGCACTCCCTCCTGAGGGGAATGGAGGCATCCATCTACCAACCTGATGTGATGTGCAGCCTGCCTAGAGCCCACATCCATCCTTCTGCTCACTTCCCATGCTGCTCATCCACGTGGGCACTAATGATATTGCCAGGTCTGAGTGTTAATAGATCTGCAGTGACTATAGGGCTCTGGGAGCTAGGATGAAGGGGTCAGAGGCACGGGTTGTGTTCCCGTCCATCCTCCTGATTGAGAGTAAGGCCTTGGCTACATTGGCACTTTACAGCGCTGCAACTTTCGCGCTCAGGGGTGTGAAAAAACACCCCCCTGAGCGCTGCAAGATACAGCGCTGTAAAGTGTCAGTGTAATCAGGGCGGTAGCGCTGGGAGCGCGGCTCCCAGCGCTGCACGCTACACCATAAGGGATGTGGTTTACGTGCAGCGCTGGGAGAGCTCTCTTCCAGCGCTGCCGCTCTGACTACACTCACACTTCAAGGCAGCGCTCTGAAATTTCTAGTGTAGCCAAGCCCTGAGGGCCCAGCAAGGACATGTGCATCTCTGGAGATGAATAGAAGTCTGTGCAGATAGTGTTGATAGAAGGGGTTTGACTTCCTTGACCATGGGATGCTATTCCAGGAAGAAGGTCTGCTGGGAAGTGATGGGATCTACCTGATCAAGAAGGGGAAGAGCATCTAGCCGTACTGACTCATCAACCTAATAAGGAGGGCTTTATATTAGGTTCGAAGGGGGCAGGTGACAAAAGACCACAGGTAAGCATAAAAAAGGCAATCTTAACAGAGGGTTAAATGTGTTGGAGCAGGGAATCTGGAAAATTACAACAGGGTCATATAAACAACATTAGGGAAATCAGGGAAACTGCTCAGCAGTTTAGATGTCTATACACAAATGTATAAAAAGGAAGAACTAGAAGTATTAGTCATAAGCTAAATTATAATTTAAATGGCATCACAGAGAATTGGTGGGATAAGTCTCATGGCTGGAATATTGTTATAGAGGGGTAAATCCTGTTCAGGAAGGACAGGCAAGGTAAAAAGGGAGAAGGTGTGGCATTAAACATCCAGAATACATAGAATTGTTCTGAGATCCAGAAGAAGGTGGGAGGCAGACCAGTTCAGAGTCTCTGGGTAAAGAAAAAAAAAAAGGTAAAAAATAGAGATGCCATCATGATAGGGGTCTACTATAAACAATCAAATCAGTAAGAGAAGTTGAATGAGGCACTTCTAGAACAAACAACAGAAATACCCAAAGCACAAGACCTGGTAGTAATGGGGGATTTTAAAGACCCAGACATCTGCTATCTGTTGGTAAAGTAAAGGGAGGAACTGGAGTGAATGTGAAAACGGACGGCAGTCTGGGTGAAAGTGATAATGAAATGGTAGATTTCATGCGTCTAAGGAGAGAGAGCAGCAGAAAAAGGCCAATGGTCTTCAAAAAAAGGAGCCATTAACAAACTCAGAGAAGTGGTTGGTAAGATCGCCTGGGAAGAAAATCTAAGGGGAAAAGAAGTTCAGGAGAGCTGGCAGTTTATCAAGGAGATAACTTCAAACAATCCTGATGCAAAGGAAAGATAGGAAGAATAGTAGGAGGTCAATATGGCTTTATCAGGAGCTCTTTTATGACCTGAAAAATCAAAAAATGGAAACATAGACAAATTGCTAAGAGGAGTAAAAAAGAACAGCACAAGCATGTAGGAACAAAATCAGAAAAGCTAAGGCACAAAATGAGTTGCACCTAGCAAGGTGCAACTCAATACAAGGCAATAGGAAGAGGTTCTTTAAATATGTTAGGAGCAAAGGAAAGATGAAGGAAAGCGTAGGACTTCTACTTAGCAGGGAAGGAGAGCTAATAAGAGATGACATCAAGAAAGCTGAGAACCTGCACCCCCAGCCTAGAGCCTGCACCCAAACTCTATCCCAGAGCCTGTACCCCTCACCCCCTCCTACACCCCAGTCCCTGGCCTGAGCCTGCACCCAGCACCCAAACTCCATCTAAGAGCCTGCACCGCTCCATCCATCCTGCACCCCACCCTGTGCCCCAGCCCAGAGCCTGCACCCAGCACCCAAACTCCCACCCAGAGCCTGCACCCAAAATCCCTCTTTACCCCCACCCCTTACCCCAGCCAGGGCTTACAACCAAACTCCATTCCAGAGCCTGCACCCCCTCCGTCTGCAGCCCCACCCATCCCCAAACTCCCTCCCAGAGCCTCCACCCCTTCACCCATCCTGCACCCCCACCCTGTGCCCCAGCCCAGAACCTGCACCCAGGACCCAGACTCCATCCCAGAGCCCAACCTCTCAACAGTCCTACACCCCAATTCCCTGCCCCAGCCCAAGGCCTGCACCCCAGACCTCCTTCCCCCACCCAAACTCCCTTGCAGAGCCTTAGGCAGGTGGGAGACAGCGTTCGGGAGGGAGGCAAGCTCTGAGTATTCTGGGCACCACCAAAATTTCCACAAACCTGCCGCCCCTGGGCATAGAGATTACACGTATACAGTGTGTGGATGTTATCAAGCTTGGAGGGGTTGCAAGCTCTTTGGAAGATAGGATTAGAATTCACAGGAACCTTGACAAATTGGAGAATTGGTCTGAATTCAACAAGATAAAAATCAATTGCAAAGTACAGTAAAAGCTGTGTTATCTGGCACTTTACAAGCCAAAAAGCTCTATAAAACGGCATTTCTGATCTTCATTGAAAGTCCGGTTTATAGTCTGGTTGGTGTGGGGCTGGCAGGCTCCCTACCTGGCTCTGTGTGGCTCCCCAGAAGTGGCAACATGTCCCTGCTGCTCCTAGGTAGAGGAACAGCCATGGAGGCTCTGTGCGCTTCTGCCTAGGAGCAGCAGGGACATCATGTTGCTGCTTCTGGGGAGCCACCCGAGGTGAGCACCGCCCAGCTCCGGCACCTCAAAATCCCTCCCATGCCCCAACTCCCTTCCCTGAGCCCCCCTCCCGCACCCAAACTCCTTCCCAGAGCCTGTGCCCCGTGCCCCAGCCCCGAGTCCCCTCCTGCTCCTAAACTCCCTCCCAGAGCCCAAACCCTGCATCCCCTCCCACACTCCAAACCCCTCGGCCCCAGCCTGAAGCCCCCTTCTGCACCCCAAATCCTTCATCCCTGGCTCCGTCCCAGAGCCCGCACCCCCATCCCAGAGCCCATACCCCCTCCCACACCTCAACCCCCTGCCTCAGCTGGAGCCCCCTCCCACATGCTGAACTCCTTGGCCCCAGCCCCCCATCCCAGAACCCCATCCTGTAACCCAGACCTGGCTCCATCCCAGAGCCCGCATCCCCAGCCAAAGACCTCACCCCTCCCACACTCCAACCCTGTGCCCCAGGTCAGTTAGTTTATCAAGAAAGATAACAACTTAATTTGACATGACCTACCTGTAGTAAACTCGTGTTGCATTTTAGTTCCATATCCTTAATTATATGTCCCTTCAAAATTTGTTCTAACGCCTTGAATACCGTTGAGGCCAGACTAACAGCTCTGTAGCTGCCCATATTGCTTTTTCCCCCCCTTTCTTAAGTAGAGGTATAGTGTTCGCTATTCCCCGGTCATCTGGTACAACCCCTGATTTGACATACTTATTAAAAATCCTTGCTATTGGGCTTGCAATTCCTAAGCCAGTTGATTCAGTATTCTGGAATGGAGTTACCTGATTTTCTTATCTCCTGAGTACGAGGGTCATTATTTTTGGATTAGTTCCTCAGTGCAAAAGGAGACCATAAATAAATACAGATGCCACCCAAGAAGGAAGCCAGTCTTCTTAGCTTATGGACAACCTAAGAAGCATTTCTTTAGAGTGCTATTTTATTCTATTTTAACACCACCTCATAAAAGATGCAGTCAGAGGAAGCTTTGTTTCCATCCTCTAATATCACAGACACTTGCAATGACTACTTATGAGTAAAAAAAAGAAAAAAACCAGAGAAGAAAACAAAATGTGATAAGTGTGCATTTCCTCTTCAGTTTAAACAAGCAACCCGCCAACTGGAAATCATGAATGGTTACTCTATGTAGCCTTAGTAAGAATAGAGCGGCTTTTCTCGGTCTTAAGGATTTTTCTGCACATATGGTGTGTTATGTGCTTTCACACGCAATGAAACCAAATTGCTTTAACTGAAAAGAAATATATCTGTTTAAAGGACAGGTTTGATTTTCCTTGAAGTAAAGCAAATCAGGATTCTGAAACAGAAATCCACTGACCCTAGGTGGGGCAGGTGAAAGCTCTCAAATTAACTAAAAATTGTGTACCAAATATTAAAATATCGGATTAAACCCAGCCTCAAAAATTTTATAGTAATTAATGTCTACTTACTACTTGCAATGTTCCTCCCAGATCAAGCACTTTTTGATACCTCAGTAAGAATGAGCAGCGGCTATCTTACTACTGCCATATCTTTTAAATAAGAATATTGTTTGTGCCTTTAAGGGAAATCTTGTAGAGCTGCAATGAGATAATATAGGGAGAGAGAGAAAAAAAGTTCAAGTCTGCCTTTGACAGTATAAGTAAACAAACTGATAAAGTGCATACAGTGCATCACTGGAATGAATTATGAGCAAGGCAGGCTGATAAAATGAACAAAGGGGAATCTGAAAAGAAAGAGAACAATTAAACTGAGAGGGTGAATCCTGCCTCATTTAAGTCAATGGGGATTTTGCCTTTGACTTCACTGGGGCCAGGGGCGGTTCTAGGCATTTTGCTGCCCCAAGCACAGCAGGCAGGCTGCCTTTGGCAGCATGCCTGCAGGAGGTCCCCGGTCCTGCAGATTCGGTGGCTTGCCTGCAGGAGGTCCACCGAAGCCTTGGGACCAGCAGACCCTCCGCAGGCAAGCTGCCGAAGGCACCCTGCCTGCTGCCCTCGCAGTGATCGACAGAGCGCCCCTGCCTAGGGCCAGGATTTCATTCAAAGTGCGATCCATCCATCGGTCTTACAATGCTTACTTTTATTGTGCCTTAATTAGTTAGTTATCATCATTCAGGGCGAATCTGACCTGCAGAGCAGCATTCTATATGTCTTCCTCACAGACACTCACTTCAAGCGTACTTTGATCAGTAGAATTAAAGCATGTAGCAAAAACATTCTTAAGTGTCCAGCTTCACAGAACTACATGCTGAAAACACAATAGCAATGAAAATTGCGAAATCAATTCAAGATGGTGTCCATAGAATTGGATCACATCTGGCTAACATATGTTTGACACTGGTTAAACAGCTGGTGTGCTGTGACTACTGCTTTTTACAGAACTCGCAACTCTTCACTAGTACTCATGCTCTTCCCAGTCCCTGACCTCCTGGCATCTACTTCTTATCTCTTGCCTCTAGATTTGCTCTTTCGAAAAGAGACTCTGTGTGTGGTACAATTACAGTGCCTTGCACTATAGGTCCCAGTCCTTAATTGGTGACCTCTAGGCACTACCACAATATAATAATCAATTATAATATACAATAAAACACAACTCTTTGCAATAAAACAACACGAATACAAACAATGCATATTACTGTGCAAAGTGAACATATTTTGCATATTGTTTTGTAAATTTCAAAGTGCTTTTTAATCTCTGAACTGTACTTTATGATTTTAGAGCTGTACTGAGGTCATTTATTGTTTTTTCTACTTTACAAGCATCCAGTCATTATCCAATATGGTGTGTAGCTAGGTAACTGAAAGGAAGTGTCATTCTGTTTTCTCAAAAAGAACAAGAGTACTTGTGGCACCTTAGAGACTAACAAATTTATTTCAACATAAGCTTTCGTGAGCTACAGCTCACTTCTTCGGATGCTGTTCTTTTTGCGGATACAGACTAACATGGCTGCTACTCTGAAACCTGTCATTCTGTTTTCTGAGTACTGCTCCTTCAAATATAGAGAAGTTCCCCCATCCCTGCCCCAGAGGCAACTGGCATTTTGTGTTTCATTTCATATGCAGAATATTGCAGAGTGATTCACTGCATGATTTCTCTCTCTCTCTCTCTCTCTGTCATGTAGACTTTACATTGGTACTTTCTAACTTTTGTTGTTTTTCTTAATCTAAAATAAGTAATCTAGACTGAAGATAAATGCTTTTCTGTTTGTGTACAGGAAAACATAATACTCAGGACAAATGTGTTTATGAGCTTCTTGAGAATGGGGTTGGAGTGCCTGGGATGAAAACAGACCTGATTACAAGATTAGTCCCACTTGAGAGTGATTCCAATATAAAAGGCACCAGGAAGCTGCCTGAAGAGTGTGGTTGAAAGAGTAGCTGAGACTGCCAGAAACAGGAAGCTCAGGAAACCTATCTGGAGCTGGGAACAGCTATGGGGAGCAAATCTGGCTCCTGCAGAGCCCTGGCCAGATAAAGCCTGTGAGTGGGAGTTGAAGACAGGAAGATGAGCGCAAAAACATTAATTGTTTTTGGACTTTTGAGTTCTGTTTTTGACTTGATCTGCTGCCAGCCAGAGAAGAACTGCTGAAAAGTGAATTAAAAGATTAAGCTTACCAGGTCACTAAAGACTGAATTTCTTGAAGGGGCAATAGAGGTGGGATGGCCACAGAGGCAACCATAACCACAGGTGGGCACTCAGGAAGCAGTAAGTTGCCCCCATAGTCAACAGGACAAAACTCTTTCCCATTAAAGAGGAACAGGGGAAGCACTTCAAAGAGTGGGGGAGCTCCTACCCCAGTGTATTACCACAGTGCTGCCCAGCTGGTTGCTGGGATACTTATGTTGCCAAGTCTCTTTGAGGTTCTTGCTACCTCTGGCCTGATGGATGCAGCATCTCCTCAGATGTTGGTCTACAGGGACCTTATATCCTATAAGACACTGACCTGGTGATCGCTTCTTGCATTCACACTGATACAAAATCATACTCTAATGCAGTTGTTGTACTGCAGACAGGAGAACATGAAGAGGAGATCCAAGTTGGGGTATCAAAGAATTTACCTAGGCCTGTTGTCATAGAACAGGACTGGAATGATTTTCAAGACCAGCTTAATGCTGCTACCCCAGCCTCACAAAGTCAAAGTGGGAGAATGCCTCAAAGGATCTGGCATGCGTATTCTCCCTAGTAAAATTGGGCCTTGCAGAGGAGGTGTTTCCCAAGCCCCAGAAATCCTGACAACAGAGGTAAGAAGCTGCATGATGGGGGGCATATTTGGACGAGATTTAGGGAAGGGTAAATCAAAGGATTACACTGGAGGAGCACCCTGAGGAAGGTACCTCTGTGAATCATGACAAGGAAACAGAGGTCATAGAGGATCCACCTCTCCTTGCTGCTGATATTCATGCTGATATAGTGTTTGAACAACAAGCGGATGATACCCTGAGGGAGCATTATTGTCAACAATCCACTGTCAATGGTGAAGCCATCTGGGACCATCTAGGCAGGAGCTACCCACACTTTGTTAGAAAAGAACCTTCTTTACCAAGTTGTTCAGGATGTGCACACAGGAGAGGTAGATGGCAGCCAGTTGTAGTATGGGGGCCACTTGCTTCTTCCCTAGCACCTTCCTTTCCTCTAAGTGCTTCAAAACGGTTTCCTTGAGGACCTGTTCCATGATTTTTCCGAGGACTGAGATGAGTCTGACCAGTCTGTAGTTTCCCAGCTTCTTCTTCTTCCCTTTTTTAAAGATGGGCACTATATTTGCCTTTTTCCAATTGTCCGGGACCTCCCCCGATTGCCACAAGTTTTCAAAGATAACGGCCAATGGCTTTGCAATCACATCAACCAATTCCCTCAGCAACCTCAGATGCATTAGATCTGGACCCATGGACTTATGCAGGTCCAGCTTTTCTAAATAGTCCTTAACCTGTTCTTTCACTACTGAGGGCTGCAGAAGGCCTGGCAGTATATCAGTTGTTATACTTCCTCAAAGGGTTCTGATAGCTGGGGATAACTTTAATTTCTCCTTGAGCCTTCATAGGTCTCCCAGTGGCAGATTTGGCAGATTCTTAGGGATGTGCTAAATAAGCCCATTTCCTGACTCTACTAACAAGCTCCTTCCAGGCCAGAGTGCCAATGTTTGTAGCTGCATCCACTAAGGGCAGCGCAGCAGACAACTGTCTTCTGACCTTGCATGCCTTTGCACCTCTAGGGTCTATGCCAGATGAAGCTGGAATAAATCCATATATTTCTTCCTGGATACTAAGTTTGTTTCAGCAAGGGCCTGATTTCCACTGACTGCAATAGTCTTTGGATCAGGCCCTGATGTTGTTTTTAAAAAAGCATATTCAATAATGTTCAACATCTTCCCTAGTAAATCTAACTTTGTGTATTTAACAAGATAACTTGCAGAAAATTAAATATCACTAGACTAATAGAATCTGTAGGTTAAATAGTTTATATATTTCATTATATCACTTTTTTAATGAACACTGACAAATTAACACACAAGGATCGCATACGCATTCTGAATGCATATTTGGCCACTTGAATGTTAAAAGCATTGTCTATACTCTCCTTTGTGTTTGTAGTGAGTGCCTCTGCCTAAGAAGCAAGTGCTCTCTGGTTATCGCATACTGACATTCAGCTGCTTCTCTGATGTTTAGATAATGTCATTGTCGACCAGTGGCAGACAGCATCCTATCCAGCCTTCCCTGTGGCAAGGAAAGATAAGCATTTTTAGCTGTCAAAAACCTTTTCTTCCCTCCTGTATGCAAAACTCACATTCCATTTGGGGTGGCTGAGAATGCGAGATATGTCCTTGGTTTAACGTGCTTTGCAGTTAATCCTCTCCAAAGTGCATTCTAAAGCCAACTGCAGTAGCTCAGTGTATTAAGGGATTTGATCAGCAACCATGTTTTAATGGCTATCAGAATGATGGTGCAGATTTTTTTACTGTTGTTATCCCCTGACACTGTGCATGCTTTGCATATGCAAGCACAAGGGGATGCACCAATGAACCTAGGGGCTTTAGAAAAGTACAGCACTGGCCAGAAACAAAGTCTTTTGGATTTCATTTTGTTATTGTTAGTTAGCTCACTTTATAGCAAAGGGAAGACATGGTAATCATGACTACCATTATTTTAATAACTTGTTACTTTAAATTGGAGATGATGCTCTAAGAGTTAATGGGTTTTAGTCACTCTAAATGCTAATGCCCATGCCTGTCAGAGTTTTGTACTTCAGTGAAATCTGTCTACATACTGCACGCTAACTTAGGCCCCACTTCTGGGAAAGAGTGCAGAGAGGGTTACTAGACATCCCAATATTATCAGGACCATCTCGACATTAGGGGCTTTGTTTTATATAGGCAACTATTAACCCACCCCTCGCCTCCCCAGCCTGATTTTTCACACTTGCTGTCAGTGTCTGGTCACCCAAGTGCAGAAGAGAGAATTTTCCTTAGATCTGACCCCACTCCCATTGTCATTTCTCATGGATCACATAGGACCCCCTCCGATCTGACATGTGGGAATGCATATACACATGGGGACAGGACTGGAGGGGGCTGTGCATTGAACCCCCCCCCCCCATGCAGCATGGACTCCACATAAGGATTAAAACTAAGTTACTATTAACTTCTAGGTATACCATCTCTGACTCCAAGCTAGTCTGCTCAAAGCAGGCAGAGCGAGAGTCCCTAGAAGCATGACTCCACTGCAGCCAAACTTCCAGGGAGTTAAAAAGGGGGTTGGGAAGGCCCCAGAGACAGTGTGGGAACACAGGGCTCAATTCTGCCACCTGCTAGAGCTCTCTTGGATATAGAGGAAGGTAGGGGCTCTCTGAGATCTTATTGCAGCCCCCTGATCCTGTGACACCTGGCCCAAGCATTCATTAAAGCAGCTGAGAAGCCACTATAACTTTCACCAGTGGCGTAAGGTCCATAAAGGACTGGGTCCCAAGGACTTGACTCTATGCCCATTGAAGTCAATGGCAAATGTCTGAAAGGCCTAAATGGTTAATAATCTTCTTGCGCAGATGTGCTCCCAAAAGTGGATTTTACTTGGATTTTCTTCTGCCACAAAATACAGCAACCAAATTGCCATGAGACTTACTAGAAACAAACCACAGCTCACCTTCTATCTTCAGCACATTCACACACCCATTTGTTCGCTCAGTCTAACAGCAAGTCCCATTTCTTCCATTATTTTTCCATCAGCAGCAAAAATCAGTCTGCAGAAAGAAGTAGGGGGGAAAGCACCGGAAGATGAATCCTTCAGGAGCTAGGCGTTATTAATCTAGATACAGTGGCATTTGACTCTATCTGTCCACAAAAATGTAGATCTCATTTCGGGGGAGGTTGTTGTTTTAACCATTCAGAGATAGGATTCTTAAGCTGTTTTGTCTGAACACAAGTTGGTTTCAAATGTGCTTATGCTGCAGATGGCATAAACATACATAACAGCAGGTAAACAAAATTGCAAATATCATTAAGTGTCCAGGGAATGAGAGGTGGAGGAGCACATGGAGAGAATCTATAATCACACTTCTGTCAGCCTGTTAACAGATCAGATGGCAGGACAAGGCTCTCCAGATATAATGGAGATCTAAAAATAACTGCATTCTTATATAACTCAGCAGCAGTCTCATTCTGTTTCTAAATATAGGCTGTGCAACAAAGGCCAGTCTGGTGATGTGTTGCTGGCTGATGCCAATTAATGGGATGACTCACACTGCTCAGCTAATAAAAATGAAATGTGAGTTTTGAAGGTACAATACAGGAATGGCTATATTTATAGGAAACATCTGAAAAAGACCCAAAAGGAGACTGGCTGTTATAATCAATGGGGGAGAAATCGAACTCTAATGATTTCATAATGCAGGATAACATCACATTACATTCCTCTAGTCAGAACAATTACAGAGATGCGAAGCTGCTATTAGCGAATGTTTAATGTCCTATTCAGAGAGTTCTGTTGGGATTTGGTTATTGCACGTTGGGCCACAGTTGGTGTTATATAATAAATAATAATTATTAATAATAATAAAGATCAATCTTGCATTTCAGAGAATAGCCTGAAATGCTTAACAAATTCTGGGGTCAAAGATGGCTCGAATTCTGCTGTTAGATACGTATGCAAAACTCACACTTATGTCAATGGGAGTTGCATATACGCCAGATAAATGTATATAATGGTTACATACACAATGGTATAAATAGATATGATATTCATGAAATTGCATTTATCATTCACTATTCACTTCTCCATCTGCCTACTAATCCATCATGGGGAAACAAGTCAATATGAATTACATTTTCGCATGTGCATGAACATGCATCAAATTCCATGAATTTGCATGGATGCATTGCCTGTTTGCCCAATTCACATCTGCTCCATGTGTTCAATACTCCTGTTTCACAACCCATGAATGATTACACACCCACTTGAACTCCACTCCCAGTCTTTCCACTCAGAAATATGCACATTCCCCAAACTCACGTCACTCCACACCTATCCCAATTCATTCTGTGCACACGTGCTCATTCTGTGCACACTCATTCATTCTGTGCATACGTGTGTGTGCGCACACACACACAGAGATACTGAAACCACTCATTCCACATACCTATTCCCATATCTCAGGTCCATCCATTTCACAGACATCTATACCACCTCCTGATTTTCTGCCTGTATGAATTTCTGCCATAGAATAAGGTACCATTCCAAATGAGTAAAGGTCCCACTGCGATAAAAAGTTGTTTACCCAAAGTCCAGGAGAAACTGAAGTAATTATTGTCAGACTTTAATTTAGCTAGGATATAGGAATTAATGGCCTTTGTAAAGCTCCCTTGAGATTTTCTAATGCCCACTGTGGCAAATTGCCGGTACTGTTCTGCTGGGTCTCGCGCTTTCTCTTCTCTGGGGTAGGTTCAGGGCACTATTGCTTGCCTCTGAACCGGTTCTTATTAACTGTGGGGAGTGGGAGAGGGGGACTGGGCCCGCCTCTAATCCAGTCAAACCGGGGCCCTAAGTTGTGAGTGAACACCTTGTATGCCCCTGGGTCTTCTCTCTTCTTCGCTTGTGAGGTTTCTTCTGGACTTCACAATCCACCGCAGCACTCCTCCAAACTTTCTATTTCTCTCTTATCAAACTCTTCTCTTCTCCAACTTCTGCAACCTGCACTCTGCTCTAATCAAACCTTCCTCCTTCAACTCCCACACTGTCTGGCTGAAGCAAGGGGTTTTTATCACATGACTGGAGTCAGGTGCTCTAAATGGAGTCAGGTGCTCTAGTTAATCTAAAGCAAACCTTCCTCCCTTGGCAGGGAATAAGGCCCCCTGCTAACACTCTCATGCTGCCCTCTGGCCATGCTGTATCACACCACACATGGCATGTTTTATATCTCACCTGAATTATGGCTGGGCATCATGTTGTTTTACACAGTAATATGATATTGTTTCATTCACAGAGAGTGAAGATGATTGCAGGTTAAGTAGAACAAACTGAACTTTAGTAAACCCTGTGCACTGCTCTGTCCATGTGGCTGAGTTGCCTCCTGCCTAACTCCCCCTGTTCCCTATTTTTCTGGTGTCCCTCAGTAGCAATGCCTCTAGGGAACCTGTGACCTGTGACTCCAGTTCCACAGATCATGATATATCATCCCTATTTTACAAATATTTTAATATACATCTTAAAACAAATAATTGATACCCACACCCCAATCTCGTGTCCCTTCAGCCAGAGTTTACTAGCATATAGCTAAGTTAGGGTATGGCTTTACTTGAAACTTCAAAGCGCTGCCACGGCAGCGCTTTGAAGTGTTCAGTGAAGTCACAGCGCCAGCGCTGGGAGAGAGCTCTCCCAGCGCTGCATGTACACCACATCCTCATGGGGTGTAGCTCGCAGCGCTGGGAGCCGCGCTCCCAGCGCTGCAGCACTGTTTACACAGACGCTTTACAGCACTGTATCTTGCAGTGCTCAGGGGGGTGTTTTTTTCACACCCCTGAGTGAGAAAGTTGCAGCGCTGTAAAGCGCGAATGTAGCCAAGGCCTTAGTATCTGGTCTTTTCAACAGACTCAGCTGGTTCCATAGTCTTTGAGTTAACTGATCTCCTCAACAGCTGAACACATCAAGAGAGTTCTATCTCTGTCTCCCTGCTACCTGTATTTGAATCTAGCAAGCTATATCTAGAAGAGTCTGTTCCCTCTCTGTGGGATTGGCCTCCAGATGGTTCTCTTTCTCCCTGTCCTGTAATGATCTGTGACAGTCTGTAGCCTTATGTTCATCCTTTTCACAAGACTATGATAAATTTTATACAAAGTATGCCTTATGAGGTATTATTTGAAAACTCATAATCTGCTAACCATTATTGTCCTGATAAAATATGTGTGGAAGAAGGATGTGATCAAGAAATTTACATCTTAGCAATGGAACAGCTGGAAGTTCCCATGCAACAGACTTGCTATTGGAAAAATAAGATATAAAAATGAGGATCATAGGTCCCAAATCACGTCTCTCCCCTCATCTCTACCACAACATCCACAATGCCTGAAGAACAAGGAAAGAAGCATTCAACTGAGGGGAGAGGTCTTGGCTGAAAGCAAGTGGTGAGAGAAAGCTTTTTTCTTTAAATTCACCTAGCTTGTTAAATTAGGTATTAATCTGTGTTTTACCTTTTTGTTTCTTTGTAACAAATTCTGACTTTTATGCCTCATTGCTTGTAATCATTTAATCTAGCTGTAGTTAATAAATTTGTTTTATTGTTTTATCTAAATCAGTGTGTTTGGATTGAAGCATTTGGGAAACTCCATTTGAGATAAAAGGATTTGTGCATGTCATTTTTCATTAATAAAATGACAGATTTTCTATGAGCTTGTGTTGTCCAGGAGGGTTCTGGGTAGCACAAGATGCACATTTCTGGGGACAAGTATGGGACTGGCAATTTGCTGCTGTCATTCTCCAGTATAATTCAGGAGTGGCTGGCAAAAAACACTCTCATAACTCAGCTGGGAGTAACCTACATGCTAGAGGCTGTGAGTGAGCAGGCCAGAAGTGGTTGTTCTCTCAGTGAAGCAGAATAAAAGGTATCCCTGGTTGGAGAATTGAGGGGACACAGCTGTTCAGCAGTCCAGATTGTACCCTGGGAAATGTCACAATTTCTATAGGCGCTCTCTGTCTCTCTCTCTATTGGATTGTAAGTGCTTCCTGTTCCTCTGGATCACTTGTGCCTCTTGCGTAGTCAAATTGTAAGACCAGGGGACTACTAGACCCATCATTAGTTCACTCTTTCTGGTTTCCTATCAATAACAGTCCATCCAGAGAACGTGACTCCAGTGCCACTGATCATGTTGCAGACATCATATCATTGAAACAAACTGAGGAGTTAAAAGAAGGAAGAAAAAAACCCTTAGTGAATATTTAATTTCCAAGGGAGGAAGAATTTGTGGTTCAGGCATGTAACTGGGGCTCTGGAAACCTAAATTCTATTCCCAACTCTACCTAAGACTTCCTATGAGACCTTATACAAGTCACTGTGACAGTTTCCTATCATAGAAAATGGGATTGTACTTCCCTACCTCACAGGGCTGTTCAAGAATAAGTCCATTAACGTTTGTGAGGTGCTCAGATCCTGCAGCTATGCTGGCCATATAAACATCTAGATGGAAACATAAAAGAATATAATGACTTAAACTCTGAAACATAAGCCTTGACTTTAGTTATGTAACCCTTCTGCCCCTCTGAGTTGGCAGCAACAAGGGCCAGGTTCAGTATCCAGGGGTTCCGTTTCAATAACACAATGCATAACCAGCTCGAGCCCCCACCCAGTGACCTGGGACACTTACATACCAACCAGGCCTCCCACTATTAGCACAGTATCAGTGCTCCCAGCTCAGTTAATTCAGCTCTTTTGTGGATTTCAGCTTTAGTATTCTCAGCACAAGTAGGGGAGCCATGCTATCTGCACCATTAGGCCCAAATGTGAGTCGCTCAGCAATACCTGTATCTGAGTCTTAAGGAATAAAAATCAACTCTGAACATTCCATTCAGTGGAGAGAGGAGGAGGTCGCAACTGATGCTTCTAGCTCCACAAGGAGCCTGCACACCAGGGGACACAATACCTTCCCCAACCTCTCTCCCTTCACAGCGGTTTGGAACCCATGTCCCACCTTGTCTAGCAAGTACCACCCAACTGAGGTTGAGTCATTTCTGTCACAAAGCAGTCCCACAGCTCGGCAGTCTGGGATGGGGTAGGCGTGCCTATGCAAATATTTGAGATTTTGCATTCCAGACATTCTTTCCACACTTCCCATACTTCACCACCAGATGTCAGGGTACAGCTCATCCTGACTCTGCTTACAGTTATTAGTATATATTTTTAAATGTGTCCTCTGTTTTTTAAATAAAGATATTGTTCAAATGTGTTCTAAGCAGAGGAACTCAAAATGATATGCACCAGTAGTTCAGCTGTAACCTTAGCACCCTTGTGGCCAAGATGGAGTCTGCTCTGCAGGAAGCTCTGGCCAAGAGAAGATGTGTGCAGGAAAGCAGCAGGAGAAATCCCTTTCACCCCAGGGGCACCTGTTCCAACCCCCCAGAGTGAACACACACACCCACAAGAAAAGTACAATGGATATAAGAAAGGGAAATATTTATTTACAGAGGGATGAGAGGAGAAATACAACAAGGGGAAATATAAGGAAAGCAGTAAAACAGGGCTGCATCCCAACCAAGGCCCCACCGGCCCAGTGGTAGCACAGTCTGCAAGGGCAGACACCAAGCAATGTGTCTGTACATACAGTTCAGGAGGCCTGAGCAAAGTTCCAGTCAGAGGGGAGTCTTGGGTGCTCCTGGCCTTCTTTGGAACCAGTGAACTTTCCCCCAACAAACCCGTCTGGTGCCCTCTTCTACCGCTCTCTGCAAAGCCACACAGAGCGACCACCTCCCCACTTAACTATCCAGCAACCTCCCTCTTTGTTCCCAGTGCAGAGTCACAAGCCCCAGTACTCACAGCCCCACGCAGCTCTGGGCAGCTGTGATACTGGATCCAGCTCCGACCTGTCCTCCTCGGGGGATTCCTCCCTGGCACAGGGCTCCTCCTGGCTCCTGTCCTGGGGTGTCCTTGATCGGCCACCCTGTCCGTCCCAGGCTTCAGGCAGGTTCTCTCTCCTTCCTTTGCAAGGCCTGCAGGCTGCTGCCCCTCCGAGCTCCAGAGCCACCCCTGGAGTTTCCCTTCTTTTTTCGCCCTCTCCCCCTCCCCCCTAGGAAAAAGATTTAAAGGGGCCATGCTCTCTAAACCCCAAAGAGGTTACACAGGAATAAATAATTAATCTCCTTCTCACATTGTTACATGGTATTTTGGTCAAGCACCATGTAGGAGATATTTTTGTTCTGACCCTTTTGAACAATCCATCTTACTTCTTGCAATCTTTTCTGCTTGACACAGCTTGCTGTTCATCTTGCACCTCCAGCAGTCTGCAGGTTTAGTAAATCCTAATCTAAACAATTTAGCTGAGTTCCTGGCCAAAAAAAAACCACTCCTCTCTCTTTTCCCTTGAGGTGCAGAACTCTGATTCAGCTGTTTTCCTTTGACAGATTTAAAGTTATAAAAAAATTATTTTTGCTTTTAAACACAAATCCTTTGCCACAGCTTGGACATGAAGGGATAACCTTCACAGCCACGAGTACTGTGTTTATCAGCAGAAATGCAAGGTAATATTCAACCTGCGCAGGAAACCAGAAGTTTGATCTTGGTTGTATGGGTAAGCTTAAAACTTTTAAACCAAGGCAACTCAAGGAGACGCTCGAAATATGCTCCAGGATAGAAACACGTCAAGATTATCTGATAATAATGGTTCAGTACCCATACATCATGTATTGAGCCACCTACCACCACAGGCCTCTCATTGTCCTCATTGCTTCTCTTACGTCTGCAACGATAAGATTAGATCATGGAGCTGTTGCCTAATGATGCAGTTTATATGAGAGCTACAGCCAGCTTCCAATCTGCTAAATGTCTTGCAAGATCCTGGAAATCCTACAACTTTGATTCTTCAAGTTTCTAAAACTGTGTGAACAGCAGGAATTCAGCGGCTATCTGGTATTATACTACTTACTGCTTGCTATAGCAGTGTGCATGTTTAGGATCTGACCCTTTTTTTTGCTACATGACTAAAGCTGGGTAAATGGTCCATAATAGTAATAATTGTGCAAACATTTGGTCCAATGAAAATAACACATTTTTCTCAAGTGCATTCATGGCACTTTTTATTTGTGTTCAACTGACAATTGGATGAGATTTTCTATTTATTTATTATTATTTTATTTGCAAAACTGTTCAGAAAACAAATGTCTAATGGACTGAAAATGTGTTTGCATAAAACTTCATGCTCAGAGTGCTCACACAGTTATTTTGAAAACTCTTTGACTACCCAACTTCCTGTTTATAAACATTTTAAACACCCAATCAAGGCGTCATCCTGCTCCTTATGTAGCTCCCAAAGGAATGCACTTTGGTGTACCAAAGCTTTAAATATATTACACAATCAAACCCAAAGCTGGGCAGGTTTGAATAATGAACAAATCATAAAAACAGTCTATTTGTAGATAATTTGCAAACAGAAAAAAGGGTCAATAAATTATTTGCTGCAAATAGTTCTCCCATTACTATGCATGCCATTGTGTTGATTACTTAGATCATCTTATATAAAAGACATCCAGTGTGAAATGTGACTCGCTGTAACATATTGTGAACGTATCATAGCTATTACAGAAGAACTGCTGGAGTAGGAGGGAGAAAAGCAATACATTGTCCTAAAATAATATACTCCTGCTTCTGTGGGTTCAGAAGGTTTTGTTTGATTAACTGAAAGGAAAGATAGTCTTGTGGTTAAGGCACAGGATTGGGAGTTAGTTCAGTATTTACAAGAACTCACTGGAATTGACTGACTCTTTCATGCCATTATCCACACAGTTAGGCCAACACCACCAGCTCCAAGAATCTGAAAAATGTTTCAAATCAAACTGCAGCTGAACTATGTGAAAGTGTGAATATACCCATTCCACTACCTTCTCACTCGCACAAATGCTCCTATTGTTGCTGAAGTAGATCTCAGGTTCAGTAATCACTGCTAAACCAGCCGCTGTCTTCCAGAACCTCCTGTCTGACCCAGAGAAGTCCAGAGCATGATTTTAATACACCAATGATGATGTGGAGAATCTGTCTATCTAAAGCTTGTGAATTCCATTTGGTATAGGGGACTCACTGTGCATTTGGGTTAGACTACAAACTCCATTTTGATTTGGTCTTTGCCATCTTTGCTGTCTTTTGCCTCTATATTAAAACCCGCATGAGGGTAAGAGGAAAAATTCTCTCACCTGGTACAGGGCTTATAGCAGAAGATTATTAAACTTTGACAATCACCCATTTAAATAGAACTCATCTGGACAAAAAGATATGTACACCCTGAAGCCAACCAGCTTTTCAAGCCTGAACTCTAGGGGGATGGTAACTAAGCAACAGATCACCTGGAAGAAGATTTTGGTCATCTGAGAAAACTGAAGAGGGAGTTATCTGACAAAGAGAGCTGGAGGTTATAAAAAAAAGGGTCTGTCCATTTAAAAGAAGAGAGTAGACTCCATATTCTGGGTGAGAAGCTATTTGTAGGATGGTAAGGGGAAAGAAGGCTCCTGGACTCTTAGGTCTTTAGCCTAAACCCCAAAAAGCTCTCTAGAATGGTGAGGCACCTCAGGCAGGGAAACATACACAGGTATGTTTATTATTTTGTCTAGATTTGTGTAACTCTTTTTTGTATCTTAGTAAAAAGTAATTGTGTTTAGACTCATGTGCAAAGCCTGGGTGTATTGGAGTCACTATTCTGTGCTCTGGAATAGTTAAACTGTAAACCCAGTGTGCCCATGTGTTTGGAATAGTGGCAGAGGTTTGGTTTAGTCTAGTGAGTCTGAGGGGCAGCATGTATCGTGGGGGCCTAGGTTAGCTGGACTGTATGGTCCCATTTCAGTGAAGGATGTATGTTCCCCTAGGAATGTGCCAGACAGGCCAGGTGAAGAGATAGTGTTAAAGAGACCCTTAAAACACAAGGTCTGAAGATTTGTGGAATCTGTACAATTTATGAATTGTGTGTGAGATTATGAATTCTCTGTAGGTATCTTTACCAAGCTGCAAACTCCACTTTGAAAATACCTTTTTATTGTCCATTTTGCCTCTGTGTTGAACTGGAATTCCAAAGGTGGGTGTCAAAGAGACTTAAAAAAAGAGGACTGACTTAAAGTACTCTCCCATTGAAATGGAATAGCTTTAAACCAGTGTTTCTCAAAGTGTGGTACGTGTACCCCTGGTGGTACGTGAAAGGCAGCGGGCTGAGCGGGGCTGGTGGACAGAACCCCAGACCCGTGGCGGGCTGAGTGCTTAGTCCACTGCCAGTCTGGGGTTCCGTCCGCCAGCTCCTGCCAGCCCGGGTCCCAGCTTCCGGCCCTGCTCAACCTGCTGCCAGCCAGGGTTCCCGTTCACCCAGCTGGCAGTGGGCTGAGTGGGGTCGGTGGCTGGGCCCTCAGATGGCAAGGGGCCAGCAGCAGGCTGAGCGGGGCCGGCAGATAGAACCCCAGACCCGCAGCAGGCTGAGCGGGGTCAGTGGCTGGGACCCCAGCTGGCAGCTGCTTGCCAGTAAAAATCAGCTCGCAAGCCGATGTAAACCACACGTGCGCATTACCGCAGCTCGGGCAATACACTTGCCTTTGTGGCATGCACAGAAGTCATACTGACGGATAAAAGATAAAAGTGAATAACTACTCATGGTAATCTAAAGATCATAGCAAATACATACTTGGTGTGTATTAATATACAAACCTTCTCTCTTTTTGTTTTTGTTAAACCCATTTACAATGGATCACTGGCTAAAAACGGGAAATTTGAAATGTACTAAAGAAAATTATGAAGGAAATACGAATGTTAGTGATAATTATGCCGAAAATGCAGTGATATGGCTACATCAGACAATTGTGACGACAAAATTAGTGAACCGTGTGAACCATCTGTAAGTTTATTGAACATATCAGCTGCAAAGAAAACAAAAAAAGTCTGCAAATATGTCAAAGAATATTTTAACTGCGATTTTCGTGGACTGATGATGAGGTGGAGCCTGTTCCACTATGTGTGATTTGTTACGAGACTCTCACAAATGAAAGTGTGAAACCATCCAACGTACAACGCCATTTCGATAGCAAACATAAGGAATATGAGGGAAAACCTGTAGAATTCTTCGAAAACAGGCGCAAAGATCTCCAAAAGTCCCAGAAAACAATTTGTAATGTGATGGGAGGTGAAAATATGAAAGCTTTGGAAGCTTCATATAGTGTGGCATTCTTAATTGCAAAGTGCAGAGCTGCTGAAGTGATAGGCGAGACTTTAGTAAAACCTGCAGCCAAAGTAATGGTGCAAGTGATAACTGGAGACAAGGCTAGCAAAGCTATAGATCGTGTACCCCTCTCAAATAACACTGTTCCTCATAGAATCACAGATATGGCCGAAAACATAAAGCAGCAACTATTGTCAAGAGTACAAAAGAGTCGCTACTATGCACAGTAAGCAGATGAATCCACCGATGTGAATTTAGCTAATCTTTTGTTGTTTGTCAGATTGTACCTGAATAATGAAGTCCACAATGATATTTTGTTCTGCCAACCTCTGCCAACACATACAACTAGAAAAGCTATTTTTAACGTTATTGATGACTTTATCAAAAACAGTAACTTGGATTGGAGTCATTGTGTTGGAATGAGCATGAATGACGCCAGAGCCATGATTGGTTCAAATGGCAGAGACGCTTAATGACTTCTTCGTTTCGGTCTTCACTGAGAAGTCTGAAGGAATGTCTAACATAGTGAATGCTTATGGGAAGGGAGTAGGTTTAGAAGATAAAATAAAAAAAGAGCAAGTTAAAAATCACTTAGAAAAGTTAGATGCCTGCAAGTCACCAGGGCCTGATGAAATGCATCCTAGAATACTCAAGGAGTTAATAGAGGAGGTATCTGAGCCTCTAGCTATTATCTTTGGAAAGTCATGGGAGACGGGAGAGATTCCAGAAGACTGGAAAAGGGCAAATATAGTGCCCATCTATAAAAAGGGAAATAAAAACAACCCAGGAAACTACAGACCAGTTAGTTTAACTTCTGTGCCAGGGAAGATAATGGAGCAAGTAATTAAAGAAATCATCTGCAAACACTTGGAAGGTGGTAAGGGGACAGGGAATAGCCAGCATGGATTTGTAAAGAACAAATCATGTCAAACCAATCTGATAACTTTTTTTGATAGGATAACGAGCCTTGTGGATAAGGGAGAAGCGGTGGATGTGGTATACCTAGACTTTAGTAAGGCATTTGATACGGTCTCGCATGATATCCTTATCGATAAACTAGGCAAATACAATTTAGATGGGGCTACTATAAGGTGGGTGCATAACTGGCTGGAGAACCGTACTCAGAGAGTGGTTATTAATGGCTCCCAATCCTGCTGGAAAGGTATAACAAGTGGGGTTCCGCAGGGGTCTGTTTTGGGACCGGCTCTGTTCAATATCTTCATCAACGACTTAGATGTTGGCATAGAAAGTACGCTTATTAAGTTTGCAGACGATACCAAACTGGGAGGGATTGCAACTGCTTTGGAGGACAGGGTCAAAATTCAAAATGATCTGGACAAATTGGAGAAATGGTCTGAGGTAAACCGGATGAAGTTCAATAAAGACAAATGCAAAGTGCTCCACTTAGGAAGGAACAATCAGTTTCACACATACAGAATGGGAAGAGACTGTCTAGGAAGGAGTATGGCAGAAAGAGATCTAGGGGTCATAGTGGACCACAAGCTAAATATGAGTCAACAGTGTGATGCTGTTGCAAAAAAAGCAAACGTGATTCTGGGATTCATTAACAGGTGTGTTGTAAGCAAGACACAAGAAGTCATTCTTCCGCTCTACTCTGCGCTGGTTAGGCCTCAACTGGAGTATTGTGTCCAGTTCTGGGCACCGCATTTCAAGAAAGATGTGGAGAAATTGGAGAGGGTCCAGAGAAGAGCAACAAGAATGATTAAAGGTCTTGAGAACATGACCTATGAAGGAAGGCTGAAAGAATTGGGTTTGTTTAGTTTGGAAAAGAGAAGACTGAGAGGGGACATGATAGCAGTTTTCAGGTATCTAAAAGGGTGTCATCAGGAGGAGGGAGAAAACTTGTTCACCTTAGCCTCTAATGATAGAACAAGAAGCAATGGGCTTAAACTGCAGCAAGGGAGATTTAGGTTGGACATTAGGAAAAAGTTCCTAACTGTCAGGGTAGTTAAACACTGGAATAAATTGCCTAGGGAGGTTGTGGAATCTCCATCTCTGGAGATATTTAAGAGTAGGTTAGATAAATGTCTGTCAGGGATGGTCTAGACAGTATTTGGTCCTGCCATGAGGGCAGAGGACTGGACTCGATGACCTCTTGAGGTCCCTTCCAGTCCTAGAGTCTATGAATCTATGAATCTGTGAAAGGAGTTGTTGCATGTATTCAAGCTGTTGCACCAGAAGCAAAATCAACTCGTTGAATTCACAGGGAAGCACTCGCCACCCAGAACATGCAGTCAGATCTAAAGCAAGCACTGGCTGAAGCTGTGAAAATAATCAATTTTGTGAAAGGCCTCCCTCTGAATGCCCATCTGTTTTCTTAGCTTTGTGATAAGATGGACAGTGATTACACACAACTCCTATTTCACACCGAAGTGCATTGGCTTTCGCGTGAAAAAGTTCTGATTCACCTGTTTGAACTGCGAGAAGAACTGCAATTTTTTTTAGATTAAACCTTTAACCTGAGAGACCATATACATGACTGGAAATGGCTATGCAAACTAGCATATATTGCAGATATCTTTGCTCATTTAAACAACCTCAATCTATCCTTGCAAGGGAAACTCATATCCATATTCCATGTTCAAGACAAAGTGAGCGCCATAGTCGCAAAATTGAAACTGTGGCATAAAAGTCTTAGTTGTTATGAACCGGATTGCTTTCCATCTCATGACTTAGTAATAACCTCGACTAACGATAGTGATGTGTTGCAAACCATGAAGCAACATTTGGAAAGCTTGCAGAAAGATCTTCATAAGTATTTCCCTGAAAAGGACAGCACCTTTGAATGGATAAGGAATCCGTTTATCATCAGTGTTCAAACATTGCCAAATAACCTCTTTGCTTCAGAAGAACAGCTCTTGGAGCTGGCTTCAGATAGCTTCCTGAAAACAAAATTTGAGCAAAATACACTGACATCATTTTGGTTCGGGATTAGCTCTGAATATCCAGCTTTATCGGACAAAGCTGTCAAGTATCTTCTGCCTTTTCCCACTTCGTATTTGCGCGAAATTGGATTTTCTGTGCTGGTCAGCATCAAAACAAAAAAATTAAATTGTCTTATTGACATGGAGACCTATCTTTGTCTTAATATCACAAACATCGAGCCAGATATCCCCGCGATAGTGTCTGGTAAAAAGCAGTTCCATCCCTCGCACTGAATAGTTTGGTTTGTATTGAACATTTTTCAATACTGAAATAGTAAATATTAAAACTAGTGCTTTCTTCACTAACTAACCAAACCAGCGTATTTTAATTTCAGAATGATACAAATTCACCATATATATGTTCTGCCAGACTGTTGATTCACTTCTATTATTTTAATTATTTCTAGTACTATTTCTATATGTAACTATTATTTCTATTAAAAGTTTTGTTTCAACTGTATGTAATATAATTTTTTATTTATTTCTAATAAACATTTAATCCAGAATTAAATGAATTAGGAGTGTGTTATAAAAATGTGGTTACCACCCTCTTCACTGGAGAAGGGGTATGCCGGTAAGACAAATGTCTCAAAAGGGATATGCAAGTGTTGTAAGTTTGGGAGACACTGCTCTAAACTATAGACTGGCTTCCAACCAGGAGAACAGGCTTTTCAGGGGAGAGGTCACCTGGCAAATGGGTCCTCTGGTAGGATTGTTTGGACATCTCTTGAGGATGACCAGGGAGTTCCTAACAGGCAACTGAAAGGTTATTACGAGCAGAAGCTACTCTACTTGATCTCTCTCTTTCTGGCGACTTTTAACTAGCTTAACATGAGGGAAGCTGCTGTAGGAGCTGGCTGGAAAATGGGGGGCATGCCTACGCGAACACAGATGGACATCCAGGGTAAGGATGAGGGAGAATGAGGGGAAATGTGTGTAGGGTTTACTGTTTTTGAAAAAATCTGTATCTCCCATGTGATTCAGAAAGGTCCATCAGCATGGTAGAATACTGGACAAGGGGTGTGTGTGTGTAATATGTTACAACTATTTTGTGCCTGTAACCCTGAAGGCTCACATCTTCAGCTGGATTCTGGGAGAAGGTGTTTTTTTAAGCTACCGGGGGAGTCTGATGAATCAGAATTGGTTCCAGGGCTGGGTAGGGGACCATGAGGTCACATATCTGAGGATCGTGTGTTAGAGGGTATGTGCTCAAAGAGTGTAGGGACACCAAAACTGGACAGTGCCTGGGCTCTGTTCATATGCTGGAGGTTTAAAACACCTGGGGATCCAGAGGCTTTCCCTTATAATCTAGTGGGTTGCTGGCAAGGGGAGCTTGATTGGATCTGTGACACCTGGGTCCTAACACAGCAGTCTGGAGAGCATCCAAGAGTGTGTGTGACACAAGCAACCTGGCAGAACCAGTAACAAGAGGCCACCCCTTCCATTGACAGGTCTCCTATAGAGGCAATCAAAACTGGTGCCATGTAAGTGTAGAGGAAGGGTAGTATGGGGGGAGAAGGATGAAGTTGGGAAAGAGAATGCAGGATTGGCTGGGAAGCAGGTAGGAGCTCTCCCAAAGGATCTGCATAGTCACAAGCAATTTATCCCACCTCAACTGCCAAACCTTATGGTTTGCTCATCACTAAAACTCTTGTGGTTTCTCTCAGCCTCTGGTGATTGAAGCCTCCCAGCTATAACTTTAAAACTTACCTGGGCCTCCCTGCTGATGCTTCATGTTGGGTTTTCTGACTGTACTATCTGCTAACAGGGGTTGTGGATTCTGAGGTGACATGGTGCAGGTTTAAGGGAAGTGAATGTTAGGGGAGGAGATTTGATACAGCTTCCTCTTGTTCTTTTATCGTCAAACTTTGCATTCGCACGCCAGTTTTTTTCTTGGCTGTTTTGATTTTGAAAACCAACTCTCTTCTCTCAGTTCTCCACCCAGCATGCCCCCTATACAGTCACACTCTCTCTTTTTTGTTTGTTTGCTACTGCCATGATCTCCTTCGCTCATCCGTGATCTCAATATGACAGGGAGCATTGCTGAACTCATGGGTGAGATTCAGTTCACTGCTCAGTGATGCAGTGAACTAGCTTTGAACTTTGCTTCTTCCCCCTGGCCTCCTGCTGTGTGACTCACTATTTTTGGTAAGGAGAGGAAGGAAGTAGTTTGCATCATCAGAAACTACAAATGCGCTTTCTGTAACCAAAATATATACAGTATAAATAGGCTTGGAAGGATTAGATTTTTATCAATAAATGTCAATTTCACTGTGCACAGATACTGACAAAAAGAGATCATTGAAAACAAAGAAAGGAAAAATGTTGCCTGAGAACTTCAGAATTTGACTTAAGGATATTTACTCTGTATATTTTGACATGTGACACTGACAATTGGTATTTTTACTGGTTATAAAGCTTTAACTTTTTGAATTTCAGTATCTACTGTCATTAAATAATTGTTTTACCAGCCCCTATAACAGTGAAAATTTAAGTAAATAAATATAAAAGCTTAAAATAAACATCTATATTTGTTGAATTTTTTTAAATTAACCTCTGCTAAGTATAAACTGGATTTTAAAATGCTTTAACCAACCCATCAAACCATTTGAAGAACAAAAAATGGATCTTTTGCTTTACACATGAAGTTGCTAACCCAGATCCTGATAATGTGACCATTCTGAATGTTGAGACCATTGAGTACCATTGATGATGATCTGAAAATGTACTTGTCTTTTATATTTAAGAAGGTGGGGGATTGAGTAATGGCCATATTCTGACATCACACCCATTTACATGTAAAATAAAATGATCAATTTATTATTATTTTTTTGTAATAAGGTAGTGCCCAGAAGCGCTAGTCATGACCAGGATTCCAATGTGCTAGCCACTGTACAAATGCATAGTAAGATGATACCTGCCCTGAAGATGTTCCAAACTAATTAGACAAGGGATGAGACAAAATAATTATCTGTGTTTTATGGAGGAGGAACAGAAGCAGAAAGCGATTAACTGACTTACCCAAAGTCACACAGGAAGTCTGTGGCAGAACCAGGCATGTAATTTGGAGCTCCCAGTCTCCTGCCCTCATCACCATACCATCATTCCTCACTGAAGTTAATGGCTGATTTCAAAGGCAGATTTTGCTGTCTTGACTTATATCTTGACCATAGGAAGGCTTTTGCTACCGCCTCTCATGATCTTCTCATAAACAAACCAGGGAAATACAACCTAGATAGAGCTACTATAAGGAGGATGCATAACTGGCTGGAAAACCATTCCCAGGGAGTAATCATCAGTGGTTCATAGTCAAGCTGGAAAGGCATATCAAGTATGGTCCCCCAGGAATTGGTCCTGGGTCTGGTTTCTGTTCAGTATTTTCAATATCTTAATTCTGCTAGGCTGAGTAAAACATCATAAATAATCAACTTCTATCTGCCACAGAAAAGTATTGCAGGCAGGTGTGATTCAGACCCTTGTATTGTTATAATACTGGCAACACATTGCTGCTTTCATCTCTAAAAATTAATAAGGCTTCAGAGCCTGACATGAAAGTTGTTCTAATTGCCTGTGTATCCTGATGGCAGCAGGTCTATGAATTAGTGTAATACATCAATTTCAAAACATCTTCATGAGTTATTGTATATATGTTACATCCCAGGCTGCTGTCTCAAAATCCATATAAAGCTCAAGTGCATGTAATAAGTAATACATATGATAGCAAGGAAATTGTTGCATGCTGTGTTTGCGCTTGGTCACTTACCTTTTTTAGAGAATTTTATTTTTTCTTCACTGTTGAGGACAGAGCTCTCAGTGAGCATTCAATTTCATTGAGCAAAAGCCCGGTAATATCTGACTTTGCAGCAATGTTTCCCTTTGTATCTTTTTCTTTGTTTACACAGCCCTCTGCTTCAGCCACTTTCTAACATTTTGTAACATATATGTTTAAATTCTGTCCAGAATTTAAACAGGTAACATAACACCTTAAACTATTATAAATAGACAACTAGCAACCTTCATTATAATTTTTAATCTAATTTCCATCAAGAGTTCTTGATAATTTAAGATGATTAATCCAAGAGAGGAGGGTAGGAAAATGTGAAACACTATGAGCTATGTCTTAAGAGCACATGTAAGGAAGAGCACTGGTACCACGACAATAAGAACATAAAAATGGCCATACTGGGTCAGAACAAAGGTCCATCTAGCCCAGTATCCTGCCTTCCCACAATGGCCAATGTCAGGTGCCCCAGAGGGAATGAACAGAACAGGTAATCACCAACTGATCCATTCCTTGTCACCCATTCCCAGCTTCTGGCAAACAGAGGGTAGGGACGCCATCCTTGACAATCTTATAGCCACTGATGGACCCATCCTCCATGAACTTATCTAGTTCTTTTTTGAACCCTGCTATAGTCTTGGCCTTCACAACATCCTCTGGCAAAGAGTTCCACAGGTTGACTGCGTGTTGTGTAAAGAAATACTTCTTCTAGTTTGTTTTAAACCTGAAAGATTAAAGGATTAGAAAATCTGCTTTGTAGTGATAGAATCAAGGAGCTCAATCTATTTCACTTAACAAAGAAGATTAAGGGATGACTTGATTACAGTCTATAAATTCTGACATATGGAACAAATATTTAATAATGAGTTCTTCAGTCTAGCAGAGAAAGATGTTACACAGTCCAATGGCAGGAAGTTGAACCTAGACAAATTAAACTGGAAATATTATGTAAAATTGTAACAGTGAGTGTAATTAACCAATGGAACAATTTCCCAGAGTTCATGGTGGATAATCCATTGCTTACAATATTAAACAAATACTGGATGTTTTTCTAAAAGACATGCTCTAGGAATTATTTTGGGGAAGTTCTGTGGCTGTGTTGTACAGGAGGTCAAGCTATGTATCACAATGGTCCCTTAGAATCTAGGAATGAAGCTATGATTGACAGCTAGCTTACATAGGGGACGTCATCAGGGAACAGTACTGTTTGTGTCTTTTCCAGGAATGCAGTGTCCAAGTCTACCTCATGTAGACTAGGAACATTAACCAAACTTTTCTCTGTAACCACTGTCTTAACAAACTGTTGAATTTTTCACAAATGAATCTGTTCATTATTCCGATGTGCTGGGGGTGGGGAGGGGGATGTGTGCCATGCTATTAGCTACTATTTTGGCCTGTTGTAGGAGGGAGAGTTTGCCAGGCAGGATAGAAAAGGGAAGACAAACAAGAAAATAGACAGATGGGCAAATGTCATCCATGCTGCTGTCCTGAAAACTGTCAATAGTTGTGGCTTTGCCGTGAGACAGGCCCATTGCCCAGATGGAGCAGCCGCCATTTTGGAACCATGTATAGAGGGGCTGAAAGGGCATCATGGGCCAATGGAGGAAGGCAAGGAGGTGAGGGATAGATACCCAGAAGGGCTCCTAGCTCACATCCATCTAAATTAGCTGTGGCCATGGGGCACCTGGAAGAAAAGGCAGAAAGGCAGTGTGGCATAATACTACTACTTAAGTTAAGGATAGGTACTAACATGCTGAAGTTCCTTCTGGGGGATCTGCTTCTTTGGTCCCATGCTGAGTTCTTGGCTGGGACTTGCGCTTGGCCAATATAGGGCAGGAATTGTGGTCTGTGGAAGTAGGGCAGGACTGGGGCTGGCTTTGCAGCTGGCCAGCAGCAGAGATTTGAGTCCCACAAAGATCCTGGCTCTCATAGAAAAGCTCCCTGCCAGTATCTGCCTGCTTATCCTCTGATGGGTGTTGCCAGTCATCCTCAGCAGGGATGGGAGGGAGAGTGCGGCCAGCAGGGTGCACCCCATGTCTCGGAACAGTTGCGCTATAATTGTCTAGGAGCTTGTTCGGGTCACATATCCCTTGCTGGATTGCCTCCTTTTGCCCCTCAATTCAATATTTTCCCCCTAGATTTGCTTGTTACAGCACTGGCTGACATCCCAATGGACATCTGCTTTGAAATGTTCACAAAAAGGTCTTTATTCTGGTGGCTGGCCAAAAGAGCTTCCCGCACTAAATCTTCTCCCCAGATGGCAATGAGATCCAGCGTCTCAGCATGGCTCGAGGCAGCTGCATGAGGCATTTTGTGGGGCTTCTGGAGTGCTATAGTGCTTGAATTCCAAGAATGCTGATACGCTTGGATCCAGGAGCAAACGGGTACATTCTGGCTCTGTGCCAGCTTTCAAAGGACAGCTGGAGGGATAACATTCTTGGAATTTGACCCTAGACCAGGGGGAGGGAACACAGGTGAATGAATAGGTCACTAAGACTGACCTGCAAAGCATTGTGGGGTAGCCATTAGAAGCATGGAAACCCAGCCTGAATATTGTATAAACATTATCAGAGGAATTTGCTAGTGTAGCAAGACTGTTTACTTATAATTGAAAGTGCTGAGAAGCACTTTACATTGTTACTCAAAAGGGGAGGAGAAGAAAGAGGTTTGAGTTCCTGAATTTAATTGATGTAGTCCTAAACTGGTGTTGTATGTAGCATTAAAAATGTAGTGTGGGTGGATGCTAGCTTTACAGTGTACAAACATTTTCACCTTAAACTCCTTGAGAACAGTACAGTGATTCACTTACTATACATACTACTGTACAATGAATGACATTATGTTCCAAATTTCGGGAGGGCAACCCAGGCACAGTAAATGATGAGACATTTTCTATCCTGCACATGTCAAGGCTGATTGTCTTGTTTTGTTTTTGTTTTTTTAACAAGGGGAAAAAATTCTTTTCAGTGTTTTGAGATCAAGACCACACTGATGGATTTTCTTTGTAGTAAGAACAAACAGGCTGTTCTCAACGATCTGAGGACACTTTTCTACTGTTTCAAAGTGAAAGTTGTTTGTTTATTTATATAATAAACAAGATTTCTGAGGGTGATTGGGTAGGTTGAGGAAAGTGTAAAATTGTAACATTTTTCCCAGCAGAGTAAAAGATGAGCAATTAGGTTAAAAAACAACATTTAAAGACTTGGACAATTACAATCATCTAGTCTGAGACCATAGTCTCACTCCTTAGGTGACAGTGAAGAAGAGTGAGGAAGCATACATAAAATAACCTAGAGTTGTTTTTAGATTCACCATAGCATCTGAGTCCTGCCTTTGCTGTTCTGTCAGATGTGCTTTGGCATTTGGATGAAGGGGGTATTGTCTGGATCCATATCAGTTTTAGGTTGGGCTTCAAAACCAAGTTGGGATTTCACAATACCAATTTTTTTCATTCTGTTCTCACAAGATTTCTGCCATGTTAGGTATTCTCATGATATTCCAGTCTATGTGCACTTTTGACTACTGTGAAGCCAGGTAACTGTTGGGTTGCAGTTTTGGATCTGATGTTCACTGTAGGTGTGGTTTTGGATCTATGGATTCCAGTCAGTCTTTTCTGAAATATTAGAGTTCAGACTCAGGGTTCTGATTTTGATTGTTCTCTTTTAAATCTTTTCCTCTTCAGCAGGCAGGGTTCTGTAAAGTTCTTAAGTACGCTAGCTTTACAGAATAACTTTGAAAAAACAAGGCCATGCATAAAAGAGAAACACATAATATTTCTTATTGCCTGTTGTTGAATGGCATCAAGTCCCAGAATATAGCAGTAGGGATATATTACCAACCACCTGACCAGGATGGTGATAGTGACTGTGAAATGCTCAGGGAGATTAGGAAGGCTATCAAAATAAAAAACCTCAATAATAATAATAATGATTAATAATAATAATGGGGGATTTCAACTATTCCCGTATTGACTGGGTACATGTCACCTCAGGACAGGATGCAGAGATAAAGTTTCTTGACACCTTAAATGACTGCTTCTTGGAGCAGCTAGTCCTGGAATCCACAAGATTTAGTCCTAAGTGGAGCACAAGATCTGGTCCAACAGATGAATATAGCTGAACTTCTTGTTAATAGTGACCATAATATAATAAAATTTAACATGCCTGTGGAGAGAACAACTTCTCAGCTTGGAAAAGAGATGACTAAAAGGGGGATATGTTAGAGGCCTATAAAATCGTGACTGGTGTGGAGAAAGTGAATAACGAAGTGTTATTTACTCCTTCTCATAACACAAGAACTAGGGTCACCAAATGAAATGAATAGGCAGCAGGTTTAAAACAAACAAAAAGAAATATTTCTTCACAGGACACAGCAGTTGTGCTTGTCTGATATCCCTACCCCAAAACTCCTTTCATCCCCCAACCTAATTATTAATTGCAACTGACTTAGAACTGATGTATAGGTCTAGGCAAAAACTGCAAAAGGAAAGGGATTGTGAGGAATAACCTTTGAATTGGCCTGCCAATCAGATCCTAAGCATCTCAGGATTTATTGCATTGGAGTTTTCCTGATTTACCTAGGAAACCAACAAAATTACTGGTGGAACAAAATAAATTTAGAAAATGTGGATTCTTATACCGCACATTTCTAAACCATCAGGCTGAAATGTTATGATATTTTCAATGTCGGCATCCAAAAGTTAGCCAGTGAATTAGTGAAGATAAATATATGTTAAGACCAGAAGACACCACTGAATCATCTAGACTGACCTCCAGTTTAACAAAAGCCATAGAATTTCACCAGATACCTCTGTATTGAGAGCAATAATTTGTGTTTCACCAAAGTATATCTTCTAGAAAGGCATCTGTCTTGACTTGAGGATTTCAAGAAATGTAGAATATAGCATTTCCCTTTCTAGTTGGGAATGGTTGAGCAACAAGTTCTTAAAATAATAGTTCTTGGAAAGTGTCAATGTTCATAGTATGGAGGCCAAAACTTCTGCACTTTCTCAGGGCCGGCTGTAGCCATTTCGCTGCCCCAAGCACGGTGGCATGCCATGGGGGGCGCTCTGCCGCTCGCCGGTCCCGCAGCTCCAGTGGATCTCTCACAGACTTGGCTGCGGAGGGTCCGCTGGTCCCACGGCTCCAGTGGACCTCCCGCAGGCGTGCCTGTGGATGCTCCACCAGAGCCGTGGGACCAGCGGACCATCCACAGGCACACCGGCAGGAGGTCCATCAGAGCCGCCTGCCGCCCTCCCAGCAACCAGCAGAGCGCCCCCCCGGGGCATGCAGCCCCAAGCACGCGCTTGGCGTGCTGGGGCCTGGAGCCAGCCCTGGGCTTTGTACTGCTCCCTCATCAGATGTCACGTTTGTCCTAACTGAAAAGCTTCCTCCCCCAATAGCACGTTCTGTAGTTAGCTAACAGAACAAGGGCATCTAATCCCTCCTCCTAGTGTAACAATAAGCTAATGATAGTTTCTTAAAGCTGTGATTTTTGTGTAAAACTATTTTAAACTGAAATAGCTAACTTCCTTGATTAAAAAATCAGATCTTAAGAACAATTGTTCCATAAAGAAAAAGTGAGATTGTATCCTGATATCTGTCACTAAACCAGATGTTTATCCAAGAAATCAGATCTGTTTGTCTCCTCTCTGACTAGGGCCTTGGCTACACTTGGAAATGTGCAGCTCTGGGAGTTACAGCTGTGGTCGTACAGCTGTGTAGGAATAGCGCTGCAGTGTGGCCACACTCACAGCTACCAGCGCTGCAGTGTGGCCACATTTGCAGTAGTTGCAGCGCTGTTGGGAGTGGTGCATTGTGGGCAGCTAGTCCCACAAGCACCTCGTCCATTTTGGCGCTGTGCTGTGGGAAGGGGACGGAAGGTGCGGTCATCCGCTTCCTGTCCAACGCCCCATGGTGCAACGCTCCAGCAGTTTTGGTGCCATTGTGAGTCTGCAGCGCGTTTCAGTTAGAAATGGAGCCCAAGCTGCTGAGGACTTGCTGATGAATGTCACCAGCACATCACGTTTGCAGTTGAGCTATTCCCTGCTCCAGAGATCAGTGAGGAGTCCGACGACGAGATACAGATATATGATTCACCTGACGCGTACACTAATTGTTTGTGGCAGTAACGGAATCGCCGCGTGAACACCGTCTTTGGGCTCGGAAACAAGCACTGAGTGGTGATGACATCGTCTGCAAGTCTGGGATGAGAGCAGTGGTGCAGAACTTCGATGAGGAAGAGCCACTTTCATGGGACGTGTTGCTGAGCTCGCCCACCCTGCAATGCAAGGACACGAGATGAGAGCTGCCTGTCAGTGGAAGAAGCGAGTGGCTATGCAGTCTGGAATGGCAACTCCAGACAGCTACTGATCGGTCACCGAACCAGTTTGGAGTGGAAAGTCGACCGTTGAATAGTGTTGATGCAAGTTTGCAGGCCATTATCGCATCCTGCTAAAGAACTGACAGACCTGGGAACGTGCAGACATTTCGATGGCTTGCACAAATGGGTTTCCCTAACTGTGGGGGCCAAAGATTGGGATGCAATCCTATTCTGGCCCCACCCACCAGCATCGAGTACATTAAATCGGAAGGGTATTTCTCTATGGTTCTCCAGGCACTTGTGATAACTGTAGACGTTTCACTGACATTTACACATGGTCGTGGAAAGATGCGTGATGCAGCGCATCTTTCGGAACAGTGGCTTATTCAGGAAGCTGCAGGCCAGACTTTTTTCCCAGAACGGAAATCACAGTAGGGGAGGTCGAAAATGCGCCACGGTGATCCTGGAGACCCGCTTACCCTTAATGCCTTGGCTCATGAAACCGTACACAGGGAAGCTTGACAGGAGCAAGGAACAGTTCAACTACATGGCGAGCCGCTGCAAGAATGATGTGGAGTGCACTTCGGGCATTTAAAGGGACCGCTGGAAGTTGCTTGTATGCGAGAACTAGACTTGGGGAAAGCAGCCCATCCTTGCGGTTATTCCGCGCCACTGTACCCTCCGATAATCTTTGGAAGGAAGGGTGAAACATTCAGTGACGAGTGGGCCTCCGGAGGTTCCGCCTGGAGCTGACTTTGCCACAGACCAGAGAGCAGGGCTACTAGAGGCCCAGCAAGGAGCTCAAGGATTACGGGATGCCTGCAGGGACAGATTTTGAGGCTGAAAGCCAACCGATGTTGTGTGCCTTGCACTGGGGTGTAGTGGCAGTGGTACAATGATTTTCCCCTTGGGGTACAGTATTGTTTCTTTTCTGCAATAATAAAACTGTTTTACAAAGCCAAGAAATCATTTGATGAAAATACAGTAACTAAAAGGGCAGGCGGGCAGTAAGGTGCTGAATCTGTACAGTCAGATGGTTGCGCATATGTCCTCCCTGGAGGCTCTGCATGCCTCTGCACTTCAGGATTACTATGGTATGGTGAGGGGGGTTGAAGTGCAGAGGGTAAGGGTGTGAGTTCTCAGGGCTGTAGGTAGAACGTACAGGTGGGGGGGCAGCTGGTGGTGGTAAAGAAGAGCAGGAACTGGGAAGGGGTTATGAGCAAACATCTGGGGCAAAAGGTGAAGAGGCCTTGGGACTGGAGTGGTTTAGTCACGGGATAGATCTGCCTGCATTGGCTACCAGTGACTCGCAACAGTCCGTTTGGCGCACCAGGAGGCTTTAAGCGTGTCTGTGGTTTCTTCTGCTCAATTCCTTTTCCTGTTACGCCACTTCTGTTTTCCTGCTTTTCTGTTGCCTCCACTGGTGCATTTTCTCTCCAGGCTTGCACGCTCTTACTGTCTGTGTCATACTTGATTCATAAACTGCTTTCACAAATCCTCTTTGGTCTCCTTTGCCTCCTTCTCAAGTTATGTAGTCTTCTGTTTCTGTACAGTTAGAGCCGTAGTTTCAAGGACACTTAAAAAGGAAACAGAACAGAAACATTTATCACAGAGCTGCATGGTTTATAATCACGGTGCAGGAATTGACACTCTTGTAGCATCATTTACACATACCAACATAACACAGAGAGGCAACAGCAGACAAGACATGGTGAGTACTGGGGCTGTACTAATGAATCAATGTTTCTGCTGCGACTCCCCTGGGAAGGTGAGCTGCTGAGTGAGTCGAGGGCTCAATGGGGTTTTTGTGCTTGGGGAAAGCAGAGAGCAGCTGGGGGAGAGACCACTGAACAGCACCCCCACAATTGCCACAGCACCTCCTGGAATCAATGCTTCTGCTGTGACTCCCCTGGAAGGGAGCTGCCTGAATGGGGCTCAATGGGGTTCTTGTGCTATGGGGAAAGCAGAGAGCAGCTGCAGCTGGGAGGACAGTGAACTAAACAGTATCCCTACATTTCAACAGGATTTTATCCTTCCAGATATATCCCTGCTACCGCGTCACCTGGAAGAGCGGGAGGGTCTTCTCCAGCAAGTGGATTCCGCCCTGGTCCCTTCAGCTTGCCTGTGTCAGCAATGGTCCCCCCCTCACGGCACAGTGGCGTGTGACGCGTTAGCCTGAATGACTGGGACAAAGACCATGGTATTCTCCTTATAATTGCGCAAGCACATTTGCCCAGCTCTGGCAGAAACTCTGCAGAGATTACAGAGGCCGATTACCGCGATGTGATGACAAATCAATGGGCTATTCACATCTAGGCATCATCCAGGCACTCAGGCAAGCCATAACCCCCTCCCCCCCCACACACACACACAAAAAAGATTTTAAAAGCTGCTTACCGGATCACGCTCTGCTTCTTCTTCACCAACAAGTTGCAGCTGCTGCGACTGGCTAGCTTCCTCCTGCTTGAGAAGAGCTCCTGGCGCAGCCTCCTGGCACTCTGGGGTATCTTCCACCACCCCAGTACCCTCACCTCTCTGGTTCCTCCACACCCTCCTCCACCTCCTCTCCCGCTCTGAACTGTCCCATCGTGGTTCTCGGATTTGCAGTGGTCACCCCAAGTATCCTATCCAGCTCATTGTAAAAACGGCAGGTTCGTGGGGCAGCACTGCGCGCCGGTTCCCTCACGGTTTTTGCAACCTATCTACCGCAGCTCCTTTACTTTAAACCCTGCACTGCAGCGCGTCCTGTTCATGGCCCCTTTGCAGCATGGACTTTGATATCTGCCATAGATATCATAACTACGGCTTGGAGCGCAGCTGGTAACTGCACAGCTTCCTCACCCCAAACACTGATGAGGTCCTGCAGCTTGCCATCTCCATGCTGGGCTCGTTTGGGCGTGGAGGCGTGGTCACTGATTGATTGATTGATGCACTCCACACCTGCTGAGCAAACAGAAGAAGATTTTAAAATCCCGGGGCATTTAAAGGGCGGTCACCTGAGCGCCAGGCAGTGGAGTGTGAACGATGAGCAGAGTGGCCGAAAGGTATGCTGGATACCGCTAATATCCTGGAGGCCAACAACAGCTGCTTTTGGTGTCCACACCTGATGAACAGCCCTGCATCACCAGCGCTGGAATCGCTACACCCCAATCAGACCAGGTGTACAGCCAGTGCTGCAGCCAGGGAGTTGCAGTGCTGGCTGGGCTTTCCAAGTGTGTACACAGAGTGAGTTGCAGCACTGTAACCCCTTCACCAATGCTGCAACTCTCCAGTCTAGCCAAGCCCTAGAATTCAGCTGTTTAAGTAGTTTCCAAAGCAGTATCTGTATCAGTGGCAGACATCTGTGCTAGGAAAGCAGTGTGCAGACAATCATCTGTTTACAGAAGATAATCATTTCCACCCCCAATACTATGCAGAGATTTCAAGAAAGAAACTGCTACAGCATTAAATTAGGTTTGGGTGATGTGCACCCATCAGTCTTGATCAACAAGGTAGGAAAAGGACCAATGTGATCGTTTCTTTTATGTAACAATTTTTTTTTAAATGCCAGCTTGAGAGTCCACCCCTCTCCCCCACTAAACTTGGAAATAAACAGATTGTCTTAAAAATAGAAAGAACAGAAAAATAGCATTTAATAGAAAGAGCCTAGTTTTTATGATAGCACTGTGGGTAGCTCCTCAAAAGAACTTGTGAGCTGTAGATGACTCAATAGCAGCAGTTGTCTAAGCAGAGCGCACTAGAAGACTGGGACCATTTAAGGTCAGATTTTGTATTTAGGTGCCTAGGGAATGCAGATAGGCATCTGGTAAAATCTGCATTCCTTAGGCACCTAAATACATCTAGAAATCTGGCCTCAGTCCCTACAAAATTGATGCCCCAGCATGACATTAGTTTTGTCTTTAGTTAGTTAGTTAGTTAAATATTTTGGTTATGATGGAAAGTCAAGACTTTGGCCACTCACGCTCATTAAAGGTTCCACAGCACCTTTTGAAAGTCTGAAGCTAGGACACAGGAGTAAATTTTAACTTGATGTGGATAACTTTTAGAGTTGGTAGAAATTTCACACTAAAATTTTCAAAGCTAAATATGGCCTTTATTTAAAACACTTGTGGAAAAATTAATTTAATGGAAAAACCCAAATACACCATTTTTGGCCAAAAAATGGGATGGGGGAGGATGAGAAAAATAATCATTTCTTTCTAATCATCTCATGAAAAATACTTAATTTTTTTATCACCTCTACTAATTAGTTTGCTTAGCTAAATTCCTGCTACATTTTCGCCTGAATGTAGTATGGTTCTTGCATTCCTGACTTAAGTTGCTGTGAGCTTTTCACACTGTTATGTTCCATCTCTGAAGTAGCTGGATTTCACTGTCAAGTGAGTCCTGATCATGGAAAAATTGTAAAGTACTTTGAGAATCTGTGGGATGAAACACACACTCTATAATTATGCTAATATCAAGTTAAATAATTCTGAATTTATCTTTTTTAACAGTTGAGGGATTGACATTCAGTGCTGGTGATACAATACATTTATTATTCGCTTATGAAAAAAATGAAGTTACTTTATCAGCTAATGGAACACTTACAAATACATAAAGCTATGTCATCTCATGTTCTCTCTCTTTTTTTTTCTCCCATCGGAAAGTCAGACCCAAATTTGGGGGTGCTGTAGGTCTTCATCTCCTGTTTAGAAATCAGTGCACATTACTGTCTTATACATAGACAAGAACTAATGTAAAAACTTCCTAGTTCTGTACAATCTTAGAAACATCACAGCTTAATATCAATGAGTTTACTGTGCATGCCACAGTGGAATAAATCTAATGTTACCACTGTGCATGCTTTATCAGTACATTTACAAGCCATCCTTACCAGATGTCTTGCTTGTTTGAGCTATTAATTCCCAGGCGATGGCCCTCATCCCTTCATAGACATAGGTGAATATCTGGACCTTGGCAAAGCCCTACTGAAATCAGTGGGTTGCCACGTAGGTGCAGATATCCCCTTGACTTCATGTATTCAATTGCAGGATTCGGGTATATATTAGCAGCTACTTTCTAGCCAGAAAATTCTTTCTCAAATGTGTTACTGATGTGTGTCACATGCACATTTTGTGATAATAGTCACAATTTCCAGTGGACAAATTTCTAGAGGGAAAGGAAAAAATCTGCAAAACTTAAGAGCCAAATACATCCATTACTGATTTCCTCCTATAAAAGTTCTCACTTCAGTTTATCAGTATGAAACCATTGAGTATATCAAAATTTTAAAGTTGTGCATAATTGTGACTTTAGGCGTCCTTGTATTCACACCCTACATACTCCTGAAATATGTAGAACAACTGTACAAAATATGCTATGTGAGGTATCTTATGAGGGCCAATAATATACTGGTTATTAATATCATGGGAAAATGCATGTGTTAACATCACATGTGAACTTATGAATTCCCTCTGTATGATGTTTATAGAACGTGTTTAAGACCAGACAGGCTAGCCTATGTAAAGGTGATTAAAAAGGGCTATCCTAGACAAAGGAATATGGGTTTACCTTAATTTACATATTAGCAGGAAACAAAGCTATAGAGCTAAACCAGAGGGGAGTATCCTGAACACGAGCGACAGAGAGTTAACCTGGCTCCTGCAGCAGAGAGAGGCACAGGAGGCTGTAGCCACAGGAGTCCTTTCTGACTTGTAAGACAGACAATCCCTTTGGGACTATAAGGCACACGGAGTGCCTCCATATTTATCCTTCACCTTAGGAGACAAAGGATCCAAGTGATTTGAACTCTACGATGGGTCCTGGCCAGCCCTGTCAGTAAATGCTGGAAAGGAGACTTTGGGTGAGAGAAACCATCTTGAACAAAGACTGTATCTTACTAGATTGTTTTAAACTTTTAGAGGTATGGTTTTTTTTCTTTTTCTTTTTCTTTCTTTTTTTTTTTGCTGCTTGTAACCATTTCTACCTTGATATTTTTTCCTTGGTGTTGCTTAATTCATGCTTTTTTGTTAATAAACTCATTTTACCTTTACTACACACCAATTTAGTGCTGTGTTTGAAGGGAAAGCTGTATCTACCCCCATTAAATGAATAAACTGTGATGTACTGATACTTTAACAGGGCAGTGAACTTAATATCTTCAGTGGTAGGGCATGTGCAGTGCAGAGAAATATCTCTGAGGAACTTGTGGGATGGAGTTTGGTGAGGTTTGGGCTGTGAGAGCTTTGAGGAGTTTGCAGGTGAGGATGACAGATTGGTGTAGCAGGGAGCGCACAGTCTAATCTCCAGCAGAACACTCTCTTGCTGAGGCAGAGAGGTAACACAGTGGCTCACAGCTCTAGGGATCTCCTGCTGTGTGTTACAATAATATTGCCTGCGAGCTGAAATCAGTATATCTAACCCAAACTCATCTGAAGAGCTTTCTGTATTGCTGAGCTAGGCATGCCATTGTGTTTTCCTTACCTTATGTAAATCACATCACTATTTGGAAACAGCATTTAGGAGTGTTTCCTACAGAACATTTCAGAGGCTAAAGCTAAGGTGAAAGGCGGTGAATTTCATTATCTGTATTAAAAAAGTAGTGCTATAGCAAACGATCCTAAAGGGTGTGCTTGTTCATGTTACATCTTTGTATTTCTTTTGAGAAAAACCAGCATTCCCTATTAACGAATCCACATCCAGTTACTACTTTTCCCTATTAAAGAAACATCCTAACTAACTTTGTCTTTCTATCCCAACTAGAGCTTGCTTATACTGAAAAAAAAAATATTTCCTTCATCCTCAAAAGGTCTTTCTTTTTCACAGTTACAGAGTAATGGAGCTTGTGAGACCTCTTGGATTTTATGTAGGCTTAGTGACTGTCATAGTTTAGACACCGCTTTTAAAAATCTAGATGGTCCTAAAAGTGACACTTTGACACCCGCAGAAGATGGATCTGACTGTGCACAATTTAATATTATTAGAAAGGGAAATGCCAATTTTAACTATAAATACTCTGCCTCAAGAGCAGTAGTTCTAACAATGACACCATTAAGTCATCTAGAACAAAATCTTGATCTCCCCCTGCCAAAATATTGCACTTCCATTTCAAGACAAATTTTGTTATTCTGCTAGCTATCATGAGGGATTAAATTCACACAATCAACAGATCACTGCCACAAATTTAGAAATAATCCAGTGCATTACAGGAAGCAAGGATTTGAGGTAGAAATTATTTTTGTCGAACTCCAAACTTAATCCAGGTTAGCTCAGAAAGTACATAAAAAATACACTCTATATAGGACACTGAATTCTGATATTCTTCGTATACAATCACAGCATATATAGGAAACTGGAGTTGCAGATAGCTTTCTTGTATGTGGGCTAAACATCTTTCTATCTAAGGTACTCATCTGGCCCCTTGTCACCATAGCATCAGAGCACCGCACAATCTTTAATGTCATTGTCCTCACAATAACCCTGTGAGGCAGGGAAGTGCAATTACCTGCCTCTCTGAATCTTGCTGTAGCTTTTTTCAGAGACTCAGGAACGGGAGGGTTCCTGTGCCCATATGAGACCCAAGTCTTAAATTCCATGTCTTCATTCAGCCAAAACTCACACTGAGTAAGGACTTCAGGACTGGGCCCAAGAATAGTACTGGGATGTGGAAAATACACCCACACATTTCTGAGACCTCTCAGTGTAAGCAGGGTCTACTGAATTCTCCCCTGACAGCTAGCTGGGCTGGGGAGAGATTTCAAGAGCAAACTGTATTTAAATGCAGCGAAGAGTCCTGTGGCACATTATAGACTAACAGACGTATTGGAGCATGAGCTTTCATGGGTGAATACCCACTGTGTCGGATACACGCATCCAACGCAGTGGGTATTCACCCACAAAAACTCATTCTCCAGTATGTCTGCCAGTCTATAAGGTGCCACAGGATTCTTTGTTGCTTTTACAGATCCAGACTAACACGGCTACCCCTCTGATACTTGATGTATTTAAATGAACACACCTACTCTGCTTAGATATTCAGCAGATAGAGTGGTGTGCTGCTCAAAGTGATCAAAGTGTTTGGTTACAAATCACCTCAGTACTGAATGCAGTACTAGTGAAATGCTCTTTCCGATTATTGTGAATAAAGGGGTTCAGAGGTCATAGCAAAGGGGAGGGAATAGCAGAAGGTGAGTTGGCTGGAGAACATGCGGCCAGCAGAGCAGTTGGCAGAAAGGGGCAGTGGGCGAGTGTCCAAGCAGCGGAGCGCATAAAAGTGCCTCCTTACCTCCACCCAGGATGGGAGGTGAACTCTGCAGATGCACCTTTGAACTCTAGGTCTGCACTGACCGAGGACAGCAACTGTGAGTGGGGTGCAGAGAAGGGACCGGCACATTAAAGGGACATTGCGGTTGCTGGACGTAAGAACCTGAGGGGAAAAGAACACTGCCCAACTTACTTGGGGGTGGGTCTTTTGCTCATGGTTTATGTTTATGAATCCCATTTGCAGTATTTTCCCAAATTAATGCCGAGTTACTTCCCTCCTTTTATTAAAAGTTTATTTTCTACACTCAGACTCTGTGCTTGCAAGTGGGGAAAGTATTGCCTATCAGAGGTGCCCCGGGTGGTGTATAATTTTCCCAGGTTACTGGGTGGGGGCTCAAGAGGGTTCTGTGTAGTATCGATGGAAAGGAACCCCTAGATATTGAACCCAGTCCTGGTTGCTCCTGGCTCCGCCTGGCAGAAGGGTTACATCAGCTCTTGCTGAATCCAGCACTTTGGTGCTCCCACAGCATCTTTGCAAAAGAAGCAAAGCTTACTGGCACTGCTTCATCCTTCCACTTATGATAGTTACTTTAGCTGCTACAGAATGTCTGGCTCTAACTCTTTGGATGACAAAAGGAGCTTATTCACTTATTTTTAAATGACTTACATGAAAATAAGATCCTTATTAAAGTTCAGCCATTGCTTCTCCAATTTCCCACCCAAAGTCCACTTCCTATGTTTGTGCCATAATATCCACAGCAACTAACTGTGATATCACACACATAGGCTGTGACTTTAGATGGGAAATAATCCTGAGGAACAGGTTAACTCCTCAGAAACAACAATTCAGTTGTCATACATATGGATTGGGGGGAGAGGGAAAAGCAAAAGAGAAAAATCACTACAGAAAATGTTTAGTGGAATTTTTCTTAGGTAGACTGTTCATCAAATTTACCGTAAGGCATCAGTGGGTCTGTAGGTCTCAGCCAAATATGCTAATGGGTATTTACCCAAATGACACAATGTGGCCTGTTTTATTTCTGTTTCAGAAAGGCAAAAGACAGGACCGCATCTGTGTTCAAATCAGCGCTAGGGCTGATTGACAGAGCTTTGAGAATGATCCCTATTTTTAGCTCAGGCTAAGGATAGTCTCACTTTCATGAGCACTGAATTCTCTCTCAATTGTCCAAATGCCCGTCACACTAGAAAGTCACCTGTTGTTGGCAAAGGTTTTTCAGTAACACTTCTCCCCTGATCTCCCTCCAGTGGTGTGAAAAACAGCTTGGCTGCTATTTTTGATTATTTAACACATATTTTGTAATCGCCACTTGAGGTCAACCACATCAGGGACCCATTGTGTGAGTTTCAGTACAAATTTAGGAAATGACAGAGTTTGGGTGAGGGGAATTCATCACTATTACAGAAAGCATGATAGAGGCAACAGCCCAATCAATGGAGCCTAAATGCTTTTGTGAATCTGGGCTAATGTTCCACCACGTGCGTGCTATTCCTCCTTTAACAGCATTGAAGACAGTTCTGTCCCATCTGCATTACCAGTCATAATGCATTCAACAATCAACCCCAATTGAGGAAGGGTCAGGAGGAATCTATTGCTAAGAATTGGCACGTAATGGGTCATCATACAAGTGAGAGAATTTAATGGTTATGAACATGAGCATATGGCTGACTACAGATGGCAGTAATTCACTTGGCAATTCACTTTAGTCAGGATTTGAATACCTGTTACTTCTACTGCCTAAAACCTCAATTTCTCAATGAAAAAAACCCATTTTCTAACCAGCTCTAGTCTAGTTTTTGTAATATGGAAAAAAATATCCACTAGGGACAAGGATAAGACCAAACTCATTTTCGAATTCCCCCTCTACTCCAGCTTTCTAACTTTATTGAAACTGTTCAACCATCCTCAGCCCCAGTGTCTGCCAATATAAGATATAGATGAAGAATGCAAGGCTATCAGATGGAAATCACTGGAAAACTGGGCAACGGATGTTCTCTAAATTCATAGTCTACCAAATAAGTAAATCTTGCTGTGGGGGAATTCAAAGTTTAGAAAGAGGTAATGATTTTTTTTATGTTTGAGAGGTAGTAGTACCTTACTAGGACCTGCATCAAGCAGTCAGTGACTCTGCCATGGGTCTTTGTCATGGAGGTTTATCTTTTTGACACTGAAAATAAAGAACGTTGTTTAAAAAGAGTTGTTTGGCTGCCTGTGAACACCTGCTCTGCAGCAGGCTGGGAAAACACTGCACTACTTCTGAAAATTACCACTCTAGGTCAAAATGAAGGACAAAAGTCTAGCTTGTTCTCTTTCCTTGTAGGACTACACTTCTTTCTTTTCTATAATTAGGCCCCAATACCTGACCAACACTTGAAAGGCAAAAAAACTAATTCTGTCGTCTTTTGTCAAGATGGTATCAGTATAATTACTTTATTCTGCCATTCAAGTAACTGTTCAGCTAACCTTTGTTAGATACTGCAGATTCCTTCTACAGTACCTATAAAAAGACATCTGAAATCACAGTGGACTCACTATAGTGTCCTGCTCTGTTTTTTTAAAAGTATGAGAACTGGCAACAAAGAAAGCGATGGTGGGTTGGGGCAGTTGCGTGTAATTGGTTAGGATTTATGGCTTAGCTCATTCATGAATAATGGCAGATTGGTGTTGAGGTGCAGGGATTTATAGCTGATGTAGATTGTGGTACAGTAGTTACTATATAGGCCATTAGCAAAACAACTAATGGCATGGTTGGGACTTAGGATCATAGGATGTCAACAAGGACAGAAATCCACTGGTGAATTTTTATAATGCTACAACTATCTAGGATAGGCATGTGAGAACAACATGCAGGACAAATCTTTGATATGTTTTGGAAACAATAACTTCATTAATGAAAATCTTCAGATCCTGTCATTATTATTTGTAACCGTTAAATATGTAAAAATGGAAAGGTTACATCACCTGACTATTACAATGAAATAACATTTCTTATGTTGAAACAAATCTATTTACTCCAAAAAGTAGCCAACAAAAATTATGCTTATAGAAAGCAGAGCTGGGAGACTATTGAGATACATTAGTGACTAATAAACAGAATGAACTTCAATTTGTGATTAAACAGAACTCACTGTGGGAGAAGCAGCCATGGTAACTAGATAATCAAACCAGAGAACATAAACAATGACATGACCCAGGTGACCAATTCTCAATATTTAATACTTAAAGATATAGGCAAAAATAGTCAATTGCTAACAGCAATCATATTTTTCAAAAGTCTGTTTCCAGACAGTTCTAGAGAACTAGTTTCACTGAGTAAATTGTTCTTTAAAAGTTGTTCACCTGCCTCTATTCAAGATGGGCAGTGCCTAGAATCACATGTGCATGTCTGAAACAGTTGCCTGGGCTTTCTTCTAGATATGGTCCCAGTCACCATGTTTGGCCCTGGATCTGAACTTCGGCAAAGTTCAGGACGATCAGATTCAGCCTTTTAGCTCAGCCTATCATGGAGATATACATAGCAGCTTTGAAGTTCAGACTGAAGAAAATATTATTTGTCCAATCACCCCTACCCCTGTATGGAATTAGCAAAAGCTAAATGTTAAAGTATCCTGTGTACAAGTGTTAATAGTTATAGACCATTCATGCCATTTTTTCCTCTTCCTTCCCCTACATCTCTCAAGCCTTGTCTTGTCTATCGGCTGACCCCAATTTGTCATCTATATTTACAGCTAAACAGTGGTCAGTACAGGTGCAACTAAACTGACAGACAACAAAGGGATGCTGAAGAAGTTCTCGCCTAGGATGGACAAGGTCTCACTTTCACACACTATTCTGGTTATTCCATTTTATCTTATGTCCCAACAAATTAGTTAAATCAATCACATCATGAGTTTGTGGGATGAGTGGAGCAATTCACAGAAGAGAATCAGCCAACTGTGTCTAACTATTTCAGGACTTGGAAATGAAGTTCAGACAGAAAGGCTTAGGTTCCAGCTGTTGTCCCTCTGTGGACCATTTCAAATCCCAGAAGAAAACAGCTTTATGAAAAATCATCTTTTGGGAGAAGTTGGAGAGAGAAAAATACTATATTCTGTATAATAAATTATGAATGGTGTGGAGATAACATAAGACCCAGGGGTCACCCAATGATATTCATAGGTAGCAGATTTAAAACAAATGAAAGGAAATAGTACTTCACACAATGCACAGGCAATCTGTGAAACGGGACTTTATGAAGGCCAAAAGTATAACCGGGTTCAAAAAGAATTAGAGAAGTCCATAGAGCATAGTTCCATCGATGGCTTTTAGCCAAGATGGTCAGGAGTATAACCTCATGCTCTGGGTGTCCCTAAGCCTCTGACTGCCAGATGCTGGGACTGGGGAACAAAGGATGGATCACTTGATGGTTGGCCGGTTCTGTTCATTCCCTTTGAAGCGGGGATGCCTAACCTATAGCCCACGGACCATACACCCATCAGAGCATTTCATAAGGCCTGATGCCACCTTCAACACAATAAACTAACAGCCCATTCATTTGTGTTTTGTCATCATGTTTACATCATTTCACTTTACACTGTGTTAATAGACGATATTGTACATCGTTTATTTCTATCTAAATATATACAAAACAAGCTGAACTTAAAATATAAATCAATAGAGGTGATTTTAAATCTTATTAAAATATGTAGAATCAGTTTGCCCCACACAAAGTTGTGCTTAGGTATGTATGGGCCTCCTGTGTAGTAAAGTTAAGCACCACTGCTTTGAAGCACCTGGCACTGGCCACTGTGGGAAGACAGGATACTGGGCTAGACGGACCATTGGTCTGACCCAGTATGACCGTTCTTATGTTCTGCTACTGTGCATCTGAAATTCTTTTTCAAACTCTGCCTATTATTCTCTATTTTTCATCACATGATGCACATTAATTACCTGTAAATGGAATGGATGGCTACTGTATTTCAGCATTCCACCAGCGCACTATTTTCATTTGGATAACTTATTTTCTGGAGTATTAAGATAAGCACATAATTAATAAAGCTGCCCAGAATGGGCTGAGTTGAATTCAGATGATGGAAAGCACTGCCATTTCTGTCAAGTACGAAGCATTCAAGTTTTGAAAGATGAAAGACAGGCTGAAAAATCCATGTTTGAGCTCAAATCTAGGGGTTGGAGTGCTGATGTTCTCCAGAAAACTACTCCCCAGCACTTTGTAGAAGAGCCTAGGTGCAAAGAGAAATTAGGGGGAAAACAAGGCTTACACCTCTACCTGGTTTCAGAACACTGAAAGATTAAGAACTTTCTGAACACATCTTTAATTAAAAAACTAGTACTATTATAAAGCAAAAAGCTGCAGATATATATGATACAGCGTTTTTTTTAAAAAAAGTTCTTAACTGCTTCCACATATCTACTTATATTTCTGTTGTTACTGTAGCTCAGAGGCCTTTACCACTAGTGCTTAATGCTGAGCAAACACATAAGAGTCCCAAAGCGTTTACAGTCTAAATACAAAAGGTGAAAGGAAATATTCTGTTCCTTATAAAGGGAGAAACCAAGGCACATACTCAAAGACTTGCCCAAAGTCATATAGAAAGTCTGTGGCATAGTCAGGATCTGAACCCACTTAAATCCCATTAAGTGCCTTCATCATCCTTCCTCTCATTTAGTAAGAAATACAATAAAATATTTAATTAGGTAAAATAAAAATCTGACCTGTTCAAATGTCTCTTTGAATTTGAAATGGTATATTTTAAAATGAAAAGAATTTGGAAACTTTCATTCTCTCTTTCTAGACATATCACCTCCCCTCTTTGGAACTAGCTCTCATTCATGGCCTATGAATCCTGAATTTGAAGTTTGCATCATATTGCAAAGCCTTTCCTGTTCATGCAAGGCAAACTTTATTTTGTTTCTGGCTCACTGGCAGATGTCTTTAAATATAGGGTGGGACAGTTTGTAGGCTCTGTATACTTTAATAAATATGCTCTATTGACTACAACAGTAAGTTGCCATTGGATAAGACAGTAAGTAAATGTACAATGCATTAAACAAATAATCACACTCTGAATCAGTTTGCCTTTCTTCTGAACAACGTAGCACTGAGTCTTACTCACACCAGGTGAAATTTAGGCTGCATGAGGCCTCTTCACCTGTTAAATTCCACCTACCCAGAGGGCTTCACATGCCCTTAAGTAGGGTGTAGAGTTTGCGAATGTCCTCTGAACAGGCTGCAAGTAAATTCTGTGTGATTTTTTTTAAAACTTATGTCACTCCATTTAAAATGGTACTGACAAGAAAGTAAAAAAGTGGAGGGAAGTGCCTAAATCTCATTGGCTTTAAAGGGGACTTAAGCACCTAACTGAATTAGGTGCTTTTGAAAAGCTTAATCCTGTATAAAAAGTAATGTGCTTTTTTTCCAGGCGCTTACAATTTTGTAACTGAAATTATTCTCCATCAGGAAGGAGAGAGAGCAATAGGAACTACTGATATGAGCCTGAGTCCATTCTGGCCTTATCAAGCCTGTTCTCCTGGATAACACAGGCAAAAGAATGTCACACAGTAAATCCTGAATCAAGATGACCTCTGGTAGTTGACCCAAAGAATAGTTTTTAGACAGACATCCAATTAGATCCATTACTGGCACTGCTTCTTCCTGTCATTCCCTGGAGCCATTTTAAAAATAAAGCAAATGTAGTTTAAAATCTTTCAAGCATTTTCAGTTACTCTTTGCACTTGGACCTTTTGGTGCAAAAGGACGAGCCTGTTTGTTCAGAAGAGGGCAGCTGTTCTCACTCAAAATGTAGAAAAGAGTTTGAACAGCAGAAGTGTTCGTTTCCAGTTTAATTTGTAATAATGTAGAGGTGCTTGAGGTAAATAGAACAGTTCTCAGGAGCCTGACCACCCATGTGCTTAATGGAGTTCATCTTCTCATAAGATGGGGCAAAATTTTACATGGTAGCATAATTGATAGGACTTTGCAGCAATTCACACACAGCTTTTTTATGAATGAGAGAGAGAGAGAGACCTCATTCTCCCCTGCCTTGTACCTTGTGTAGCAGCCACTTACCCCAACTCAGAACCATCAGTGTAAAATGCTATGAGTGTGCAAGGCATGGAGAATAAGGCCCTGAAAGTTTAAGGACAAGTATCTGCAGCAAAGCTGCTAATCCCCCTTGAGAGGATGGGCTCATGTCCAATTACAGTTTTTTCTAGGCAGCTGGGAAAGCCATTATACCAAGGGCAATCAGAATGGTGCAGCAGTGATAATCCTGAAAGCATTTAGGAAATCTTTGATTAAATGATATATTGGGCAAAGAATAAAATTGCTTCTCTATCTGGAGGGCTGCATGGTTGGTTTTTAATTAAAATGAATTAATATGGTGTTCTCATTTGTAAAATCAAAATGAAAGGGAAAAAAAATAAAGCAAAGACATTTAAGTCAGGAAAACACCCATTGATTTTTTTTTCTCTTTTTTCCTGATTGTTGCTGCGCTGTTATAAAATTCCTTTGTTTCCTAGTATAATCAGGTTGATTAAAATCCTGTAAAGAATTAAACAGCTGCACAAACCTCAAAACCTACACTGGAATGTCTCTTCAATGTGTGTGCGCATTGTCTTTTCAATTTCTTTGTTTTAAATTATTCTTTTCCCCGTGTTGCCTCTGGAAGCCTATTACTAGCTTTATTAAACCAAAACTGAATAAGTGCATGGATAAAGATGCACTGATTGCCTCAACACATGTTGTTCTTGCAAAGATGATTATGCTTGCATTTCTAAACTGCTGGCTGCTGCTGAACTGAAAACAAAACCAGTAAGAAAATAAAGCCTTGCTGAACTAAAAGAAAATGCCATATTTTCCTTTTATTAAATGTTGAATAGTTAAAATAGTTATTAAGGCCCAGACCAGCTAGTCCAGACTAAGGGACAAAGTGGTGCAGCATGACTCTAGAGCTACCCAGGAGTCTACCCTGTGCTCCCGGGAGGGAATGGAACCATGCTGGGTCTATGCTGCAATACACAAGGCAGGGGAGGTAATATATTTTATAGGCCCAACTTCTGTTGGTGAGAGAGACGAGCCACTCAGCGCTCAAAAGCTGCTCTCACAAGAACAGAAGTTGGTCCAATAAAAGATATCACCTCACCCACCTTGTCTGTCTAATATCCTGGGACCAACATGGCTACAGCAATGCACTAGCACAGCTGAACCACTGCATGAGTTGAGGGGAGGGGAGTCAAGTCCACTTCCCCTCCACTCTCTACTGCGCCTTGTCATCATCTGTGGGGGGAGGAAGTGGAGAGAACATAGCAGTTCCATGGATCCTGCTACACCTTGCCTGCTGGAAGTTATTGTACAGAGCACCTAACTCCCTTGCCAATGTACAGGAGAGGCTATAAATTAGGCTCTAAAATAGCATTAAAGGTATGAAATCAACAGTTGTAAAAGTATCTCCATTTTGACCATTTTCTTTATCCCAGACCTTTAGGTAATCTTTCAGCTATGCTGGACTCAGGTCATGGAGTGTCTTAAAGATGAAGACCTTTAACTTGATTCATTGTTTTATGGGAAGCCTGTGCAGAGAGGGGAGGGGTGGGATGATGTTCTTCCAGTAGCCAGTGTTGCTGAGGAGACTTTCTGCATCATTCTGGATTAGTTGGAATATCCTAAAGCTGGAATATCGCTGATGGATTCATGCCCAGGTATTTGTAAGGGAACGCCTAGGTGGCTAACACTGCTATCCTCAAAGAGTGATAAACCTCCCACTCAATTCTGTGGGAGCAAAGCTAGTTCAGTGCTGAGCCCTTTTGAAAATCCCACCCATACTGTAGAGATAGGATAGGATTTTCACAAGCATCTAAGGATGTGGGGGTCCCTGAATCCTATTACAAGTAGAAGTTGAGCACCTAACTCCACTAAGTACCTTTAAAATTTCCACCCATAGTCTAAGCAACTCATTCTGATCTCAGTCATGTGTGCATCAGCTTATGGTATGTAGCCATTGTTATGGTACTACCTTCAAATGGTAGTTAAGGCTGTAAGATTGTTCCCATGGCACATCAGTGGATATCTCTTGTATTCTAACTGAACATTGCCTACACATTCTAGTAATGTATCACTCCATCATGTGCTAATCTTACTAAACTGTTGTTGTATCATGCTCCCATATTAATATCCACACCGAATTCTAAATGTTCAGATGGGACTGCTTCTCAGCTTTGGCGGAATTCTTCACCCAGTAACTTTGTGTGCTCAAATATTCAGTTTCAAAACTTCAAGTCAAGCAAAATAGACAATACTACAGTCATCTACAATACAAACCTTTTTAAGAAGGAGCAGAGGTTTCAATTATGTCATCATCAATGAGTGATGCTAGGATATGCCTGAGGGAAGTGAAGGGTTTAATTTAAATTATCTAGTTTCCACTATCGTCTCTGATGCTGTTTAGTTTAAATTTACCAGACTCCCTAACAGCAGACTATGTACATTATAAGTCTTACTGAGTGCCACAGTTGGGTTAATTTTTGTGCAGCAAGCTGGAATGTGGGCAATAAACTGTCTATTCCTCTCATCTCTTTGGTTTTGATGTGGGAAATTAATGACAGTATTTATATACAGGAAGCTTTTAATGGCTATCATGAATGACAAATGTGGTTAAAGTTGATAGGCATATTAAGCACTCTTCATTCAGGCAACATGGAAGGAACAATTAAATGCCCTTTTGCAGGGTGATAGATGAAAAAATAGAAGCCACCATCCATAGCCTGGACAGCGTGCCAGGGTCTGAGACACTAGCCATGTGAACCGGGGACTTTCATGCGGACTGACTGCCAAGACAAGGGCTGGGGGATTGATTGGTTGCATGCATGTCCCAGTATTTGTAAGAGAGAGCAAGAGCACAACCAGAAAACCAGCAGACAGGGAAAGAAGTGGTGGAGAGCATGGTCCTGTGGGGGAGCAGAGAAAGAAGTCCTTGGAGCACAGGACTTGCTAGAAACGCAGACTTGGAAATTGTAAACAAGGAACCTACTTTCTGTTTGTTCTTACTGTGTTCATGGAAACAAGACTTTGTGTACATTCCTTGTAAACAAACAGGATTGCACCAAAGAAATACCTGACTTGGTTCTCCTCCTAACCTGGCCAGGTGCCAATATTGACTAACCACATGGGCCAAAAAATGGCAACATTATAGTCTAATGGAACAGTTAAAAAAAATCTCTGGTGTAAATTGATTTGTCTTCCACATTTCAGCAAAAAATGTTTTATTTAATGTTACTTTGAGCACTCTCAGAGCTTCCAAGTGACAGGATATATTATCTGCTTCTACATTTAAACCTCTGCTGCTCACTGGACCAATGGGGACCATAGACCACCTAATATTAACCAACATTGTCATTTCATATAGCAGAAGGCTGGTTACTAATCTAAAATTTGGGGTAAAAATATGCCTAAAAAACACTTTTGAAACTTTTCCTTTCTTATGAATACAGGGCTGACTTTTTTTACTCTCTGCCTGTCCAAAATATCAGTTCAAAAAGCAGCTAGGGACCTGCTGAATTTCCACATCACATTTCCTGAAGCCTGTCTTCATTAATTTCAAACAAATTGCTATATAAAAATATATATTCTAATAAAAAAATCCAAATGATGGTCTTCCTGCTGGGACTGCTTATGGATGATTAATATTATACCATAGCTGTTGCTGTGATCAGATTACTGTAACACATTACCTAGATTCTTTTCACCTGTCAGCTTTGACACAGTTAATAAAACATGGTGCTGTGTTGGCAGAATAGCTTGGGACTCTCTCGTTCTGGTTTTTTTTAAATAAATGTATATTTATTTAAATTTGATAAAATTATCTGATTACTGAAGCAGGCTCCTACCATACCAGATAAGCAGTGGATTGCTCAAGGCATTTTTAATCATAGTTTTGCACCGGGGGGGATGTTCCTAGCTCTTGGAAGCTCAGCAAATCAGGTAGTTTGTTAACTGTAAGGGCCCTAACCCTATATCAATATCTGATGGAGTGCGTCCTGATGTGTGTGCAGAGATCCATTGAAAGGAGTCCTGCTCACCACAAGCTCAGAGACTATACCCAGCAATCTGTTTCCAAACATACATTAAATTTCTATTGCAATTTAACTATTCTCTTTTGACTGCAAAGTAGACTTAGATGAGATCTAGATCAAACAATAGAAAAGGGGAAATCTGAGTATGGGTCACAAATGATCATATTAAAAACATTTTGGAAAAGTTCCAATGAAGTGGGGAGGGACACAGAAGGAGTTAGTTTAAGTCACTTTTTTTTTTTTTTAATACTGAGTTATGGTAAATCTTGTTTTAAATTAGGCCCTGATCCTGTAAATATTGATGCACATGGCTAGTGCTGTGAACTTGGTAGCACTACATAGGCATATAAAGCTGTATGGCAGTGCACATGTGTGTCTGCAGGACTGGAACCTTAGACTAAGATTCAGGCAGAGACTGTCCTACTACACGTGAGTTAGCACTGAACACAATGGGAGGCTGATCCTGATTGGAGCCTTTGTGCACTACCATAATAAACCTAATAAACAGTAGCCTTGAAATCCAGGTATCATGGAGCCGTGTATGTTCCTTATTACATTTTACAAATATTAGATATTACACATATGACATTTTATCATTGAAGACACCCAGCTCCTAAACACCGTTGGCCATAAAGTGCACACAGGAAAATTTGTAATCAATGTTTTTTTTGTATTGATTGATTGCACTTAAAACAGGGAATACAATAGACTGATCAGCAAAATGAAAAAACAATCAGAAAAGGCTTTTTAAGGCAGTGACTCTGCCCATGAGTCATCGGATTTTATTTCTTTTGAGATTATATATTTCACAGTAATGTAATATAGAATATACCCTTGATGTGTGTGACCAGTTGAACAATACTTCATGAAAAATTATACATAACTTTTAAAATATTTTATAAATCAGATATTTAGCATATACGTTTTATTCCTAATTTCAGAATGTAAAAGTTCACCCACACAAGGTGAAAGATGGAATTTTTATAGGTGCTGGGTTTAAACTAACCAACCATTCTCTACTCCAGCTTAAAGTGCAATCACTTATACACCGGAGTAACTTTACATGGGTGATTAGTACAACTGTGTCTTCACTGGGACTACTCATGTGTGATGCTACTCATGCATGTAAGACCCTGCTCCTGCAAAGGCTTATGCACATCCATCACTTTCCACACTGAGTAATCCCAGTGAGATCAATAGAACTCCTCATAGTGTGTAAAATTTAAGGTGTGCACAAGTCTTTGCAAAATCAGGAATTGATTCTTTTCAAAGATCAGAGCCCACATGTGCACTAGCAAAAAAATGTTTCTTTTTGTTTTTCATGGAACAAAAGAAAATCTCTTCAAATTCACACATTACAAAACCTTTTGCATGTGCACTGTACATGGCAATTTTTCCCACTTATCCTGACCTGGAGCCTAACATTTGAACATTGGATGAACAAACATATTAACAATGATATTCATTTAAACTGAAAAGAACACTAATAGGACCTTTTCCAACCTTCCCGGCACTGGAAGTATAGCAACATCTGTTGGTAGGAGAAATGCACTGATTTTTCAATATTCTCCAAAAACTTACCCAGAAGTGCAATTTAGAAGATGCAGGAACTAAATATTTTTGATAAAGTCATTTGGCAGGATAGACATAGTTGGTGGACTAACAATATTACACGTTATAGCAAGACACTGGTGATACACAGGCACAATAGGAAAGCAGATCAGAGCTATAAAATGGACTACTGAGATAGCGATAGCGAGAAGAGACTTCATGAGGCATTATTATGATTTTAATTATCTTTGGTTAACGTATGTCTAAAAATGCGTTTAATTATTTTGTTCTGCTTTCCTGTGAGCATTAGGCAAACAAAAGAAATTTACCAGACTCCCCAGCAGCAAAGAAAATCGACTGTTGCGAAACTGTTTTTGCATACTCTAGAGATAAGCCTGCTCCCATTTATGTAAGAGTAAAAACTCCTACCGACTTCAATGGGGCCAAGATTTCACCCCTGAACTTTAAGCTGCTTATTCAAAGTGAACCTAAATAATGTCAATATTCGTGTCCTGAGCATGAACGTATTCTATAGTCAATTTACTAAAACCAATAATTTAACAGCAACACTATCATGCATGTAGTTCCATGTAATTCAATAGGACTTACTCAAACAAGGAGTCCTGGTTTCTGCAATTTAAGGCCCCATAAGAAATACTGGCCATCTTAATGACATCTTTGGCAAATAACTTCAGGAAAAAAATTACTACTGTACACTTCAGTGGCAAAGAACTCAGAGGTAGTTGGCAAAATTTTTTTCTTCCTGAAGAAAATTGACTTTTTAGTGAAATATTTTGTCCAAAAAAATGATTTTGATTCTGAAATGCTGTTGCAGTGCCACATGGGAGATGTAGTTCAGGTCCCTCATGCCTCCAATTCTCCTCCATAGGCTGGGCTTCGTGGGCATGCTACATTTCCCCAGTGTATCACCTCCCTTCATATGAGGCACAGAAAACAAGACAACTAATGAAAAATTTTATTCAATATTTGATATTGGATTTTTGACTAAAGCCAGTTTTGCTGGAAAAATTTAAATCAGCCTTACTCAGTAACCTCTACTCCCTGTTTTTATACTGATAATATTTTTTTAAAAGCCAAACCATTTAAAGGGGAAGATTTTTTTTAAACTACTACAGTAAAACTTCTATCAATGTGAAATTAAGCCCTGTACAGTATACCTAAAATCCACCTCTATATATTTCCTTGGGCAAGAGGTTATTTTTGTTTGCTTTTCTTTCCTAACTACTACATAATATAGCTTACCACAATAGAAAACATGCTTTTATGAACATCAATGGAAATCAGATGAAGAACTTAATTGCCTGATTACATGCAACATCTGGAAAGTTGACTGCATCTGAATATCTCTTTTGAGGCAAACAGGCCAAACACTGTAGATGCTAAGTTCTTGAATCACATCTCCCCCTTTCCTAATGGATACAGATGGATTTCACCCCTGTGCAGAGGGCCAGTACAAACAGAAGCAGTGATAGCCAGTTGGGGGCCCTAAGCAGGAATATTCCCCCCACCCCCAAACACACACACACACACACACACACACACACTGTAAGGAGGCGCCCTGGCTCCCCGCCACACCTGAGGGGGACGAGCCAGAGCAGGCACCTCCGTGGGCGGAGCCAACTCCACCTGTCCCCGCCCCCCAGAAGTCAAGGGGCGGGACTGGAAGTATAAAAGCCCGGCCCCAGAGCTCAGTTGCGGGCTGGCCGTCAAAGAGGACAGACGCTGAGGCCCAAGCTCCTGCTGGGCCCAATCTGCCTCGTGCCCGGTATCCGGAGGACCCCCAGCCTGACCTGCCCTGCGCTCGCTATCCGGAGGAACGCTGGCCGGACCTGCCTCATGCCCGGTATCCGGAGGACCCCCAGCCTGACCTGCCCTGCGCTCGCTATCCGGAGGAGCGCTGGCTGGACCTGCCTCGTGCCTGGTATCCGGAAGACCCCTAGCCTGACCTGCCCTGCACTCGCTATCCGGAGGAGCGCTGGCTGGACCTGCCTCGTGCCTGGTATCCGGAAGACCCCTAGCCTGACCTGCCCTGCACTCGCTATCCGGGAGAGCCATCGGAGTGTCCTGCCTCCCATGGCCTGGGACCCCCCGAACTACGCCAGTGGAGGCCAGGTACAGGGAGAGGGGGGAATTGGAAGTAGCCCGGGGGTAGCCGACCCCAGTCTGGCTCCTGGGGACTGTGAACCCATGTCAGTGTGTTGCGGCCTGGATTCCCCACTGACTGCAGTGAACCCTTGTCGCTGCTAGGGCCCTGGGCTGGGACGCAGTGGAGTGGGAGGGCCTGCGTCCCCCCTGCCACCCGTCCAAGGGTTGCAGATTCCCCCTCGCCCGGCCTGAGGAAGCCTTCTGTATAGACTGTGTTTGCTCAGCCCTGAGTGCAAGAGCTGAGCCTGAACTATTTGCTGCCCCGCCCTGACCAAGGGCTTGGGCTTATAGACTGTGTTTGCTCAGCCCCTGAGTGCAAGAGCTGAGCCTGAACTATTTGCTGCCCCGCCGTGACCAAGGGCTTGGGCTTATAGACTGTGTTTGCTCAGCCCCTGAGTGCAAGAGCTGAGCCTGAACCATTTGCTGCCCCGCCCTGACCAAGGGCTTGGCTTATAGACCGTGTTTGCTCAGCCCCTGAGTGCAGGAGCTGAGCCTGAACCATTTGCTGCCCGCCCTGCCCAAGGGCCGGGCTTAGACGCTGTGCTCGGGCTCGCCTCTATTACCGGTCTCCTCCGTCCCTATACCCTGCTGAGGTGGCCCAACACCGCAGACTGCTGTGTGTGAGGAGGCGCCCTGGCTCCCCGCCGCACCTGAGGGGGACGAGCCCCAGCACGACCGGTTTACACACACACACACACAACACATACTATTAAGTGAATAGGAGGCCCTCTTGAGCTGCTTGAAACCCTGAGCAATTGCTTAGTCCACTTATGTCTAGTGCTGGTACTTAGTACAAGTCTGTGTGTAACCCACACACCTTCTGGGTGTGGTGTTCTGTCCCATCTAGTGGCACCAAGACCACTTAGAGAGAGCGATTAATGAGTCTGCTACAGCCTTAGCTAAGTGCTATATGGCTTTTAGCTCATGTGGTAGAGACTCCTGCACTAAGCTTCAGAATCCCCACGTTTGATCCCACCCGCCAATGACCAGGGTCTGTCAGTGTTACATGTGCACCACATACATCTCATGAAACCCTAGCCCATGGGGCTCAAGTGGGACTTAGGTAGTGCATGGAGCTTTCATGAGATGTGAATGGTGCAGCCTCCTTGTTCAGGCCCTGTATACAAGAGTGAAATACACCTCATGTGTGTAAGTGTGTGCCTGTTAGGAACAAGAATCAAGACTACAGATAAATAATGTAGTTATTCTAATGTTTCCCAATGACAGGGATTCCCTGCTCTAGCCCCATTTCTACTCATGGATTTTCGCCATATGGTGCTACAGACGCCCTCCAGGTAACGCAAACCCAACTTATGGAAAAAGTTCCGGAAGTTAGAAACAGGTGTTTTGTTTGGTTGATTGCTTTTTGTTGGTTTTGTGTGGGGGGGGGGGAGGGAAATTGTCGGGCATACGTTCCCGACTTACACAAAATTCGAGTTACACAAAGCATTCCTGAATGGAACGCTTGCGTAAGTCGGGGAGCATCTGTATTAAGGCACTCATGAAGAAAGCCCAGGATTTGACAAGTAATCTTTGTGTTTAGTCAATGTGGATGGAAACAGTGAGGAGCTACTCCAACCTCGGGCATTGATCTAACTTCTTAAATTAAATTTCTATAAGATCTAGTGTCTTAACATCATGCAAAATCATTTATGGCATGCTGTGCAATGACAATGCATGTTATCAAAATGCAGTATTGCACAGGAGTTCAGCGCTGGCTACATAGCAGTTCTCATGAACTAAAGAAATCTAGAAGGACTGAATTTTGTATGGGAACATTTTGCTAAGCCCTCCTGCAAAGCAATAGATTAAAATTGGATTCTACTATTTTGCTCTTGCTAAACTATAAATCCGGAAGTAAAATGAGTAATGGCAGCAATCCATCAACAGCAATCCAATCATGGAGTGTCAATTTTTTTCCTGAATCCTCTCCTTTCTCTTGTCCAATTTTTAAAGTTTCAGCCAGATGATGAAGATGCATTAAAAAAAATAAAACCTTTCTATATTGCTGAATGTTGCTCTGAAGCTGTAGCAGTGGGTTAGAGTTCAGAAACAGCAGTTTATATATATATATATAAAAACAACTCTCTTGGCACCGGATTTAAAAAGACCATCTACCATAGCCGACAGGATTCTGAACCTCTATTCATGGTTGAATTTGCTGGGCAATTGAAAGCTTTACGGAACTCCTCGAAGTTGCTCATTGCACCAATAACTCTAAAGAAAGAAACAAAACACAACATCTGAGTTATTTGGAATTATACATCCCAGATCCTGCAGAATTCGCTGAACTTTAAAGTTTCAGATTTTTTTCTATTTGTGGAAGTTACATTTTCAGTTCTCTTTATTCTCAGGCATTGGAAAAGTTTTGAATTTCAGGGGAAGTTTTCCTCTAAATTAACATAGGACCAGCGTTGTTTTACCCAAAACATTGAGAAGGATCTCACTCTGCAAGAAACTCCACTGAAGTCAGTGGGATTTTGTAGAATAAAATGCTATTTTACAGAGTAAGGGTGTCCAAATCTAGCTCATAGCAGTCAGGAAAGGTGCCAGATTAACAGGCTAATGGAATGAAATTTGTCTTTTGTCACTCAATGAACAAGTGCACAAAGCTGGCCTTACCGTGATGCAAACTGAGGCAGCCGCCTCAGGTGCCAGACTGTGTGTGTGTGAGGGGGTGCAACTAGGACCCAGAGTGTAGAAAATTGTGTCTGCTGCTGGTGCATATGTATTCTCTCTGCTCTAGATGCACTGAGATGGTGGAGTGCTGTGCTGGAGGAAGGCGGGCACAAGAGACATAACTCAGGCAGGAGAAAAGGTGAGAGGGAATAACAGAAAGCAGCAGGAAGCTGCAAGGAGAGAGAGAGAATGGAGCCTTATTACCTCTTCCTAAGCACCCCAGGAGCCTGGACTGTATTAACACCAGCTTCTCAGGGAGCTTCCTGTTTCCTGCTGCTTCGTGAACCCACTTGAGGAGAATAGCAGTCAGCTGAATAGTAGTAGAACCGTTAGGCTATTCTGAATAATCTTCCCTCCACTCAGGCCCCTGCTATTAGCCTACTATAGCTGGCACAGACAGCAAGTCAATTTAGTGAAAGAATTAAATGGCCCCTCTGGGGCAGCATTGCAGAAAGAAGAAAAGCAAGCGAAGCTTTTCTGTCATAAGCAGGAAGGAGCTCTTCTGGAGTACATGGACCAAAATTTCAGCGGTGAGCCTTCCAGCCCCAGAATGAGGATGTGACGTGGTGAGAGATCCGATGACTTCCAGATTAGTCAGAGTTGCAGGTGACCTGGCAGCTACTGGCAGCTCATAGCTCCATCTCAAATGGAATGTAACCTATGCACACTCCTGAAGAAGTGTAGGATCAGAGTAAGAGTGTGGTGGAGAAGCACTAAAAACAGCTGCTGCTGATTTAGTTTCCTTATAGTCTAGATGATCGCAGGACTGTGGCCCACTTTGAGCGACCTGAGGACTTCCTGTACTAAATTGGGCAGCAGCAAGTGAAAAACTCTGTCCAAAGACAATGAAAATAGAAGTTTCCATCCTAATCACAACTGGTATAAATCCATGGTGACAAGTGGAGGGCCATGGCTTTGTATCAAAACCCAGAATGCTGCACTGTTTGTTGGCAAACTCTCCAGTCTAATGTTCCGCATATTGGATTCTACAGCAACAATAGGACTGCGAAAAGTCTGGCTAGAAATCTGGCATGCCATGAGAAGGCAGCAAATCCACCTAGATGAGCATTCCATAGGTGGAAGAGCTTGAGATGAAACAAGGGTAAAGGCACTATAGATATCAGCATAAGAGAGAGATTGCACATCAGAGTCTCTTATAGCAAAATGTTCTGAAAAGGTTCATACCATTGTGAGAAAGTGCTTGCTACCAAAATCTAGCAGCTGTGTGAGCACTCAGATCAGCTTTTTGTGACAAACAATTGGAAAAACTTCCTTAAAATTGTGGAAGCTGATGGCTGAGTTTGAATGCGGACTCCAGGAGCACTCAGAAGAGTCAGCGCACCCAAGAAATGTACACACACCATAAGCTTGGAAAACAATTCAAAATGAGAACATACAGTTATTGGCAACAACGCCAAAACGAAGGACTCGTGGCAGCATCTGAAGTCAGCAGATATTACTTCGTTATTCTGGACTGACACCTGAATGATCAGCCATACGGAACAAATTACTTTTATGGTGCGTTTGTAACAATAATAGTAACCTAGTGAAAATGTCCGTGGCAATGGTAACTGTCAGCAGAGCATTTTCTAGGAATGTATTGACATTGATGATACTACAGGTCGGCTTACCGATAATGGTGCCAACATGAAGGAAAGGACAAGAGAGTGCAGACACAGATCGAGAGTTAAACCCTCGAGCTCTTTTGTCTATGCAGTTCTTATTCTTGAACTTGGTTGGTTAGTGATGCAGCATCAGCTTCTAGTGAGGCTGCTGAATTTTAATGTAATTCAAAGATCTATTTTATTTTTCTCTGCATCAGCTCATCGATGGCAAATTTTGATGGAACTCTGGGGAAACATCCTCTCTGACACTTTAAAAACCTAAGTGTAACATTGATTGGGAAAGTCAAGTGGAGGCGATAAAGCTATCAAAACACCAAACTGGGAAGATAGTGATGCATAGTTGCCATTATGTGAGGGGATAATGCTATGACAGGAACTGTGCATGGAAGAACAGTGGCAGAGGGAAATGGAATGACTAGAAACATATAACTTCAAATTTCTGTGCGGCTTAGTGTGGAACAATGGACAAAGCAATGGAACAACTGGACAAAGCAAAGTCATACCTGCAGTCTTACCGGTCAGTTGAGGGACTCAAAATGTTCTGAAGAGTGCACAGAAGTGGGCAGAGGAACTTCACACTGAAGCTATTTTCTCACCCATTCAAGAATACAAGAGTCACCGAAGACGACAACATTTTGATTACAAGGCACGGCACAATCCCATAAAAGACCCCAAACAACAATTCAAAGTTGAATTCTTTAACCAGGTGCTAGATTGTGCAATAGAGTCAGCTGAAGAACGTTTCATGCAGCTCAAGGAACATAGCGGTATATTTGAGATGTTGTATGATATTCCAAAACTCCTCACTATACCTGAAGAAGACCTACACCAGCAATGCAAGGCATTAGAGACAGTGTTGACACATGATGACATGCGAGATATTCATGTGAGTGATTTAGGTGATGAACTGAAAGTCCTTTCAAGATACATTTCAGCCGGATCAACTCCAAAAGCTGTTCTGGAATATATGTGCACAAATGAGATGACCACCCTCTTTCCAAATGCTTTTGTTGCTCTGCACATACTTCTAATACTTCCTGTAACAGTTGCCAGTGGAAAACACAGCTTTCCCAAGCTGAAATTAATAAAAACACATCTATTCTCCACAATGACACAGGAGAGGCTGGTTGGCCTTGCAACCATCTCAATAGAGCATGAGCTGGCCCAGACTGTGGACCTTCAGGAAACAGTTCAGATCTTTGCAACCAAGAAGGCACAGAAAGCACCACTTTGATTATTCAAACAGATAAAAATACCAATGTTGACACTGCAGACAAGAAAAGTTACATTTGCTGTTCAGATGTTTGAAAGTTAAGTGTTACTTAAAATTTTTGAACAAGGTGTTTTAAGTTGTTCTACTTTATTGGGGTAGTAGCTGAGCAGTACCATGAGAGGAGTAGAACAGGAAGAAGGCAGAATTGAGACCTTTCAAAATTTTTGCCCAAGTGAGGGGGCATGGGGGCATTATTTGAGCTCCTCGCCTCAGGTGCCAAAATGTTGTGGTCTGGACCTGCAAGTGCAGGACAGAAAACAGGAATACAGACTCCCTTACACTGTCCTGGCAATGTCTACATCCCAACCTGAAGAGACCACCTCCAGCTGAGATAATAGTTCCCTCTCTCTATGCACATAATTCTTGACTTCTCTTTCCTGATCTCCTTTATTTCATGATGTCAGCTAGGATTATTTTACCATTGCTAAAATTACATTTTGTTTACTCCTAGTATTTTTTAGCCTCTTAATACTTACTAACGTGAAATTTGAAATGGTACTAAAATAAGTGAAAGTCTGGGCTAAAGGCAGAAATGTATCTATTAAGCAATTAATCATGTGTCTCTTTCATCTTCAGTCTGCAGTGAAGTAGTACTTTTTCTCCGTTGCATACAATCGGTCTTTCAATGTAGCTCAGCGCGGTGGAAAAGAAATTCCCATTGCACTGATTAGACTTTCTGCTGGTAAGGATACTTGCAGTGCAAAAAATGTCTAAAGGTCAGTTTTGTGGGAAGAACTACAATATACTATTAGGCTGCATATAAAATATCAGTAAACATTAAGATATCAGATACATATTTAGGGCCTGCATTTAAAAACTTTGAAGTCACTTCAAGTTCTGCTTGCAGTGTCAGCCACTTAATTGAGACACAGCTATTGCAAATGAATAGCCACTGCTAATTATTGAAAATATAGTTACAGTTAACAAATATAACGAATGGCAAACAGTATATAGTGAGGATGAAATCATGTATCTATAGGGTTTTATATTGCCATCTCTCACCATAGTATCCAAGACCTTCCATGTAAAATTGATAGCAATAACAAAGACCCTAGTGCATCCGACGCAGTGGGTATTCACCCACAAAAGCTCATGCTCCAATATGTCTGTTAGTCTATAAGGTGCCACAGGACTCTTTGCTGCTTTTACAGATCCAGACTAACATGGCTACCCCTCTGATTCAAAGTCCCTAGTGGAATCTCTGGGACTTCTCCCTTCTTGAGGTAAAACCACTGCTTGAGGTAGGGTTGTTGGTTTTGATTTGTCAGATTTTATTAATTTCACAGGGATGTCATTGTTGAGTGCTAGTCTTATGGTAAAAATATGCCTTTTGAAAGAGGAAAGCTTTTCAGTATTTCCTAAATATGGTCAGATTCTGGATTCACCTAATCTTCCCCGGAAGTTTGTTCCATAATCTGATAACATCAGCTGAGAATGCTTTTGCCCAAAACCACTGTGGTCCTCAAGGACATGGAAACTTTCCATGACCAACCTGAGATTCACAGAGACCAGAGGTAAACAACCTGTTTTAGATTCTAGGCCTGGACTATGGAACACCCCCCAGAGGAGATCAGAAAAAGATCTAGTCTGACCAGTTTCCAAGACTGGTGCAAAACCCACATTTTTGCAGAAGCCTATCCCCAGTAATGGAAATGGAGATAATAAAAATATTCAAGTACAAATAAATAAATGCTAGAACAATGAAAGCAGCGCCCACTTTTGCATTGATTCCTTTACCTCTTTCAATGTCCTGTATTTCTACACTTAGACACTGTATGGTCTCTGTAGGTACCTTAGCAGAGCTGTAACTAAGCATTTTAGAGCAAGGGCAAACAATCGCGGTCACGCAGGCCAAGTTCTGAGCTCAGCCATGCAAGCCCGGAGCCCATCTCAAGCACTGGGAGACAGACAGCTGCTGGCAGGGCGCACTTGCTCCCTCCAGCTCCAGAAACCAAGCCTGTGAGAACGGAGCAACTCCAGGGTTACCATATTTCAAGTTCCCAAAAAAAGGACTCTGCCAAGGGGAAGAGGAGCTGGAGAGGGTATTTGGGGGGCGCTGGAGGGGGTACCTGTGGCAAGGCTACCCACTGAAGGTGGGCTGCCAGTGCTGGGGAGGGATGGGCTGGCTTAACAGGGGAACCCCAGCCACTGCCAAGGGGATGCTGGATGTGGGGCTCCTGCTTCCCACCACCCATTCCTCATCCTCTTCTCTTCCCCATAACATACCCTAGCCCCAGCCCCTCCCACCGCTCCTACATCCCCCTCCCCCTGCCCCATTCCCTATTCCTTTCTCTTCCCCATCTCATTCTCCTTCCCCTCTGTCCCCTGCACTATCCCATCCCCTTCCTTCCCCACTGCCTCTTTCCCTGACCTCATCCCCTTTCCCCAATATGCCCCCCATGGGCACTTACCACTGTACAGAAAACAGGATGGCGGCTATACAGGGCAGCCACCAAATGTAGAAGGGGAAGACAACTGGCACTAGGACCCAGGAGGCGGTGTCCAGCTGCAGAGGCACGAGCTCCATACCACCTCCTCCACTTCCAACCTGGGCCTCTGTTTGGGGGGGCAATGCCCCCAGCAACTCCAACTATGCCCATGGACTCTGACCAACGCTGCTGGGCTCAATCCTGTGGGGTGAGGGGCTGCCGCAGCTGGGCATGATCCTGTGCTGCCCCAGTTTTGCGCCCCCACCAGCTCTTCACCCTGGGCAGTTGCCCCTCTTGCCCCGCCCTAGTTAGGGCTGTGTACCTTAGACAGCTATATTATTTACTCTACCTGAATTGAGGAGGGCTGTGAACTCCAGTATAGATTTGCTCTCTTGCTGACTCTGGTCTGAAAGAATTGCATCTCACCTAACGAAGAAAAGACAAACATGTACATTATTTGGGGGACACATTTTTCAAAATGTGGCTGACCGTGCTGCATGTATTACTATAATATACATGAGATGGGCAGGAACAATACCACACCCATTTTCCTTCACCTTCACTGGCTTCCTAGTCATCTCTATATCTAATTTAAAACAACTCTGATTTTCAAACACTCTCTAGGGATTCAAGTCTCTAACCACTGTTGTTCCCCATCTGCTCACTTAGCTCATCTAATCCTAACTTCCTTGATTGTCCTTTCCCTTGAGAGTCACTGTAATTGAGGGTCGCCTCTTGTCTTGTGCTGCACCACCTGGAACTCTCTTTCCCTCCCTTTTAACCACTGTGAATCTTCTTGGTTTTAAACATCTAAAGTATATACTAAAGATGCGATATAATGATGTTTCTTGACCCTAGCAATAGTAGATATTACTTAACACATTACTTCATTATTTTCAATACTGATTCCTGACGTATTTTCCAAGTTTCCTTAATTGCCCCTTAATTTTCAACTCCTAAGGTAATATCTGACCCAATTATGAGTGACCATAAAGGGGGTTATGGACAGTATAGACCAATACTGAATTATCCCCTTCTCTATTATACCCTGTACACCCTAATGGACCTTGTGAGTTGGTATGAAATAAGATGAATTCAAGGATATTTAATGTCCATACCGATGCCTCTTTTCTAAAAGTGCGCTGAATATACAAAGGGCACCAGAAGGCAATCTTAATGTACAGCAGACAAAGTGAACAAACTTTCCAAGATTTCTCTCTCCTCCATTGCTTTGTTTCACTGAACACACACCCAATATACCAGACTTAAGACCCATTGCATTTACTACAGTAGTTTGGGGCTCCAGAAGTCAGACGGTCAAACCTCTGAAACCCTACAAACGTTCATACAGGTGGGAAACTGAAGGGGAAGTGATTGAAAAGTTGGCAGAGAGGATGAAGGCTTGAAGGCTATTGAGAGGAAGAGGTTTACAAGAGAGAGGGATATGGCTGTCGTGACAACTACATTTGAGAGCTGGAATGATTTCAGTGGGACAGGTAGAGGAGCCAGTAAGTTGCAAAGGAAAAGGGGGCACAAAAGTTTGGGGATGAGACGAAAGATAAGTGAGGTCCTTGAGAGCATACAGTGGGAGAAGGAGAAAAAAAATCAGTAAGTATAGAAAAAGGAGTCTTTATTCAACCCATTAAAATCTCTTGTTTTGGAGAAAAGGTTGGGGAGGGTGGGGGTGTTGTTTTTAAACCAAGCAGATTGTAGAGCAATCTAGTGGATACATCAACTTGAAAATGCATTTTCTAGTACTCACATGAGCATAACTGAGAAAGAAGAGCTGATTGTGGGTGAATTCAATGCCTGGTAACAAAGCCTCCTCTACTCCTTTCCTCTTGTCTTCAATCCATTTCCTATAGGCCTGATTAGAGAGGTACAGTGAGGACTGTTCAGTAGATACAGAGCTCAACAGCAGTTTTTACAATACTGTGTTTCAATTTTTTTTCCTCAAGCACAAAGAAATAAAACAACCGCCCACTCTGACACCAGCATGCCAGATGCCAGCTCATGCCAAAGTCCCCATGTCTCAGCTGGACACTTACAGATACATAGCTGGAATTTGTCTGGATTAATGTTGATAAAACAGGTGTTCGAATTATAAGAGAGTTTAGCATCTATCAAATGCTTGTGAATTGCTGAATGCATTAATCTTCCTTGTAATATCTGTGTTCCATATTGTAATGTAATACATGAGTGGTTATTGTGAGCCTCTGGGACTGTATGAATTGCCATACAGGAGACGGACATTAATTAGTTTGAAGACCTGCTCTTCTACAGAAATGGTTATGCCCCTCCAAAAAGAGGAGGCCCATTGATACTAGATTGAGTGGATTTTACAACTGGAAACTCCCCACATCTGGACTGAGGAGTTCCCAGCAAAAGGACTAAAGATTCTTATTATTGTTCTGCTCTCCTCCCCGAGACGATGAGTTATGCAAGTGGACTCCTCCCATCAGCTGAGTTTTTCAGCTCAGAGCACATGGCAGGAGAGGAACTTAAAAAAAAACAACTAAAAGGAACTAGGTATCTCTATGTTGTTTGGACTTGTGGTTAGGGAGTGGAAGGTGTTTCTACACATAAGCAAAAGATCCTTAGCTGCTTAACCTGGGGTTACCCCAAAGGTCAAATAAAGCTTGTTGATTATAGCAGCCTATGTTATCTTCTTGAAATCTAAGATTGTAATAATTCATGTGTCTACATTGCTTGCTTTAACCTTGTAAACAATTCCCTATTTTCCCTTTCCCTATTTCTTTAATCTTCAGATAGTTTACTATAGGATTGGCTACAAGCATTGTCTTGGTGTGAAACCCAAAGCGCAATTGACTTGGGGTAAGTGACTGGCTCTTTGGGATTAGGATTAACCTGAATATTGCTGTGATTCTTGGTGTAAGAGGCCATCTGTCATAGAGAGACGCTCACCTGGCTAGTGAGACAGACCAGAGTATCCAAAGGGATGGTTTGTGACTCCATGTTAAGGCTGTTAAAGTACTTGAGAAGCTTGCACTTGGCGCAGTTGGTTAGTGAGATCCAAGTTTAGAACTCAGAAGCAATTAAGGGATTGTGCCTTGGTTTTTAACAGTCGGCTCTCTGAGGTTGGTACGCATGCTCTTGCATCACCATTGGGAATCTTACACCTACCCTGAAAGCCTCTCGCAAACCTCCATTGTCTGCAATGTTTTCTGCCAAAGTCCTCTTCCCTTTTACCTGGCAGAAAGGAAGAACATAATTCATTTGATCTCTTTCTAAACTGCATTTCAAGGCCAACCTGTATATATAGACAGGAAAAAATCAAATAGAGGTTATAGGCCAAATCCTCACCTAGTGTAAATGAATAGCTCTGATGAAAATTGCTTTCCAATGCGAAAAATCAAACCTATACTCATACCATCTCTGTATTCTCCTGGGGGCAGTTACTCTGGCTCTAGGGTTAGATCCCAAAGGCAAAGTGGCATGAAGCAGAAACAATGCGTCTAAGAATCTGGTCTGTGAAATTTGATTTGAGTATCAATATATTTTTCCATCCATGTCTGTGCTGCTCTAGTTAGATCTGGGAATTTGCAAAGTTTTCTTCTTATTTGACAAACTACATTTATTTCTCCACATAACTTTCTTTATCTACTACTGGAGTGGCAGTAACTTTCAAAGTATAACAGTAAAATTAAAAATAGATGTCAAAGAGAGGATTGAAATGAGTAGTGTACAAAATGCTTTTTACAAATCTAGAAAGAAGGTTCAAGTTCTTTTTTCTAATATTGCTTCCAACAACCATAAAAAAATCATGTTACAAAAATCGGTGTCATCTAAATGCTGATAAACCCAATATCCTGATATTACAACATTTAATATCATTTGAAAGAACCTCACATTTTCTGTGGAGTAGAGCACTATCTATTATCACCAGACCTATAAGGGTTTTTGAATTATCAGATTGAACTGGTAATTCGTTATTTTTTTCCTCCAACTTTTTATACTAAAATAGGCATGTTAAGAACCACAGGATCAAGTTTAGAATCAAATTAATTAAAATATGATTCCAAACCAACAGCTGATAAAATAGTATGAAGCAACAGTTTGATAACTTGTCCTGTCCTAAATTTCAGCGGCACAATGGTCTAGTCAAAGGCCTTTGGAGAGAATGGGAGTCTTTCCATTGACTTCAATGGATTCTGGATCAGATCACTAAAACTGCTGTGGCTAAAAGGGATCATGATAGTGATGGGAGAACAAGTGAATTTCTTAACCCCAGAGATTTTGGTGTTGGCAAAGTCTGAATCTATATCTATTTCCATATCTACTTCTTTCATTAAGCACCTTTTTGGAGACCTTTTCATTTCAAATTGAAAGAGGAGTTGAGGAGGAAAAGATACCTGATAAAAGTAAACTGATCCCATATTGATAAACTGCATAACATATCAGTGCTAAAGATGTAAAATATACAGGAAATAAAAAGATCTTTGGATGTCCATCCCTTCAAACAGAAGCTCCAATAAACGAGGAGAAAACATCAGATTTCCTTTCCCTCTTCCCCTCCCCCACAAAAAAAAGGTGTTCAAAATTGTGGTGTACAGAAGACTGTGCTGGAATTGCAAACTATCACCTTATGAGTGGGGAAAAAGAGTTTCCTGTTCTTGCTTGCATGCTTGGGGACTCCGTACGGAAATGTGTAATCTGGGAGCAGCAGTTAGTCAGGAAAAAGCTAGCCTAGGACAAGTTGGGAAAGTTGTGCCTTTGCCTTAGGAGCAGCCTGCTTTGTCTCTCTCTGTGTGGGTTTGTGTGTATCATTCTGAATTCTAAGAAATAAAGAAATCTGTGTGTGCGCACATCCTGAAACATAACAAAAAAGACTCTATCTTAAAGTTCAATATGATGCTTCACCGGAAAGGAAGAACTAAATATCTCCACCTCAGTGAAGTCCTGTAGATGACATGACTGCACTAGCAGCAGTTCCTACAACTTCATGGATGCGGAGGATCCAAATCCTCCTAACCACACTCAGGACCGCCAGAAAGCAAAAGACTGATGGATTGGCCAATAGCATCAGCATGGAATGAGTGTGTGAGTTCCAGCAGCTCCTCCACAACATCTTCTGTGTCTTAAGTGATACCTCTCTTGTGGTGATGATGGTGGCAGCAGAGATGCTTAACAAACAGCCGGAGGTATTTTACTGATAAATTGGCTGATATCCAGCACTGAAAACTTAAGCCATTGGATTGCTGAGTGGTCAGTGGCACATCATCGTCACTCAGCTGATGAACAACTAACAATACCTTTAATAACTTATTGTGAGGAGTTGCAAGAGCAGGTGAGTTAATTCTGCTTTTGAAATGTGAATACAGGGGGTAGAAATTGGGTTTTAAGGATATTGATTTAACTGTAAAAATGAGGTTAAAATCCTGGCCGCATAGAAGTCAATGAGAGTTCTGCAAATTATATCAGTGCGGCCAGAATTCCATACCCAGGGTCCCTATTTATGCCTCATTCAAGAAACTTACAGTTTAAACCTGTACATATTCAGAGGAGCCCATGCTTCTGATAGCTAATACACACATTTCATTTCTATTTCTATTTCTTTTTTCAACCCTGCATTTGCTGTGAATGATTGTTTAGTATTTGATTCATTTGATCTGCAACATGTCCACATGTACATGGAAAAAATAGCAAGAGTTGAATGGGAAATAAGCTGTAGCTTGTGTCTCCATGTTATAATGTTAATTTATTTTCTGATTTATTGGGTGGGATTGCTAAATGGATCTAAAACACATTGTCAGTTTCTTCTTTTAAAAAAAATGGTATCTGCCACTACCTAGTCCCAAACACCGCTGTGCTGACACCGCTACTCCTGCTGCTTGGCTTCACCCACTCACACTGCCTCCACTATTGACCTCACTATGAGAAGCAGTTTAACCCTCTCAACAAAGAGTCTGTTGTTGTAATTTGTTTTGGCTAATAGTTTGACAAACAAGTTAAATTAAACAAATGTTCTCACTTCATCTCAAAGCATTTGTTATGAATAGCCCATACACTTGTAGCATTCCAATAGGTTGGTAGTCATGAAAAAATAAGTAAACTATCAGGGACTTCAGCCACTGGCATGTTACATACATTTAGGCCAGCTCTCTTCCAATAATAATTATCGTACTGGTTAATCATGCATTTTGTCTTCTCTTTGAATTTTTCTTCAGACTCAGTGGACCACCAGGGGTCTAAATTCCCATTCTTGTCATACTTACGACCTAAAAACCAAAAGACATTTTTGAGAAAAATATACTTTTTGCAGTATTTGTAGCATAGCATGGACACAAATACAAGAAGTGAGAGTAGTAAAATGGATGTATTGCTTCACATCAGTTTGTCCACACTTGCTTATTCTGCTTAATTCACTAGATTTTCTGATTCTTGTCCCTCAACTAAAGGTAGTACTGCAGAAACTCAATTCCTGTGGTCATGCCATCCAGTGAATGGTGCTCAGTGAGTGAATCTCAAAAAGACGCAACATTAGGCATATCATTCACTTAATAGGGAAAAGGAAGATTCACCCAAGAGGGTATGTAGTTATAGTCTTTGTAGTTTGCCTAACAGTGTGGCTGTGTACTTTGTTTTGCATGTAATTATTCTGAGAGAGACTCAGGTTACATTCTCTGCTTTGGCTTCTTCCTCTAAAATGGCACTATATTTACAGCGCTAACACCTGTACATCACTCTACAGCAGCCATCCTAGCCAACGGAGTTGCACATATATGACTGAGAATATAGCCTAAAGAGTCTTTTTCGAATAACACAGATTGATTCTAAGATCCCAGGATGAATTTATATAGCTGGAAATTGAAGAATAAGAATAAGAACAAGAGTAACCGAGGGCAGAATTTAACACTGCAGTTAGACCATAGTAGACAATTCATGTAATGACCTGTGAGCTAGAATGGAATCCAGCACCTACTCCCCAAACTACCTTGACTGTGCAGTGTGAATAAGAGTAAAAGCAGAAAAACATAGTTTGTAACTAAAGTATTCAAATGAGACTCTGAGTATACACAAGGATATGATTTGCTGAGGAAGAGTTTACATTTTTCAGAGAAAAATTACTTTAACAACATAAAAACAACAAGGAGTCTGGTGGCACTTTAAGACTAACAGATTTATTTGGGCATAAGCTCTGAAGAAGTCAGGTTTTTTACCCACAAAAGCTTATGCCCAAATAAGTCTTTAAGGTGCCACCGGACTACTACTTGTTTTTGTGGATACAGACTCACACGGCTACCTCCTGATATTTAACAGCATAAAAATCATAATTGTTCTAAATTATTCTTCATGTAGATTATTAGACTTCAGAACTCAGAAGGATCAAAACAACTGACATTAAGATGTTGAGAGACAAAAAGGGTGACAAGATTAGTCACCAGTTTTTGACTAACAATGGATTTTTTTGGTGCCACATCCTATATTTTTATTTTATATTTTTGTTTAAAATGGACTTAAATCACTGGATGAAATCCTGCCCCCACTGAAGTCACTGGCAAAGCTCCCATTTTTATCAGTGGGGCCTCTACTTCATCCAGTGTCTCAGCTCCCATTTTTATAACAGATTTTATCACACAAGTGAGGTCAATGACATAGCTTGGAATTATACAATATTACAGAAATATGAACTTTCCAGTAAAATCTAATTGTGGTTATTTTTCATCCTCAGACCATATAATTGTGATTCTGAAAACAGGCACATCATTGCTTTATTATAAAATGGATACTACGCTTCATGCTTCCCAGTTTACTTGTCTAAAGCCTCATGACATACACTATGTCTACACTGCAATTAGACACCTGTGGCTGTCCCGTGCCAGCTGACTCAGGCTCTGGCTAAGGGGCTGTTTAATTGTGGAGTAGACGTTTGGGCTTAGGCTGCAGACTGAGCTCTGAGACCCTCCCACCTTGCAGCTTCCCAGAGCCCAGGCTCCCGTCCGAGCCCAAATGTCTGCACAGCAATTAAACTGCTCCTTAGCCTGAGCCCTGTGAGCCAGAGTCACCTGGCACTGTGTTTTAATTGCAGTGTGGATGTACCCAGAGAGAAATCAGCCAATCAAACCACAGACCAGTCAGATCAATACCTTACAATAGACTGCCATAAACTGTGTCTTATACGTTGCCATAATTTTCTACAGTCTTCTATATCACATAACTAATATGACAATGAGAAGATAAAGACATAAGTCTATTAATTGTTATATCTATTGTAGCAGTGGAAGGAACTAGAGCAGGTCAGAAACTTTCTGATAGGACTATTTTCCATCAGAAAATGCCAATTTCACAAAAGCAAAACATTTTGCAGAAGCATGTCAATTTAAAGGAGAATGTGTTCCAAAAGAAAAAATGGAAAAATATTGATCACTTTCTGAATAGAACATTTTGATTTTCCACTTTTAAATTACTTTTTGCTTTCTAAAATTTGGTATTATGTAAATTAATTTTTTTTAAAAAAATCAAAATGAAAAGGTTTTGATTTTATCCAAATAAAATGTTTCAGCTAGCCCAAAACATCTTCTTTTCAGAATTTCATTTTATTGGATAGTCTCTATTATTTTTGGTTTTGTTCTGTTTCAGACCAGAGGAAAACACTCACTCACAAAAAATCTCTCTTGGCCCAACTTTAGAAGGAATCCATGCAAAACTAAACCATTCTTTTTACAATCTTATGCTTCTCTTGACACATCTTATCATTCTTGAGAAAAATGTATACATAAAGCTACTCCAATGCATCCTTTTTTTCTATTCAACAAACCCAAAAAGTAGAACAATGTAAATGTGGACAATTACTCACCATTATTATCAAATCCATGGGTAAACTCATGCCCAACAATTACCCCAATGGCACCATAACTTAAAGACCTATAACACAAAAGAGCAGTTTCACCTCACGATAGATGCGTGCATATGAACATCAAAGCAGATGAGATAGAGGATAGAACAGGTTTCCATTTCAGAAAAGATTTTTTGTATCTAAAAACTACATCCATGAAGTGCCTCTCAAAGTTTCTGATATTGAAAGGTGGAACATGAAAAGTCTTGTTTATTAAAGAAGGGTAAAAATAAAACCTTAAAGGCATTGTTGTCATCTCTGAGGTGGCTAGATTTTCTATACAAATATCTTATATCTTCATCAAGACTCAGGGAAAAAAAAGTGGGGGGCTTCCAACTGAGTGCAGCATTTGTTTTCTAACTGGGAACTGGATAGTGTTAAGAATAAAATTATTCTGATAATGTAGTTAAAGAAAAGCACAGATCAAAGATTAAAAGTGATTTGAGATGCCATCTCTAATCACATTTCTCTGAGTATGTGATAGACAAGCTTGCAAATGCATGTCATTTAATGTGTGAAACATTAAACAGATTCCCATTGTTTTCAAAAGAGGTATTATCCTATTTCCCCTTCACCTGAGCAGAAATAAGAGATTATCTACAATCAGATCTAATGCACTGAAGAGCCAGAAAGGAGACGATCATTTCATGTTCCTGGCAGACAATAATTGACATCTTCCTGGTTTGTTTGTAGAGTATATTTTTTGTTTTCAATTTTCTGATCTTCTATGGTGAGGGGAATAGATTATTTTCATTCATGCTTCCCAATTTACTTGTCTAAAGCCTGCATTCAAAAGAGGTATTCATGAAACACATCTTGTATTGCTAAGTTAGTCTTCTGGAATATTACATACATCACACGTTACAGAAATGCCATACATCAAAGTAGTGTATATCAGTGTATTAATAACACGTTGTATAGGAACAGGAAAAGGCAAAGGGTTTGAAGTAACATATTACTGGACATAATGAGCCATCATATATTAATTGCTCATCTTAGTCATACCCAAAATGTGTTTATGATTTAATCCCCCCCCACCCATGACAATTCTTTCCTTTGTGGTATTTTTCCTGAAGGGTAATTTGTCTGTGATAAAATGTTTCCTACTGGGTTTTCTATCATCTCAAACCTTCATTAAAGAGCTTTGGTTAAAGTTATACAGTTCGACAATAGAAATATCATCCCATTGCGTGACAAGTTTGTAATTTTGTATAATGACAATTATCCGTACTGAATGCACAGTATTAGACTTGTTTTCTATATCTAAAGTCATTAAGCCTTATGAAGCCAGAGAAGTATGAAAAAACAAAATGGCAAAAAAATCAGCTGCACTCATATTAGCAGCATGAGGAACGCTTCTGTAGAAAAGTTTCCAGTTGTTGCTAATGTTTACAGTAAAGGATCAAGATACTTTTTTCTAGGTTAAGAACCCTCTCTTACCTATCCTGGAAGCTCTGCAGGTGTTAAAATCAAATTTAAACCAAAATCAACTTTAGACAATGTAGGTAAATAATAGTCATGTCACTCAGAAAAAATAGACATTGTTTGATTTTTGATGGATAACATTGGGAATGCTGCTATCCAAAAATCATTAAAATCAACCCAGTGGGTTTATAATAAGATTATTGTCTTTTAACATTATCAGCAACATTTATTTGTGAAAATTCAACTATTAAAAAAAGTCTGTAATTATAAAACCTAATTCAAGTAGTTTTCTGTCACTCTGTTTGCAATGCCACTGACATTACAAACTCCTAACTAGGAATGATGGAGCTTAATAATCACATTGTATTTGATATACACATATGTAGCCTAATAATGTAGCTTCCAATTATGCAGATAAGGAGAGTTGATTTTAATTGAGGTTGTATTGAAACTGGAACCCTAATAGCGGTCAGTGAATAAATATTGGCAGGATACATTTTTCTGCAAGTGCTGGTATTTATTACTTGATTTTTTTTCTGATTCTAGTACTCATGTATGATCTCTATTATATGGACTGACAAATGATCTAGAATAAGCCAATCTGTTTGATATAAAACAGATTCACTTGTTTACTAAATTCTGATGAGTATGGGAGTGAAAACGACTGTATAAGTTAGAGTAACATTTAAAGAAGAGAAATATGTGAGGCATAATTGTTTGAAAGAGCCACAATTTTAGCACTTTGACAGGAGATCAGGGTACCAAGAAGTCATCTCAGAGAACAAAACTGGAATTGACCACACTGAAATAAGCATAGTATAAAAAGGAGTTAACTAGGAATAAAGGGAGGTCCTGTCCAATTACTGCACCACAAGAAAGTCACTTGGCTCATAAGAATTAATCTTGAACATGAATTTATTTGTTCCTAAGTTTAATGCATATCTTTATATTTACTGCCAAAATTCCTATTTAGAGGAGCACTCGTCCCAATTGAAATATAACAAATACAACATATGTTTAAAGGTAAACAATGGAATTTATTATTAAGGACACTTGTCAGTAGTAATGGGTCTCATCTGATAGCTTACTGAAACTGTGGTCGGGATCTTCTTATTCTCTTGTCCCTCCCCAAGTATGAAAATATCGAATTGCATGGACGTAGGGACTTTTCACTAAGCATGATTAAAGGTGACCTGAAATCTTTCCTCCTATAGCAGCACATACTAACCAAGGCTCAGATGGAACTGCTCACCTGCTTAAAGTCAAGCATGTGCTAAAGTGTATATCCTGAGAGATATTTATCACCTTGATGAGGCCCTAAGAGGGACATCAAGCACTTTGGCCCAGATCCACAAAGGTACTTAGGCACCTAAGATGTCTGATTCCAGGAGAGGAGTTCCCAGCTGTAGATTAGAAGCAGAGCATATCCTGCAGTCCAGACTTAAGCACCTAACTCCAGCACTCCTAACTCCCTTCTCACCAGCATCTCCCATTGGCTAGTTTAGGGGGGATCCCCACCTAATATGCTGACTTTTGTGGATCCCATTCCTAGGCGCCTATCTTTTCCTATTAATTGTATAGGAAGCCTATGGGCCTAACTCAGACTCTGTGAATTACAGTGTGTTCCTGTGATTTTCTAGGTGCCTAAAAGCAGGGCCGGCTCCAGGCACCAGCGCAGTAAGCAGCTGCTTGGGGCGGCATGTCCAGCTCTTTGGTGGCAATTCAGTGGCGGGTCCCTCAGTCCCTCTCAGAGGGAAGGACTGGCTGCTGAATTGCCGCTGAAGAGTGAAGTGCTCCCAATCGTGGCTCTTTTTTTTTTTTTTTTTTTTTTTGCTGCTTGGGGCGGAAAAAACACTGGCGCCAGCCTGCCGAAAAGTTAGGCCTTGTAGTGCTGAGCCTCATAACTCCTAAGTTCCTTTTGTAGATCCAAGCCTTTTGGACCCAATCCAAAACCCACTGAAGTCCGTGGAAATGCTGCCATTCGCTTCAGCAGGCTTTGGAGCAGCCTCTTAGCTGGGGCAAGGCAGCATTCAGTGCAGATGAAAGTTTTGTTTCCATTATTTATGGTTCTCTTTTAATAGACTTCATGCACACGCTGCTCTCTTCTGGTCACTACAGAATCTAAACACCCTGCACACACACACAATTATTTACAAATTCCTCAAAGCAATCAATCCTCAGTTTAAAACAACACAGAGATATCCAGTTTCCCAAGGTAAAAACAGGTATCTCACAAGGCAGCAGCTGTTCAGATCAACCTGATTTTTCAATAGAAAAAGCAGCCTGCAGCAGCAGGACACTTATCCCAAAGGGCTCTTCCATTGCCTGTTTCTTCATGCCACGGTTATACATTTCTACTGTACATGTTGTTTTGGGCTGCTGTATCAATATACTCTTTCACTTCATGCTCCCTTTCATTTCACACAAGAACTTACCTTTGCAACTCTTTTACTTCATTGCCTACTTACTATAGTTTTCCTTTCTTACTTACCTAGGATATTCTGTCCCCCAAAAGAAAGGCTTTTGGAGTTCTCCTGCTGGGAATCCTGTAATCGTCAAAATAGAAAAGTTAGAAGCAAATTCAGTTCTGCTGAACGAAGAAGCCACAAGTGGGTTTTAAAGAGGGTTCTGCAGGGCGGTTCTTCTCTTGAACAACTTCAAAGTAGTGTGCTGATAATTAGCCTGTGGGACTTCCAAACAGACCATAGATCGTCCTTGTTCACAGTGCAGTGGCAACAGGATGTTGCACTATGACCTGAAACAGTTTGTTGTTGTATGTTAGACATCTAAAAAAGCAGAACTTCCCTTGTGCTTTCTCACTGGATTTTGGGCTACATAGATTGCTGGCTGCACTGATCTTCCCATGCAAAGGGACCGAGCCACTTCTCTGGCCTCTGAGCTCTTGACAATACATACAGAAGGGCAGGAGTAACAGACAAAATGCCAAAAAAGAACTTGCTCCCCAGGCTACTGGAGCCCCAGTTCTGCAAGGTAATTAAGCACGTTCCTATTTTTAACCACATGAATAGTCTCATTAAAATCAGTGACTTGTTTAAAGTAAGCCATATGCTTAACCAGCTTGTTGAATCAGGATCAGAGATTATCAAGGCTTGATAGGAACATCCAACCATACCCAATAAGTGCATCAGTTGGAAGTTACTGGTAAAATAATCTGCAGTTGAAAGGTTATCAGTGCTGACGCTCCAGTGAGTGATTTACCCAAGATCACACACAGACAGGAATAGTACCTAGAACCCACAAATCCCAGACCCATTTCTAACCACTAAACTACATTTCAGTACATATACAGAAGTCAATTCCCTGCTGTTGAAGTTCTCCCTTATCTGGGGTTAAATATACCAACTGGTTAACAGCTGCTGCACCACTACACAAGATTGAGACTCTCTGGCCAAATTTTTCAAAATGGAGTGAAAAATCAAGCCATGTATGTGCTTAGATATAGAGTTAGATATATAGCTTCAGGAGCAGCCTTTTGAAAAGACTTGGCTTGTATCTCCATTTCTCTTTTTTAGAATATCTTAAGCCTATATAAAGTGGCTATGACAATGATGTTTCTTGGACTGGTTCATTGCAATTTCTAACTTTTCCACCATATTCTGATTGCCAAAGAATGTCACGGTCTCTAACATAAAAACCACATGAACTTTAAAATCAAAACGAAAAAGATGATAAGATTTTAGGTCTTTTATTATTTATAAGCAGAGCACGGAATTTTGCACAGCGAAGGTAAATGTGAGGCAAGATTTCATTATTATCCTCCCAGAGTCTTTTAAAAGAACATACTGAGTGTAATTCATGTCAAGTGATGCAACAAGTGGTATGTCCTCCTGGCCTGCCCATCTGCTGCCTGCCTGCTCTTGCTCCCTTGCTGCCATAGCCACCTGTTTGCAATTGATTTATGAAAAGCAACTTTTTGTAAAACTTATACTCTGGCTTTTTATCGTTCCCTGGATGCTCTTCTGTTGTTCAGATCATGTTCAGACTCTTTATTTTTGTGCTGTAAAAATATAAATTACAGTAGTTATCAAGGATTTCCTGATCTTGCATCACAACTAGAAGAGTAAGCATTCATATTCAGCATGGGTATTGTCAAACATCTCACATTAATGGCATTCTCAAGTATCCTGATGAGATCTTTACTTTTAAATCTTTACTCTTAGTGGACAGACCGCTGGACGGGGACTCAGGAGATGTGGGCTGTATTCCTGGCTCTGCCACTAACCTACTGGGTGGACTTTAGCAAGTAATTTTACTTTCTGTGCCTCACTTTCCCATCCATAAAATGAGGATAATGATACTGAGCTCTTTTGTAAGGTATTTTGAGATCTAAAGGTGAAAAGCCCCATGTAAGTGTTAGGTATCATCATTAGAATAGGTCCCGCCTACAAAGCTTCTTCAGAAATGAGTTTAGGCAGTGACAAATCACACAATCTGTTAGGATCTGATCCAAACCTTTTGAAGTCAATAGAAAACTCTCCAGACTGGACTGTGGAACCTTGCAATCTGGTCTCCTCCATGTTGTATCATGCAGGTAGCCCACGCAGGGCTCCAAATAGTCCCTTTACTGTCTTGTATAGGTGCAATCATTGGCACATTAGCCCTCAGAGTCTAAGGACCCAATTCTATAAATATTAATGTGGTGCGAGTAATGTTGATCATATGAGTAGTTCCATTGATTTAATAAGTCTATTTGTGTGAGTAAAGTAACTCACCCTGACCAAGTGAGATATGCAGGTATCAAACTGTGAACTTGATTTTGTTTTGTGACTTCCATTTTTATATCCTGTGATCCATTTTAATGTGCTAACTGCCATTTTGTGTTGGAAAGCCAGCCTGACCCTGACAAGGACAGTCCAGACACTACCCCTCCAGGATAGGGTGTGGCACATCTCAGAGAGGACTACAGTGGGAGAGCCTTCAAGGGCCACCAACTCTGAATGATTCTCAGTCACTGGCCCAACACAGGGGACAATGCTTTTCTTCATGGGGACTTGCACAACTTGGGGTTAGAATTTCCCAGTCTGGTCACAAGACAAAACAGAATCAGAGACTATATGTAAGGGGTGGGCTGCTTTCAGAAGAAGAGAGCTGTCCACCATCACATACCAGAAAACCAATAAGAGACAGTAAAAGATGGTAGGAGAGATACTGCCTCATGTGAAATGCTGACCAACCCTCAGACTCACAGGAAAGATAAGATCAGTCATGGGGAGGGTGTGTCTCAGGACTGTTACTTATTTTGCAAAGAACTGTAACTCTCTAGTACTTTCTTAACTGTAAAAGTGGCTGTGGTTAAGAAATTCATTTGATAAGCCTGTGTTCCTTGCCTGCCTGCTACGTTGTCCTTAAGAAGGTTAACTGAGTTCAGAGCACTCACACAGTGAGATGGAATTCTGAAGGAACATGTATAAGTAACAGGAGGGCTCGAGAGAGTTGAGGCACTGATTAGGAGGTCTAAGGCAGCTTAGCTGGGAAGCCCCACATCTCATAAACTGGGCCCTGCACCTGGGAATGTGCTTGGAGACCCAGATCTACGAACAACAATGTGGTTCTGCCTGACCTATTTGGCTCAGGAGCACATGGCATCCAGAGGTTGGGTCCATTCACAACAGATGGGTATCTGTCCAGAAAGGGAGACTGGGCCAGGCTTTGACACTCATATGCATAAATGTTTACAGGATTGTGCCTGAATTTTGCAGTTTTTCCTCTCACGTCATTGTCTTAATTTAGGAATAAAAATACCACTTATTTGGACAAGACATTTTCCTTTTCCTGGTTGTGGAAAATGATTCACTCTCTGGTTGTTTTTGTTATTTTTTTCTTTCAAAATGTTTACGGGTGAAGGTGCCCTACAGATCCACCTTTAAAAATATTTGCTATTGCTGCTGCTAGTGCCCTTTCATTATGTATCTACTGAACCCTCCACTTGTTTAGAATATACTATCAAAATGCAATTTATTTATTTTTTTACAGCTTTGCAGACAATTGAATGTACCTGTCCGGCTTTTAAAATGTTTAGCTCTGACTTTATTCTGAGTTTAAAATTCTAATTGACATCTTTGACCTGCACAGGACTACTTTTAACTTCACTGAAGGAAACTTGACTCACATATCAACACTCAACCTGCATCCCTAAGAAGGGGATGTGTAGTTTGTTGATGTACATTTCAAGTTTTAAAATACAGCATTTTCCACCTTTACAGCAATGGTCTTCTCTGAGTGCTTTACATGTATGTACAAACTAAATCATCAGCATTAATTAATTAACATATTTGTAAGAGAGGTAAGTATTATTCACATTTCACAGATAAACTGAGGCACAGGGAGATGAAGTTACTTGCCCAAATAAGCACAAGTAATTTGATTTGCTCATTTTCAACTAGAGGGCTGTGAAAGGAAATAGTTTAACACCACCTGGTTTCATGCAAACATCTTCCAAATCTATAACGCTGGTTTGCTCCATTGAATTTTGATTTGAACAAAGCCAAAATCCCAGTCACATACTTGAGAGGAAACACAAGTAAACAGAGTTTGTCCACTTCCCATTTGGGGAATGTGGAATTTAGTTTAGATTAGTTTATCCCCCCCCCCTTTTTTTTTTTTAAACCATGGCACCACTGCAAAATCTCCACAATTAAAGTAACACTTTTAAGTTTCAGGTTTCACCTCCTAGAGCACTGAAACTATGCAAAAAATAACACATTTTACATTATTCTAACTGGTGATGAGCCTGAACCAGAGCAGCAAAGATGACCCACAGGAGCATGAGGAATTTTATGTTCAGCTCCAACTCTGGTTTCAAATGCTGTAAGATTTATCTTGTAAAATATTTGATTGGGTAGCACTGGGTCTTCTAAACTGTGTTAGCAAAGCCACTTTCCAAATCACATCCATTCATCCACATTTACCACTAACTGCACTGGCATATTTAAAACAGATTCTGATCACATAGTGATCCCAGCACATAGATACTAGCGATAGGTGATAAATAACAAGGTGATCCCTAAAATGTATATTTTGTTCAGAATTGGGTTCAACATTTCTTAATTTACATATGTAAAGTCTGTAACGTGGTTTTCAAATTTTCATAGGGTAGATCCAAATTATGACATTTAGAATTGGTAATAGATGAACAGAAGATTGAGTGATGGCCAAAAGTCAAATGGTTTCAAACTCACACAAGGAGATGAACAAGAAGAGTTCATCATACATCCTGTGAGTTCACAGAACAAACAGATCAAACTTCGGAAGGCAGACTAACTGGCCCATAAGTGCAAACTTTAATTTCAAAAGTAGGTGCAAATTCAGCTCTCAGGGAGAGAGGAAAGAGGATATAATGGCAAAGGCACTGGACCTAATAGACTTTCAGTTCCCAGTTCTGACAAAGATTTCCCATTTGATTCTGAGAAGGGAACTTAATCTCTCTCCCCACCTGTAAAACAGGAATACTATTACCTCCCTCTCTCATAGAGGTGTGAAAATGGGGATAATACTACTTTCCTCTCTCAGGTGTTTTGTGAAGGTAAGTGCATTAATGTTTATGAGGGCTCAGACAACACAGTGAGGTAGGCCACTTAAGGACGTAGGAAAAAGGGAAAGAATGTTTTTACAAAAAACATTTACATATTTTTCTTAAAGAAAGGAAATATCTAGGATTCCCCAGAAACAAACAAGGAAAAAATTCTTCTATTTTGAGCATTTGTAGATAAGAGCATCAAGGAAGAGGAAAAAAAGAAAGAGAATTGTTCATTGTCTTACTTGTGAATGTAGTTTAAAATGAAAGTGACCACTGGTCATTAGGAAAATGGGAACAACTTGAATCTCTTAATTAAGAACACTGCTCAAAAATGTTATTTCCACAACTGCTCTGCCCATTAGCCTTCAAAAAGCCAATGGACTATTTTGAAACTGCTTCTTCATCAGTAAACTTCTGATTAACCCAGTCCTTCAGGAAAAGAACAGAGCTCCTGAGGAAACTGCAGTTGCTTCTCTGAGACCATGAATGTTGCACACTGTGTTTGTTGCATTTCCTTAGCCACCAGATACCACAGAGCTTTCCTCTGCTGCACACCATCAAGCACATACATCTTGCAAGATGCTTAGCAGGAGATATAATATTTCATCTAGCATTTTCTGTCATTTCAAAGGGTTCTTCCTCTAAAACGTAATGAGGCAGCTCTCTCTGTAGGCAAGAGGCATCTTAACTGACACCATACATCTGGGGAACTGACATATCCCAATAACTGAATAAAAAAGACACTTGTATCTACATATGATTATACCTACATAGTGGGGCTCAATATCTGATACATCTATATATGTTCTTATTTAATGAGCATATGATCCAGTGTAGGCCCAAATTTAGCTTCATCTCATGCAAATACACTGTCTATAATCATAATTAGCTGATTAAAAGTGCTCAAGTTTTCAAACATAATAGAAAATATTATATATTTATACGTTAAGGAAATTAAGCCTGCCAAATTTCAAGCTTCCTGTTCTCTTCTTTGTTGTAACATTCCATTTTTTGTCTTTTAAAGGCCAGAGAGTTATGCTGCATTTTGAGTGCTATAATGATGCTAAACTGTTTCCTCAGTAGAAGTATAGTAGTAGATGCTTGCCATAAGTCTTTCTGTTATGACTTTTTTTTAAAATTGATTGATTTACTTAGGTACCTAATTCAATAAGGACCTGATTTAAAGCCTACTGATGTCAATAGGAGTCTTTCCAGTAACATCAATAGATTTTAGATCAGGCTCTACAAGCTCCTTATGGAAAAGATAAGCCAGTCAATGCACTGTACCAACGATTGCAATTAAAACCATGACATTTGCAGTATTCCTTATACTACATACTCTGTTACCATGGTATATGGATCTGTTTATAAAGGCAATGACTTACATCTACTTCCTTAATTAAAAACTACCCAAAATCAGTGGGTTACATTGCTCAGTAAATACTCAATATGAGGTCAAATGTTAAGAAACTATTTTCAACTTTTCCAAAAAAATGGGCTGCATTGGTGAATCTAATTCACCTCAATGAAGTTAACAAGTGAATTATTTAAGGAAAGAGAAACCAAGCAGAATGAACTGATAAAACAATTCTTTGATGTAACTTTAATAATAATATGTATACTGCCTATAACTGACAACCTGTATAGCTTGAACACTGTTGCATTCCTTTACCTGGTATATCTGATTACCTCTCTTTTGAGAAAACAACTTGCACTGTCAACAGGTCTGTTTTATCTAAAAGAAAGAATTAGAAACTAGAAAAATGAGTTCTGGGTTCTATATACTGTATATTAGTGAAATAAAGACAATGTGGGCAGGGCAATAGGAATCTACTTGTACATAAGCTCAACAAAGCTGATAGCACTGCCATCTTTGTGCAAATTTTGCTGTATTCTCCTCAACCTATTCATTATTTTTTTTAATCATCATGTTTCTGCATTCTACTAGGAAAAATCTCATGAGTCAATAGGTGGCATTCTTCCTTATGAGTCAGTACTCAATACATGATGAAATTAAATAATCAAGATGAAATTAAAAACACTCAATTTGCCTTTTTGGAGTTTGCAGTGCTTCCTTGAACATGCAGTGGTAGTTAATGAAAAGTGTTTATATTGGTGAAATATATTGCAGCCACAGAAGCCATTTTGGCTCATTCTTTCAGGCATGTGGGCCTGTACGGGATAGGCAATATGAGAAACGGACTTGCCAAAGGCACTGGATGAGATAGCAGGCCACCAGTATTCCACTCACTAATGCAGCGCTGGGCATGAAGGAGTGAAATGGCATAAGAAAGGGGACATATTGCAGTAGTTGTCAGTAGCAACCAAAAGACTAGGCTCACTTCTTTCTATGTTTATGCATTGTCCATAAAACATTTAGGCTTATTTAGAATGTATTCACTACTCAGAATTCATTGTTCAAAACAAAACAGTCCTTTGTCTCTATACTGTTTGCAAGCAGCTTGTTGTGAGTATTTGAAATTCAAGTTGTATTGGTTATTTTGATTAGCTCCCATTAGCTTTTAGAATTAGGTTTGTGCTGTAAATCCTATCACTTACTAATATAAAACTTGCTTTTCGTAAACAAATCTCCGCCATTAACTTAAAATTCACCATTTCTACAAATATTTCTGTCACACACTAAAAGTGAACATAAACATAGTAGAATCTAGTTTGCTTAAAGATGTGACTCCATATCCAGAGTTTGTTAGTATTTTCCCCAGCTCCTAGGATACTCACCATGAATGGCTACTAAAAACGGTAAGATGTAGCTTTCATGAGTGAAGTTTTCAGAGAGAGTGAGTACAGCCCTCTTGAATGAACTTATTTTCGATACTTTCAGAAATTCCATCCCAGATAATGGTGGAGCTCTTTCCCGGAATTAATCAGCTTTTAAAGGAGGTTTGATAGTGGCATTGAGTGCCAGCCTCCAGTGTTCAACAAATCCCTCTGACTTTCAACAAGAGCTAGTAGTTCATTGTAAATTTCCTATCTAAAAAATGGTAGACCGCCAGTTATACTGTACCTCTTTGTATCCCTCTCCCTAGCTCACATAGTGAAAGGGTCCACTTACGACCCCTCCCATGCAGAGGTAAATACCATACCGGGCTCTCTCTGAACCAGATCACCTCAGACCATGTACATTCTTTGGCACCTGAGAACAGCCTTAAAGACAGTGAGCAGCACTATCTAAAACCCAAGGTCAAATGCAAGTGGTACAAGAAGGTCAGCAGTCATAATATAAAATACAATTGCTTCTGCTCCCATGACTGATTGGTTACATTTGACAGCTCTCTGTTTCATGCTTCCGTTAGACACAGGGCGTGTGAAATTCAGCATCAGTAACTCCAGCCTCTCATTATAGCTTTCTTTAATGTGCTATGTCAGAACAGCTGAGAGAGCTGAATGATGCAGTAAGTTTGAAAGGATTTGATAATAAAGTATATGTAACAGCAACAGATTTTACTCTGTGCTTGCTAAACGTCAACCTTAGCTATACTGTAAATCTGAAAACCGGAGAAGTTTATTCTTTATTTAACAGGAAAAAGCAGTTATTTTTCTTATGTCTTTTAGATACACCCCTAGCCCGATATAATGCTACCTAATATAACACGAATTTGGATATAACGCATTAAAGCAGTACTCCAGGGGGTCAGGGCTGCACATGCCGGTGGATCAAAGCAAGTTTGATATAACATAGTTTCACCTATAAAATGGTACGATTCTTTGGCTCCCGAGGACAGCGTTATATGGAGATAGAGATGTAGTTATCACAGAACTGATTAGCGATCTCAAAAATCGGTTGCTTAATAGAGGTGACCTTTCACTAAAAGTGGAGCAGAATATGCCGAGAGCTATTTTTAGGATAAGAGCCTAATTATTGCACCCATTTACAAATGAGTACACTGAGCCACAGAGAGGTTAAGTGACTTGTGCAGGGGCACAAGTTAGTTACAGGAATAGCTGAGCATACAATCCAGGCGACATAAGTGCCAATTCTCTACTTTAATCATTAGACAGGACTTCCTGTCTACCTTCAGTCTGGCATATTCATTCCATTAGTTTCAGGAATTATTTCGTAGTGTGATAAAAAGAGATTTAATAAAATGGTGGGGGAGCCAACCAAAGAACTCTGACACGCCTGTGGTAAGGGACCCCCCCCCCCCGCCCCAAGCAGAGAGGTTACGCCAGAGAGCTATGCAGAGCCTGAAGCCACAGAAAAAGAAAGGATGATGCTGCCAGTAACTCTCACAGCTGGGAGGTAGAAGAGAGGTATCAAGGTAAAGTAACATTACCATCCCTCCAGCCTTAGAAATATAGTCCGATATTTTCACATGTCACTTAAGACATTTGGATGCAAAATTCCCATTAAAACAAATTGGAATTGGGCATCCAGATCCTCTAAAGAGCTTTGAAAATCTCAGCCATATTATTTCAGGAACCCTGGAACCAAAATGTGATGAAGATAAGTTATCTGGCCAGAATATTTTAAAAACAAGGGAACCAGTAATCCAAGATTAGGTTAAAAGGTGTTGTGCTGTAATTACAAGATGAGATCAGACAAATCAGACAAGAATTTAAAACCAAATGCAGCATTCTATAATTCCCGTTCATGCCCATAGACTTCAATAGACTTGCACAAATATGATGGAGATCAGGATTTAGCCCTTACTATCTGAACCACTTTCCTCTGTACACATTCATTGGTACAAAAATGCTGTATTATTGCATGATTATGGAAGGAATTTAGGTTTCAATTTTCAGTGGTGTACATTAACTTAAAATGTTTAAATTTGGGGGTGGCTGATCTGACTCATGACAGGGCCTGATTTTCAGGTCCCAACCACCTGTAGCTCCTCCTGGTATCAGCTGAAAAGGTATGCCTTCATACATATCCTTTTCTGAACAAATAATTAAAGAAGAAAAAAGTCGGGTACTCACTGATCTGGTTGGTCGATGCACTATAGAAAGCGTTGACAGTGGTTGGACTAGTAAACCACCTGTAAAAATAGCAATAAACAGCAACAAAATATTGGTTGTCAGTGTGCTGGGCTTGTGAATGGAATAATCAAAGATAAAAGGCTAATTCAGTTAAATGAACCCACGAGATTAAAAGCCATTAGAAACATTACAAATATAATTATTTCTGCAATTTTATCAATTGCTATCTGTGATTTTTGGATCATTTAAATCTATTATCTATCAACATTATTTTAAATGACTATAATCAAATAGTGCTTTACAGAGCAGTCACTGGAGGGTACACTTGTTAACACTTATTCTATTTTTGCGTCCTTTTTTAAGTGATTTTAGTGCTTATGAAGGATGCCAAACTGACAGCCTTGGACACTGAAGTCCTCTATTTAAAATGAACAGGTGCCACACAGACAGCAGCAGTGCAAAGGACTTAACACTGTCTCAGCAATGTACTTCAACCCCCTCATGGAGAAATTACCTATAGAAATTAGAGGAGTTTACTTAGAAATGAGTAATGAAGGCTTTTCAGTCCATGGCTTCTCCTGCAAGCCCTGACAAAGTGACTACTCATGCCTATTAGGATGATTTCACTTATGTGGATGTATCTCTAAGAAGAACAAAAGAAAGAAAAATGATTTCAACATTCTGTAGGCCACTCAGCAACTACTGCTAATTATTTTATCACTAGTAAAGACTGCAATAGCTTTCAGCAACTGCTAACCAATGGCCTAGAAGTGAAATACTCCGTACTGTGGGCTAGGGGACAATGCAAAGGACGAGGTTACAGGAACTCCTGAAATTCAAATCCAGCTTTTCCACTGATTCATTGAATGGTCTGGACTAGTAATTTAACCTTTTAGTTTCCCCATCTGTAAAATGATTAATATATTTACTTAGCTACCTTAGAGTCTGATCCAACCAGCACGCATATGAGTAACATTACTCAAATAGTTAGTCCTATGCCTTGAGTAAAGTTACTTGTGTGTCAGTGTGAGTAGGATTGGGCCATTACACAGGTAGGTTAGTTAATGCTAGAAGATGTAATAAGCATTATCCCCTCCTGCCCCACAACTCAGTGATCTTCTCTCCTTCTAATGTCATTTATTAACAAAAGAGTGAGTTAGTTATTAACAAGAGTGCAGTTCATCATGGTTACAAATATTGCACTGGTCTGCAAACAATGTACAAAAGAATTATTTTCAATTGGTCATGTGCTTTCCTTGCTGCTCTCTGTTTTTCTAAACCATAAATGCAATGGAGAAACCAGAACATTGGAGCTTTTCCACTAATATTGTAACAGAACCTGAACCGGCAAGCTTTGAAGGATGTAATATTAACCCTGGCTGAACTTCTACTGCAATAAGATATGGATTAACACTGCACCTATTGAAGTGAACAGCAAAATTCACATAGATTTTACTGGGAGTAGAGTCAGACCCTCCCTACAGGTGAAATTCTGCCTCTACTGCAGCCAATGAGAATTTTGCCATTGACTTCAATAGGGCCAGGATTTCACCCTAGGTTTTTATAATGAAAAAATGAAAATAAAATTAAATATAAAAATAATGAGAATTAATGGGTAATCTGTGATAAATTAGGCCCAGGTGTAATAAATGTCTGTACATCTGAAGGGAAAAATTCTTGAGTTATCACATGAGATGCTAGAATTTTTTCAGTATGTAAGATCAAAACTTTAGAAAGTCTCATTGAAAGTCAATAGGACTTAGGCTCCTTTAGTGCCTAATTCACTTTTGAAAATGTGGCTTTTCCATCTAAGTTATTTAAGCCTTGCAGTTCTGAATGGAGTGATGCTTAAATACCTTTTAAAAATCTAGGCCTTATCTCTGTGCCTCACTGCCCCTATCTGTAAAATGGGGACAATAGCACTTTCCAACCTCATAGAAGTGTATGAGGGTAACACAGTCTTTAAAGGAGAGGTGCTTATATGGCAATGGCAGGACATATAAAATCATATGAGAAAGAGAGAGATTAAAATCCCATGTAACAGGATCATACACAATAGACATTAAAACATTATTTAAAATTATTTTAATTATTTTAAACTGGGATAGAAAACCAGTTAGTTCTGATTTTACTTGCCTGCAAAGAACAGAGTCCAGGGTTTCTCTTACTACAATTAATGACTTCACTATTATTGAAAACAGTATAAGGAATGTTATTTTCAAAGTGTTAGTGATGCCATTCAATACAGCTATAAAAACATTCAACTCTGAATTTAGGTCTTAGTAGGCAAAAACCCTCTCAAGTTAAAAACAACAAATATTGAAAGATAAATGTTGAGGAGTCCCTTCTGAATTACTCTGCTTTAAAATATTTTCATTCCCCTTTAGAAAAGTGAAATCTGAAAGTGAAATTTAGAAAGATTTATTGGGGTGCAGCATGGACACCTGACCCTGAAGTCCTTACTTGGGTAAAACTCTCACTGAAGTCAGGATTTGCACTGATGTGACTACTGATGGTGGGTTCCCTTTTGCTTGAATGCTCTTCCAAACCTTAACCATACAGTAAGTGCCTCGGCACTTTTAAAACCAAGCTACACAGCTTGAGACCACGTCCTTAATTTCCAACTGTCTGGTCCCTTCCCTGAGATCACCAAACACAACCCTTTCCCAGCACCCCACAGCCTTCCTAACCTATGTTTTATCAGGTGCAAGTGAGACACTTGTGAGCTCTAGAATACAATACACTCCAAGAACCAGCTAAAAGAAATGATCTAAAGCCACGGTTTTCAACCTTTTCAGGCTCAGAAGCCATTTGTAAATGTTAATGGCCTGATGTGACCCAGGATATAAGCTGGGCGAGGGGGTATTGGGTCTTGCCCCAAGTGGGTTATGGCCTGTCACAACCCAGTAATAGGCAGTGAGGGGAGGAGGGGGAATCAGGTCCTGCCCTATGGGTGAGTAGGAGGCCATGGGAGACTGGGTCAGGTTCTGTCACCATTGAGGAGTGGGAGGGGAAGGCCTGTGGCAGAGCCCACCCCACACTCACCTCGCAGCAGTTACTCCTGCGGCTCTAGTCCCACAGGACTGGCTGGGCCTGTCTCCTCACTCCAGCATGTGCAACCTCCAGGCTCATAGTGTCACTCAGGTGTGGCCCTGCTGCCCTGACAAGGTCCAGCTGGGCCAAATTTCTGGAAGTGGCATTGCCACCTGCTGCTAGGGTTACCACCTTTGAAATGCAAAATAAAAAGCACCCACCATCACAGAAGCCAAGCCTGCCACAACCTCAGCCACCAACCACAACTCCCCCTCTTTCAACAGCCATTTATAGTATGTGGAGAGAGAACACACATAGATTGATAACATTTTCTTACTTCAACTGCAGAAGTGGGAATGCTGCAGCATCTTTAGGTGGACATAGAAACTTTTAACACTAGATATCCCAGTGTATTGTGATAATAATGCAAATCTTTAGATCCACATAAAAAAAACCCGGCCGATTAAATTTTTTTTTTTTTGGCAACTGGCAAATCCATAAAAAAAACAGCCAGGCCGGTTAAATACCGGGCAAGTGGTCACCGGACATGTCAAATCCTCAAAAAAAACCCACAGAAATTGGGCTTGTTTTTGGCTTAATTGGCATGTGAGTTGCTTGTTGGCTACTTTTTGGCTTGTAGCTTCTTTTTTTTTTATTGGCTCCCAGCAAGCAGGGGCAAGGTGGGGAGAGAGTCAGGGGTGCCCAGTCCCAGACTGCGTGCTGGGGGGTTCTAGTCACATAGAGTGTTGGGGTTCTTAGAGATTGGCTTGTTTGGGCCTTGTTTTGAAATGAGATTAGCTTGATTTTTGGCTTGTTGTGAAAGTCAGGGTGTTTGTTTACCATGTGAAAGTTGGCAACTGTGGTGGCAACCCTACCAGATGCCTGGGATTGCAGCAGCACTCACTGTAATTTCACCTGACCCCTCATCATCATGGCAGAGGAACAGCTGGGCCAAACCTGAGTAGTGCTGCAACCCTACAGGTCACAACACCTGGGAGCCACTTCATGACCCTTTGAAACAATCTGACAACCCACTTTTGGGTCACAACCCAAGGATTGAGAAACCCTGGTCTAAAGTACTGGGACACTGGAAGCAAGCAGCAACTTCTGGCCCAGCAGAGACTCTGGAAAAGCTACTAAGCCCCATAGATTTTCAAATATAGGTAGGGGGATAGGGCGAGAAGAGGCTAAGGGACTGTATTGGGATCAAAGAAACGTCTGCACTGAGTGTCGAGTCAAGCAACTGGATTGAGTGGGAGCAGCAGAATAAAGGAACGTGGGGAAGACGTAGGAAAGAAAGAGCAGGGTAGAAGGTAAGATATTCAGAGCCTCGAAAATGTCTGATTTCAGTGACATGAATGTAAAATAAGCAACCGAATTAGTTATCTGTGGAGCTATAGTCGTAATGTGCTTTTTTTGGCAATTGCCATTCTTAGTTAAATTGTGCAATAAAAGGATAGAATCTTAAAATGGCAGCATACATTTCTTAGTCAATACATTAATCAGCCTCCCTCTCTCATTTTATTTTCAGTGTTGTGCTGCCACTTTTACAATGCAGGAACTAGAGAATTAATCAATTGAAACATCAAAGAATGATGTCATAAGCATGTCTTAAATATCCATTATTTTATGGACTCTAATTGCCAAGGGTAATCCTCCCTGCAGAGTTTATTTAAGAGAAAGGCTTTTTCCAGAAAAAAATCTCTGTAATAAAGTGATGAAATGGTGGAAATATTTTAGTAAAACAGTGAAAGTCAGAAGATGAAAGGTGCTTCTGGTGAGAAGGGGGGGGGCAAGAAATAGAAACATTTATTTATACTATATTTCAGTTTCACATCCATCCACATCAGCAGTCAGAGCAATGATTTGTGAGGGATGCAGACACTTGGAAAGTGGGGCTCACCCACAAGACAAACTGTATGGCTTTGCAACGGTCTGCAGGACTGACCACCAATTTAGATTCCTTCGGTCTGAGGAGAGAACCTCAAGGGCCACATCTGAAATACTGAACATTTATTTTTTAATTTCAAAGTATCTCAGAATATAGGCAAGTATCCACCAGGATTTCAGCCTCAACACAGGTGTTTGTCCCCCTTCTCCCACAACTGCCTTTCCACTTCCTTCTACCACACCACTTACACATGGAAAGTACTCCCTGACCTTATCCAAAGGCCTTTATGCTCTTCTTCTCCAAATCCCTCCTCAAGATTGACCCAATGACTAAATTGCCACCTAGTTCTAGAGCCTTCTAAGGATAATTGATACTTAAAATATACATATTGTATGTTTCATCCCTCTCCCCACACCCTTTTATTGTTGCTTGGCTTCTTATCTTTAGGGCCACTCTGGACTCATCACTATTACAGGACACAAAGATAGTATCAATGGCAAGAAATGCCTTTGGCTAGCCTGAGGAGTCTGCACTTATTCTTCTTGGGTGAGGACCTAACAATTACGATAAATGTATTTGTCACTTCAAAGTTAGATTACTGTACCTCACTCTGCCTGAGGTTGATGGTAAAGGTTGGTGGGTTTGTACAACACTCAGCAGCCCATCATGAAAGGCCACAGAGAGTATATCATATCACTGTTCCACCTGCCTCCATTGGCTGGATCCACTTCACAGTCCTTGAACTTATCTTTAAGAGTTGGCACAGCATCTATCTTGTAGACCACTTCCCTCTCCGTGACCACCAATACAACTGTATTCAATGAGGACAAATCATTCTTGATGGAGGACCCTTGGCTATGAAACTCCATGACATCAGAATGAGTGAAATACTTGATGCAAAACCCAATTTTTGTAAAAGCTCTCCTTAAATGAAGGCTGAAAAATGTCTCTGAATAATTTCTCAGGGATACATTTTTAAATAGACAGGAACAAAAGATTAAGGAGATGGGGAGAATAGAATATTTTACTGAGAAATACAGTGCAATTCTTAATTTGGTATTTGGCACTAAGATACTGTGGAGATGGGCACATTATAAATACACAGACAGAGGCAGTGAAATTCAAGAGTCCTGTGGTGCACCTTGAACCATGCTCAAAATGCATCAGGCGGCATATTTCATGAGAATCCACTGAAATTGCATCACTTCAGACTAAATACAACTTCATTCAGAATCTGTCATACCCCTTCAATGAGATAAAGCAAATTAAGAACCCAAACTCTGTAAGGTAATATTATGTTATATTTGTATGTTAAATTCATAAATTGCTCTGCCTGTCCATCCTGAACGCAGGCTGTTTGGACTTAAACTCTAGGTTCTGCAAAAAATTTAGAAATGTGTTTAATCTTCTGTACCAGGGGTTCTCAAACTGAGGGTTGGGACCCCAAAGTGGGTCATGACCCTGTTTTAATGGGGTCACCAGGGCTGGCATTAGACTTGCCGTGACCCAGGGCCGAAGGTGAAGCCCAAGGGTTTCAGCCCTGAGTGGTGGGACTCAGGCTTCAACTTCAACCCAGGGTGGCAGGGTTTAGTTCAACTCTCGGTGCTGAAGCTCTTGGGCTTCAAAATGCTAGATTTCAATTTTAATCCTTATCAGTTCTAATTCTAACCAGCCCCAACCCTCACATACACAACATCCAGCCATTTCCACTTGCCCTCCAAAATCCTTTGTCTCTTCCTACTTGTGACTCTCACCCATCCTCATAATTCTTCCTCTGGCCCTTTGATAATTAAAAGAAAAATCACTGTGATTTTCCTTTTAGCTTGCAGTGCTGAGGTAAATTAGCACAGTTTGTAATATTACTATCTAGAAACCTGTCCTATTTGGTAAATTAAATACAGGGTTGATACTTTTTTGGTTATATTACTGTATTGGTTTAATATCATTATTCTGTCAGACTCACTACCATAGCCAGGAAAATCCATACTCAATACTGATCCCACTCTGGGCCACTTCATGATTATGTGCAAATACAATATTTTATCTGCATCCGATTTGTGACCCGCAAAAATAGTGCACAGACATAAAGCAGATATCCGCAGATTTGTAGGGCTCTATTCATGATATCAATATAGGTATGCACATTAAAACATTTTGTAAAAGGTTATTGTATCTGGACAGAAGCAAAATAATGAGTGTGTTATAATTATTTTTATACATACACAGAACCAAACCACAATAGGAACTAATGACCTGCAAAATTCCATGAGAAACAGAAAAGCATTTAGTTCTACTGTAAAAACATGAGGGAAGTATAATCATGTCTCTTTTACTCTTAGCTTAAATGTGGCAAAACCGATTTTTTTTTAGACCACATCTCAGGTATTAGCCTGGTGTGAATTATTACTGTTGAATTATAACCACTTTAAGATAAAGTAGACGTTTATAAAGGAAGCACTAGTGGCTCTTAATGCTTTAGCTGCCTTTATGCATGGAAAGTATATATAGTTCAAACTGTGCTACCATCTATTATGCAAAATTTCAAAGACATAATGATTACCATGGGCAAATTGTGGGGTTGCTATAAGCTTTGAGGAAGGGGCAGCAGAACTACATGCTACCCAAGGAACAGATTGGTAATTAAATTGTGGTCCCTGGTTCCCCTTTTTGCTTCATGGGGGAAGTAATTTGCATCAGCACTTCACCTGTCACTTTTCACTTCCCACTTTTCCTCAGTTCATCTAGGTGGCCTGGAGCAACTGTTGTGGAAGTGAGTGAAGTCAAGGATCTGTGTACTCCCCACCACCTTGCACAGGAGGTGGATTAGTGACCCTACAGAGGCTTCTCTCCCCCACCATTCTGTAATCTACAATATGGGTAGCACACTCAGGGCCTCCCAGAGGAGGCCTGGGGTCTTCAGCGGTGGGGGTCTCCCACCACCGAATTGCCGCTGAAGACCCAGCACTTCGGCGGTGGGTCGTGGGGCGGAAGGACCCCCTGCCGCGAGTCTTCGGGGCACTTTGGTGGCAGGTCCTGGAGCAGAAGAACCCCCTGCTGCCGAATTGCCGCTGAAGACCCGAAGCAGAAGCAGCTCCAGGGCCCCCGGGCCCCACAAAAGTTTTCCAGGGCCCCTGGGCCCCACAAAAGTTTTCCAGGGCCCCTGGAACGAGTGAAGGACCCCGGTCCAAGGGCCCTGAAAAATTCTTGTGGGGGCCCCTGCAGGGCCCAGGGCCTGGGGCAAATTGCTCCACTCGCCGCCCTCTACCCCCAGGAGGCCCTGAGCACACTCAGGAGAGTAAGGGGGCACTCCTTCCTCCACTTCACACAGGCATAGGTGACCCACAATCTCACCCTATATGGACATTAGGTCTATTAATCTTTTTTTTAAATGTAGCATGAAGGGCAAAGAAAGACCAGATCTAATCTACAATGCTACAATGAGAATAAAAATGCCTTCAAGTTCTCCTTGAATGAAGAGAAACAGGATAAGAGGAAGAAATTATATTCTTTCTCTCAGTGAACAGGGGAGTAAATCCCTTATTTTTTTTAAGCATATCAGTGATGTGGAAATTCTCAGAGTATAGCCCTAAAGGTGTATATTTCAGGGATTACCTGCCAAATAATTTCCTCCAGATGACATTTCCCTTCATTGTAAGAACTTATTCAGTGCACATTAATGCAGCTAAAAAATTCCTTTCGCGAGACTGAAGGATAGAAGGTGTTTATCTACCTTTCTATAAAGGGGAAAATGTTATTTCACTGCTCTCTGGAAACACATAATGGGCTAAAGAGAATATATTATCATGACCTAACTGTGTCACACAAGGCTATAGGAGAGTCTTCAAAATCATTCCTTCAGAATTAACCCTTCTGCTTTCAAAGTAATGTGTTTATGAGATTTTAGCAGCCACACTCACTGTTGAAGTTAAGCTGCTAAAACCAAGGACTATACCTCAAATTCTGATATCAAATTCTGATACTCTTAATAACAGGGAATACTACAGCACATCACCCTTTGAGGAATCTCAGAGTCAAGGGGAGCACTCTTGGCCTAAGGTGAAACCAGGTGTGAAAGTAACTTAAAGGACTTACCGGTACTCCAAAGTCCTTGTGAGGGGGAGGGGCCTCTACCAGAAGAGACAGGGCTTTTAAATCCCCAGGATCTTTAAATCACCCCCGGAGCTACCAGCTGCAGCGGAGCCCTGGGCCCTTTAAATCACCATCAGAGGGGGCCCCGGCCTTTGGCGGAGCTTCAAAGGGCCCGGGGCTCCGTTGCAGTAGCAGCAGCCAGGAGCCCATGGCCCTTTAAATCGCCTCCAGAGCCCTACAACTGCTACCCCAGGGATCCATCAGCGGGGCTCGGGCGAAGATTTAACAGGCCACAGAGGGTAGCGGCAGTGGGAATCCCAAGCCCTTTACATCGCCACCCAAGCCACGCTGCCGGAGCCCTGGGGTAGCAGAGGCAGCCGGGGTCTTGGGCAGTGATTTCAAGGGCCTGGGGCTCCGGCTGCCGCTACTGCCATGGGCCCTTTAAATTGTCCCAGAAGCCCTGGGGAGGTGGCGGTGGGCTCTGGATGCTATTTTAAGGGCTGGGGCAGTAGCTGCTGCAGGCGCCCCAGGCTCTTTAAATCACTGCCTGAGCCCCACTGTCACTTCCCCAGGGCTTTGGCAGCAATTTAAAGGGTCCAGGGCTCCAGCTGCTGCTGGGAGCCCCAGGCCCTTTAAATTGCCACCAGAAGAAGCTGATCTGCCCCGGTTCAACATACTGGCAAGAGCTAGTGCGCCGTACCGCGGTGGACCCGCTTACCCTCTGGGTGAAACCCAACATGCGTAAGGATAATAGAATCTGATTTACAGGGATTAATAATATACTGGATACAACTGTCACATTAGTTCTAATGTGAAAAATGATCTTTAAACCTAGAGATGACAACATCTATATGAAATATGACCAGCGTAGCTATGCATCAGTGCTACTTTAAAGGTTTTATGCAGCGCAATTACACTAATCGACTTTTGTATATGTTTTAATTGGAATTTCAAGGATTTGATTACCCATCAGTAAGAAAAAAGATTTGGATTACTCATACATGTTAGATTATTGTATATAATACATCTTAATATTGTAATTTTAAAAGTAAATTTAAAATATTAAAATGAAATTAATTATCTTATTCCACATCGCTGCTATCAACAGCAGGTAACTAACAATGCTAGCTGCTATTAGTAATAACAATATTATCTCTTAATATTCTATTAATGGAAAATGTATTGAATAAAATCCCTGCTGTGCAATTCTAGATTCTTACTGGGACCAACAGAAATAATCCAATTTTAATTGAGATTCAATTACTCTTTCTTTTCATTAAATTAAACATTTAAGCTCCGTGAATATGAGGAGTGTGATGCTGCACTGGAGCAGGATTGCCCAGAACTTGTAAGAAGTTTGTTAAGATATAAATATTT
>NC_133769.1:226706804-226723223 GCF_003597395.2 Chelonoidis abingdonii
GTCCTGTGGTGAGGATAAAGAAGGTGTTTGAAGGAAGCCATGGGGAAGTAGCCCAGGGAGTTGTAGCTGTCATGCAGCTGTTACAAGAGGCACTATAGACAGCTGCAATCCACAGGGCCCTGGGCTGGAACCCAGAGTAGAGAGCGGGCCTGGGTTCCCCCTAAACCTCCCAACTCCTGATCAGACACAGGAGGAGTTGATCCAGACTGTGGGGAAGATCACTGAGGTCAACAAATCTGCCAATAAGCACAGGACCCACCAAGGTAAAGGAGGAACTTTGTCACAACACTTACTGTTTTGATGTCTTCATTAATATATGTGTCATTCATTATAAACTCAGGATAGCCCACTTTTGCTAAAACCGCTTTTGCCTTTGAAAGAAAAAAAAATTGGACGGTTTAAGCATTTACAATGCATTTCTTCCCTCATTAAAAGGATCGCACTGTACTATGCCTCCCAAATGGCACCCAGATTTCATATCAAACGAGTTACTTAGGTGCAACAAATCAGTTTTAGTTTATAAACTGAGGGCCACATTGAGCACTCCACCAACTCCTGTAGAGTTACTACAGAATTACAAGTGTCCTTGAGCACGTAATCTGGTCCTAAGAGTTGAACCCCACTAAGGATTGCAAGCAAAGTTAATCTAATGGTCACAACTTAGATCTTTTTAGTGTTTTAACATCCTGTGACCTGTATAACTACCGTAGAGCAGCTGAAGCAAGCCCAGTTATTCAGATGTATGCGAGACATGGATATGAATAGGTCAGAACCTGAGCTGAGATAAACACAGCACAGTTCCACTGACGTCAAATAGATCTCACCAGACAAGGATGTGGCTACAGTTTTCTGACGGAGAGTGTGGTTTCTTCAGTTCATGCTGTTGAACTGTGTTTTGCTCATCTACCAGAGCCGTCTAATTAAAGTCTTTGCACTCCGCCTTTGTTTTAACAGACTCCATTTCTTAAAATACTTGTTCCCAATAATAGCACAGAATCCTGTGTGTTCCTATACTTAATACAAAGGCGCCAGGAACATTAAAATAATGCAACTTACATTTTTACATTAACTTGGATTTATTCTGTTTCACATTTGTGAGAATTTGCCTTAGTGTTTATATACAGTACATCTTCTATATATATATATATATGTATACACCCACACAAAACATATTTATGTATGCACACACAGACACACACACAGACACACACACACACTCTCTCAGCCGGGATAACTGTTATGCCTGCACTTACGTGTTACAAAATAATGATACAAATTGGAAACAATTACATAAACTAACTTTATAATACATTTGTGGATGGCACTAAACTTGTCCCACCCTAAGGACATCCATCCATAGTTACTATGGAAACAATTTGTTTCCTAGAGCAAATGCAGAGAGAGAAAGTCTAAAAGATGAGGGGGGAAACCAAACAAAATAAGACACATGCATGGAATAAGCTAAAAGGGATAGAGTGGGATGGTATGAAATGTATACGTCCATGTTGTTTAGGAAGACAGATATCAATTTACCCTTTAGGACTATAGGACTTTTCCTTAAAACTTTCCTCTAGTAATGTGATCCTTTCAACACAAAAATCTGAAACCATGTGGAGGCTGAAAGAGGAGAACCCTAATGAACTACATGGCCCTTTCAAAATAAACCATCTTCAGCATATAGCTCCAATCCTGCATGCTGATCTGTGTGAGAGCACCCCTGCACCCATATGGAGCCCCTTGACTGCAGTGGTTGCCTAGATTTATTTATTTATTTGTTTTACCTTCCTCTGCACCATGGGGCATGGGTCACTTCCAGGTTTAAACTAATGTAAATGGTGAGTTCTCTGTAACTTTAAGTCTTTAAATCATGATTTGAGGACTTCAGTATCTCAGCTAGAGGTTAGGGGTCTATTACGGGAGGGGAGTGAGTGAGGTTCTGTGGCCTGCTATGTGCAGGAGGTCAGACCAGATTATCATGATGGTCTCATATGGCCTTAAAATGTCTGAGTCTATGTAATGGGGAGAAGCAATGCTACAATGTTTTCCCCCCAACATCCTTTTTTTAACTTCCCTCATTTTCAAGAAAACAGGATCTTTGTCTCTTGAGAGTTAATCTGTTCCTAGGGCTTATTTCCCAGTTGAAGTTATTGTCTTTTACTAGTGACATCATAATTAATTGTTGTGGAGATAATTAATATGTCACAAACAGAAGATTACGACTTCAGGTTAGAAACTAACAGCAGGAACAGATGAACTCTTCAGCAAGAAGGATCCCATTGTCATACAAATTTCCCCAGTGATAGAAAAACAATAGAAGACAAATGCTCTACGGGAAATATGAAATGAGCCAAATTACTTCTAAAATAGAATGTTTTCTTAGTTTTTCATGACACACAGCAGGTATTGAAGATTTTTTTTTTAAATGTTTGAGAAAACAGGAAAGAACCAGAATTCTGCTATAGACAGCATCTATTTTTTGCCCTGCTTATGCGGTTTTGTCCAGCTGACTGAACTTTTGTGATGGATTGGAAAACTTTGGTACTCTACTTTAGGGTTTTCAATGCCATTTGTTACTATATCTGTCTCAAGAAGGCAAGTAGGAAAACTCATCAGTTTTAATTTCCACTAAGTTGCCTGCTTAAATGAGTTAGGTTAGTCTCAAATGTCTTGCATGTATTCCAAAGTAATCATTTTAATCACTTAATTAAGCAGTCTTTGTGTTGCATCTGCATAATTGAGCCCTTAACATTTTTGATTAAACCAACAAAAGAAACAAAATAATTTATATTAGCTGATGAACAATTGCCCTTTTAAAAACAATTCAAAGAATCAATGTGGATTAACTGCTCCAATACTGCATTGACTTTGAAAGCTGCAATCAGTACAAAAAGTGAATCAACATTGTTATATATATTTAGGCAAATAACAAAAAGCACACTGAATGACAGTATCCCTTAAAAACAGTGGCATTTTTCAGATGGCCTTCCAGATCCTTAGCAGCTGTAAACCTCACAGAATTCTGAAACCATCTTAGGCCCAGCAATCTCAGTGAGCAGGTCAATCAAGCATAGTCGTCATGCTGAGAGGAGCAAAGGTGGACCCTGGCCTCAAACCAGAGGTGTTAATGGTCTGATCTTGATGAGTGCATACTGCTCTCCTCCCTGCCCCACTCAGAGATTTTGATTTCACCTTGAAGAGTTCATCTGCATAGACAGTAAAATCTTTCAGAACCATAAAACTTTTCTGACCTAGAACTCTGTCTGTTCAGCCAAGGAAGCTGAGGTTTAGGAGGGCAGCCTGTGCAACCCTGTTATTCTCATTTTAAACCTATTCCATTACTCACACACAAGGTAGACTCTCAAATCCATCCATTTTTGGAGTGAGAAACATCCTACATTTAAGGGCAGATGGACAAGGTCAGCTACACCACCTCCCCATGGCTGAGGCTGAACAAAATACCCTTCATGATACATCTTGGCTACGGAGTCCTTTCCTCCAACATCCTTTCCCAAAGAAACCCAGTTGTTCTTCCACAAGCGGCTTGTGGCCCAATGGCCACTTTCAACTCATTCTCTTCCATACCAAATCATTTGGGATTCGAGGCTGCCAGCTTAGTTTATATGCTGGATTATAGGTCAAGTGTGGCTGAGAAAACCACCAACTATGCTGAATGGCAGCCTGGCACTATGTGGGAGAAAAAAAGACAGTTTAGAGCTATCACTTTTTCCCTCTAAGCCTCATCCCCTCTACCCTAAAGATGCCTTATTATCACCTCTTAACCTTTCCCTCTTTTTGTATGTATTTCAATGGTGAGATGCCAGTTGTGCACCATTGATGCATATTTGGTTCATGTCTGTGATACTATCAAAATGGCCAATCAAGAGTGAGGCTTTGGACAATCTGCTTTCTAATAGCAAGTTTACCAACTGATTTAAATATCGACAGCCAATTGTTATTTACCATTTATTTCATATTGCAGAATATGTAGTGTGTGTGTGCACAGGAGAGAGAGACGGGGAAGGACAGAGCAAGTGAAAAAAAATATCCTGGCTCCATTGATATCAGTGTAAGTTTTGCTATTGACTTCACCCATAATTTTTTCCCCATTTCTATTCATTCCAAGTGTATTACAAACCAGATGGCTGTAAATGCTAAATGAAATTAAAAAAAATTAACTTGCCTTGGCTTGCCAGCCTAAGTCAAACGTCTGTGTTTCAGAGCAACAGAACATCATTCTGTTCTATTCAGATTCTTCTGCCATGCCTTGGTATCTGAGCATTACCAGTGACCCTCTCACTGATCATTTTAATTGCTGGGCCTGATTCTCATTTACACTAAGGTCCCTTTAAGCCACCCTGGCAATGTAAAGGGTCACTAAAGCGGAAGTAAGTTACAGTTACCTTAAATTACACCCATCTATGTATATTTTTACTAGGGTATATTCATAGCTTAAACAAACTCCAGAGAAAGACTATCATGATTGTCACTGTGCTACACTATATCTCATTTTTATCATGATATAAAAATACTTGGCTTCAAGCACTAACATATCCCTGTCCACTGAAATAGTAGTGTATCTACTATAAAAATGTTTTTGAAATACCTGCAAAAATTAAAATTCATGAGTATGAAAAAGCTTTTTTGTACCAACCTTAAGAAGATTATTATTTTGGAAAGTCTGAAAATTAAAAATTAATACAATTATAGTTCTCTGAAAAATTAGCATGAAATCTAGTTTGAAACCTAGAATCGTTCATGGCAAAGTAATGTTCCATTTAATTACAAAGATTAATTCAGCCTTTATGTACATGTCTGGTCTTTTCATTTTTCATTGAATATATATGATGCGAGTGCCATCTGGCAGAATTGCTGCACATTTGTTGCTGGCATATATTTTAGTTTTGAACACACAAAAGAGGAAGAAAATAGGGTGATGGAAATTTGTAAAATGTAGTGAGGTACAAATATGGGGCTTGAACCAACTCCCAGTGACATCAGTAGACAGGCTCCTACTGACTTCACTGGACCCATTACAGTGATGTATTTTATTTCCTCAACTGGTGCAATGTGAAACAATTCGTGAATAGCAAACTGCAATCAAAAGTGGAAGTGGACACTCAAACACAAACCCTTTTATTGCTTGGTCGAAAGTGCTAAATGAAGTTATCAAGAGTGCTTGATCTGTGCAAAGCACACTACAGAACACAACTAGTCATCAAACTGCTGTGCAGGTGGCTGTTTTTAAACATTGGTTTTAACTGTTGGTCTTTTTATATTTGTAATGATTAAAAATACATACAATTAACATAACTATGAAACATAATTTATCAAGATTCCAGGGAACCGGAGCATTGTTTAATAACTAATTTGCACACCACAGCCAACTGGCCAACAGTAAGTCAAGCTATTATTTTCCAGTTTTAGTAGTTGTTTTATGTATTCTAACTTAATGTGGTTATTATTGCTTCCTTCTTGCTACATCCTGAGTTCAACAACAGAAAAATACCAGGTGACGTCATTAATCACAACTCAGCAACACAGTACAAATATCAAATATCTGCTGTATGTGTATACACCTCTACCTTGATATAACACTGTCCTCAGGAGCAAAAAAATCATACTGTGTTATAGGTGAAACCACATTTTATCGAACTTGCTTTGATCCACCGGAGTGTGCAGCTCCACCCCGCCGGAGCACTGCTTTACCGCGTTATATCCAAATTCGTGTTATATCAGGTCACATTATATTGGGGTAGAGATGTATGTATCTCTTCACTATATGTGCCATTCTATGCATCTGATGAAGTGGGCTGTAGCCCATGAAACCTTAAGCTTAAATAAATTTGTCAGTCTCTAAGGTGACACACGTACTCCTATTCTTTTTGTGGATACAGACTAACACGACTGCTACTCTGAAACCTGGTGTATAATAGTCACAATGACCTGTTTTCAATTAACTCAGAGAGTACAGAAAACTTTGTATTTGGTGTATTTGGCAAATGCTGGTCTGCTCATGGACATCCCAGAAGCAGGAAAAAAAGACAGAGGGGGAATTTGCCAAATAAATTGTTTGTTGGCAATTATTCATTGAGTTCTAATACAATGGGGTCATATTAACAGTATTATTTCACTTTTATTATATTGCCACTCCATGCTGTGAGGTCCTACTGAAGTTTCAACTTCTTGAAGATGTCAGCACATCAGTCTGCATGACTGAGACACTGTTTTCTATTATAAATCCCTGCCAATGCATTCTGGTCTTGTACGCTTTGAAGACAAAATCTTCAAGGCTGGTTCAAGCAAAGCAGGCCCTTCCTTAAACCCATGATTCACCTCTGGGGCTGCAAGGCCCAAGATTCAGGGCAAAATCCTGATCCCATTAAAGTCAAAGGCAAAGTTCACATTGATTTCAATAGAATCAGCATTTCACCCTCTGTGTGCAACATTAACCTAACCTCCTACCCACTTCTGTTCCAAACTCCTATGACATGCAAGAGAGGAGACCCACGCCCTTCCTGGATTGTGAAAGAGTCATGAACAACTGGTACCACTCCTGACTGAAACAGTCAATACTTCATTCAGAGAAGGAATCTTCGCTTTCTCCTTCAAACACACAGTAATCCAACACACACTAAAAAAACCACCCTGGCCATTTCTGTCCTAGCCAACCACCAATGAGCAGTGATGGGGAATGGCACCTCCACCACTAGACCCCTCACTTGCGGAGTTCCACAAAAATCAATTCTCTCTTCAGTGCTTTTCAACATCTACATGCAACCACTAGGTGAACCAGTCAAACAACATGAACTTAAGTTTGAGAAATATGCAGATGATGCACAGTTCTACCTATCCGTCATCATAAACAATCACACCGTTATTACAAAGGTGGCCTATTGGATGAAGTTGAACCCAAGCAAGACAGAAATGATGCTGGTGGGCCAAGGAAAGTACTTTGAAAAGATTGCAGCCATGATGTAGTCTCCGTTGGTTGCAGATAAACACCCACAATTAGTGAATTCAGTCCATAATCTATGAGTACTCTTGGATTCCTCACTGATGCTGAGATCTCACATAGAAAGCATTACCTGAGGATGCTGCTATCATCTTCACCTAGCTAGGAACCTCTGTTCCTTCCTGGCAGAAGGAGACCTGGCCTCAGTTATTCAAGACTGCATCACCTCTCAGCTGGGTAACAGGTTCCTAAGCCTTAGGAAACTCCAGCATCTCTCTTTAGCAATACAGACTACCATGCACATATCAAATCTGTCATCAGCTCTCTACACTGGCTTCCCACAGAATTTTGAATCAAGGTCAAGGTCTCAGTCCTTATCCTGAAAGCACTCCATTCCTTATCCTGAAAGCACTCCATGACCTGGGTCCAGGATATCTAAAAGACCATTTAAAGCTCCAGGACAAAGCCCATGGTCAACAATGCTACTCCTCTGGCACAATGAAACTATAAACAATAAGACCAAAGCTCATCTGTGCTAGAGACAGAACTGTCTCTGGGCATGGTCCAAGAGTGTAGAATGAACTCCCTCAAGAACTATGGACCACCCCTAACCTCAGCACCTTCCACAACAAGTGCAAAGTGCATTTCCTTAACCTTGCCTTCTCTTACATAAACACATAACAGGTAAATTTAAAAAAAAATACAGACAAAGGTACCCCACTGCACATGCTTCTTCCTCTGAGGAAAAGATGAAAGAACAAATAAAATTTGGCAGATGTGTAGTCATGTTGCTTCATGCACTACTAGAAAGTGCTCAAATACTATGATGATGAGCCCAGTACAACAACAACAACAACATGAATAGAATAGAACATTCAGTTCTATAGATGTCAGGCAGCACTGCACCAGAACTGTCATGTGAGTTTGTGAGCAATTAAACAGGAGGGGGAACCTAAGATATGTCCTACCCATGGTAGCAATTAAGAAGAGAAATTCCAGTTCTTAGGGAACTTACACTATCATCACCACATAACTCTCAATCAGCAGCACTGCACACAGGGCCATCCCTAGGGGAGTGCAGGGTCCAGGGCGGAAGTGACACATCTGTCTCTTCCGGGACTCACCATGCCAGCCATTCGCACCAGCCCGCAGGGCCCTTAAAAGCACAAGGCCTGGAGTAGGGAGATGCAGGGAGCCTACCTTAGCCCTGCTGTGCACCCCAAACCCCTCCTGCATTCCACACCCAATCTCCCTGCCCTGAGCCCCCTAACCTCCTGCCTTGAGCCTCCTGATGCACCCCACCTGCACCCCAACCCCCTGACCTGAGCCCCCTCCCACACTCAGTACCCCTCCTGCACCCTGCACCCCTTGCCCTGAGCCCCTTCCTGCACACCACACCTCCTCCCGGTCCCCAACCCCCTACCCCAGCCCTACGTTCATGGCCCTGCATACAATTTCCCCACCGAGATGTGGTCCTTGGGCCAAAAAGTTTGCCCACCCCAAGCTAAACTGTAGTTATGTCAGAAGAGACATACTCCTGTGCATTTTACTCTATCTTCATTTCCCATTTTTACCTGGCTTGTGATACTACATCATGAGATTCAGTTATTTTATGTACAGACTTGTGTGGGGGACGGAAGATGACAGATTGCAAGACTACACAGTATACATACTCACCACAGATCAGGACTGTCAAATGTGAATATTCATGGCACTCAGAAAATATTCCAGATAACCCTTCATCTATGATTACACAGTATATATGGTTGGATCTATGCTTACTATGGCCCTTGTAATTTTGAACTAAAGCAACAGGTTGATTCCAATGAACCAACTGCATTTTGGTATTTCATGCTCCATATTAACTCTGACCTGAATCAAATCCAATAGTCCAAAGCTATCTATAAATGTATTAAGAGAGAACACAGTGAAACTAGTCATAAAGCCAGTGAAATGATCCAAGCCTTAAATCAGTTTATTCTTGGCCCAAATACCAACTGACAGACATATTAAAAAGATTTAAAATACTGAATGGGAAGGAGCTCAAGTGTTTGTTTTGGAAACCAATGCAATAGATAAGCCATGCTCTATGAGAATTTAAATGAAGCCACATCCACAGAAAGAGAGTCTCCTTGCTGAAATAAAGCTTCAACCATTTAAACTAAATCCAGTGGCAGACTAAGTTTATCAATATGAAGTATTATTTTGGAAGTCAATAGTTGTTTTAAGCTTTTCATTGGAGAGGTCTAAAAAGAGTCTTCAATCCCCAGTTGATGGTGAACAGTATAAAACCCAACACCAAGCAATAAAAGCAATAGAAACATACGGATCAGATATTTCCAGTGGTAAAACTCCCATTTACTTAGATGGGAGCGAAATAATAATGCTGAATGCTTTGGAAAAATCTTACCCTATGCCTGCATGCTAAGTCCTTTGTTTTATAATGTAATTCTTATTAACCTCAGGGCTACAATAATTTTTCCATTTTCCAGCTACATAAATGTGATTGGACTAAACCTATAGTTGCAGCTGTTACTGTTTCTTTTTAGTGAATGTATTGCTATTTTAAAAATGCCAGACTGATAGCCCTGTTTTATCCACAGGCATCTTGGCTTTTGCAAGATAAGTTCAGAGAAGGATGCATTAAGATCCCAGTGAACGATTAATGGTGCTCCTTTTAATCCAGGCAAAAAAAAAAAACACCTCCATGTCTAAATTGTGTGTGTGTGTGTGTGTGTGTGTTTAAAAAAAAATGTATCCTAATAAACTTAAAATAAAATTTAAACTTTCATCAAATTACCACTCTATTTTTCACATTTTACAATTCATTAGTGAGGACACCCCAATCCATGAATAAAATCAAATGACTGATTGAGTGGGATTGAAACATGTAGCAACAACTACTATTGGGAGGCAGTAGGGAAGGGTGTAGAGCTCTGGGAAAATTCTGGAAGACGTGTCTGACAGGCAAAATATTGCAAGAACTCAGGGAATGCCATATGGAGCACAGATACCACGCTACCCTTGGAAAGGGTGCAATGCCTGCTTCTGGCCAGTGAGAGGCAGATGGGGATATGGCCCTTCCTCCTCTCTGCCCCCACTGAAGATGGAGTAATTAGTTCCAGTAGCAGCACTAGGCCTGAGAAATCCTTGCATGGAAAGGGCCCAAGAACAGGCCAGCCCAAGGACACAGTTCTCCTCCCTATGCTGGAAATTCGTGGGAGGAGAACCTCCTTAGGCCCTCACTTGCAAACCCACACTGTGGTCCAACACAATCTAGGACTCTGGGCACAGATTTCTAAAGTGCCTAAGTGACTTAGGAGCCTATGCCCCATTTCCAATGGGACTTAGGCTCTTAAATCACTTAGATACTTGAGAAAATTATACCATCTCTCAATCTCCAGATGTTGTGCTTTCTCCAGAACCAAATGTTTCATTTTAACAAACAACCTTGTTATCCCTCCCTTTGAAGTCATGCTAGGTTTTCTTCCCAGGTGTGTTTCATTTCAGAACCCAAAACATTAACTGCACCTTCATCTGTTAGCGTATTGCTCTAATTATTCCATTAAACTCTTCTTAGAAACCTACTCTGTGCCTCACCCCCTGCCTGGAGAACTCCTGAGCAATTGACCTCTACTGCAAATGGTTGCCATGCCACCCATTGCTGGAAACATGAACAACTCTGAGCAAAACCTTTTTGGGTGTTTTTTGTTTAAGCTCTGGCATGTCAGGAGATTTAACAAAGAGCACTGCATTGATTGACATAGTAAAAAACCCCAAGGGCTTAAGAAATTCAATGTGCTAAAGGAAAGTTTAGGTTCTGAATAACATAGCATCATCTGTGCACAGATATAAAGGGAGCATAAGGGAGGGAGAGAGGGCAGGGAGGCTTTCTCCTGCTGCAGGGCCTGGCACTGTGGAATCTGTGGTCCCCAGGGTCTGTCTTGGTAGCTGTGAATAACCTGCTGTTGACAGTGACAGCCTTCCAACCCAAGCCTTCTGTTTGCATCAGTTGACATTTGTTTAAAATTTCCAATGTTAGCGTCACCTGGAAAAGGGATATTTTTTACTAACAAAATCTAAGAATTTTCTTTATATTTCTAGTTTCCTGAAAATCAGTGTGAGCCTATGACCCCATCAGTCTGCGTGGCCCTATGCTTTGTAGGGCCTAAAGTCCATATTCAGCCAGGAAGTACATGAACAGGGTGTGGCTTTAGCATTTTCCAGAAACTTAGCAGCCATCATGGACTTAAATTCAAGCAAAGAAGTCTGTATTTACCCTTCCCTTTCCCTGATCTCCAAGAATAGATTCCATCCGTATGGTGGTAAATCGTTCACTCTGGAACTGAGCAACCATATCTCCAAAACACCTAGAAAACGCCTCACAGCCTGAACATTCAGCCATATTGAATGCTAACAATGCAACATACTCAGTCTGTCACCCACTTGAAACAGTTCTTACGATCAGAGCTTTGCAGTTGTTGTCTCACTCTGTGGAGAGGAACTCTGTCCACTTGAGCAGAGCCCCTTCTGTGCAGACTTGCAATGAGCACACCAATATTACTCCCCCCACCATCCCTACCCCTCCCTTCTATCGTATATTGAGACAAGAAAACATACACGCACAGACACACAATGCAGGCAAGAAGATATAGAACAAAAAAACAGAAGAGACATTCTGTTTTCTACCTAGAAAAGGGTCTCTCCTTCTAGGAGATATCACTTGTGAAAACTCCCATTCTTGAGCTTAGATTACTTCTAAATTTTAAAAAACTTACTTTTCAAAGTTATCAAGGAAGAAGCAGACTGTCACCACTTATTTAAAAAACGTAGGCACATCAGTGTTTGTTTGCCTAATAAATGTGAGCAGCTGACAAAGCATCTTTTCCACTGAGAACTGCATGCTGCTTGGTGAATAGCCAATAAGGAAGCAGCCTCCTCTTGCATCTGATGATCCTCATTAAAAAAAAATACCTCTGTAAACTCTACCACCACCAGAGTCTGGAGCATTTCAATGGGACATTTAACATTTCTCTTCATTATTTTGTTTCAGACATCATTGGCTAATGAAATGCTTGAGCAATTTAATCTCTGCTGATGTTATAACAAAGTTTTCCCAAACTACATCACCAATTCTGCTGTCTAGTACTCAGGGTATTAAAAAATATGCATTAGCACATAGAGATACACCAGTGCAGTTACTTCTGGTTTCACCAGCGTAAGAGAGAGGATTATGGCCACACAAGCCAGCTAGCCTGCCAGGACTATCTGTACACAAAGTGCAATCCAAAACTACTGTCCTTTATATTTGCTCTCAAGTTAAGCAAAGCACATCATCAAATATCAAAACAGCTGGCCAAACAAAGGTGAAGATTTTTGAAGGGTAGCTAGGCACCTGCCTCACACTGGAAGTCTGTCATTAGTGGCTTTCAAAAAACTTGCCTGAAACACATATTTTTAAATAAATGGAACATGAGTGATCGGTTTCCACCAGCTGATTAAGCCATGTCCTAAACTTGTTTTGCTGCCACTGGGTTTGGAACCTGGCTTTTAAAACATGGCTGTTTGGGCAGTGAAGATGGTGCCCAAAGGAACCTCCCCAACGAACCCATATTGAAGAATCTATCCTGTTACGGTAGGTGGTGCTCGTGGTTGGCACATTAGGGGTGATTGATATATAAGCACCCAGGATTAAACTCTCTAAAAAAAAATTAAAGATGCCATGTAGTAACTGCACCCACAGAGTCAGTAAGGGACCTGGGTATCATCCTTTCTCACGGGACCTTTCTCAACTCCTTTCTCAGAGCTGATGGGCAAAAGGAGGGTTCATGGCCAGGTCACCTTTTCCAGTCCATGCAGTCTGAGGCAACACTTGAATTAGGGGTTTCCCAGGGTAAAGTTCAGGGGCTAAGGGAGGAAAAGAAACAGTACCTTGTTAAGCAGGTGGATTTGTCTGACTTTGAGAGAGTTCTGGAGAAAGACCCAGGCCCAAGGAAACTGCTCCTTGGAGTTGGGAAGGCAGGGGCGGCTCTAGACATTTCGCCGCCCCAAGCACGGCGGCATGCTGGGGGGGGGGGCTCTGCCGGTCGCCGGTCCCACGGCTTTGGTGGACCTCCCGCAGGCGTGCCTGCGGAGGGTCCACTGTTCCCACGGCTTTGGTGGACCTCCCGCAGGCATGCCTGCGGGAGATCCACCAGAGCCGTGGGACCAGCGAACCCTCCACAGGCATGCCACCGAAGGCTGCCCTCCTGGCAACTGGCAGAGCGCCCCCCGTGGCATGCCGCCCCAAGCACGCGCTTAGCGTGCTGGGGCCTGGAGCCACCCCTGGAAGGCAGAGGCCTTACTTAGGGTTTCTGCCTGTATGTAGCCTGTTACAACCTCTGCCCAAGAGAACAGGACGTGTGTTCATTTTGTAAATACACAAATTACAATAAGAATGTACTTTATTCTGCCTCATTGATTCCAGCTCCTAACAGGAAAATGGCCTACAAGACTTCAGAGGGAGGGCTCTGAGTTACTTCAGTGAATTTTCTCCCAGGAGTCTGGCTGATGGGTATCACTGACATGATCAGGGTCTAATTGATCCCCAAAATGGTAATCAGCAAGGAATATTCCCCAAGGTCAGATTGGCAGAGACCCTGAAGGGGTTTCGCCTTCCTCAGCAGCATGGGGCATAGGTCACTGGCAGGTTTAAACTAATGTAAATAGTGGGTTCCTCTGTAACTTGAAGTCTTTAAATCACGATTTGAGGACCTCAGGAACTCAGCCAGAGTTTGTCAGTCTATTACAGGAGTGGGTGGGTGACGTTTTGGGCCAGTGATGTGAAGGAAGTCAGATTAGATGATCACAATGGTCTGTTCTCACCTTAAAGTCTATGAGTCTAAGAATCCATTACTGCTCAGCAAAGGGGCAATAATCCTTTTTTAAAATGTACCTTTATAAAAGGGTTTTGGTTTTGCTGGAGATGTTTTCAGAAATGAGAGCAACTTTCTTGCACATCAGAAGAATTAATGTTAAGTTCGTGTGTATCACTGCTTTTACACAGCATTTCCACTCCAAAAGCTCCAGATTCATGCCCAGTTTTACTTGTGGGTATGTCCCAACATCTTTTTCTCTGTCTCTCTTCCTCTGTTTCAAGCCTGAGATTTGTCATAAGTGTTTTGATATCATGCACCCATTCTGGCCTTATGGAGTTGTGCTTGGGTCTGAAAAATGACAGCGAGAGATCGGGGTTAAATGCAATTTCCTTTCCCTTCACCCATTTTCCACTATCCGTTTGCATGGTGCTCAGGTTATTAATGGAACTGACATCACTGTACAACTGACTGAGCAGTAGCAGCAGCCAGATAACAAGGGAGAAGCTGACAGCAGCAGATCTAGCCTCACAGATAAGATATAAGCAAACATGCCATGGCTATTAGCTTTAGCTCAGGCCAAAGATGAACATTTCATATGGTTATTGAGCAGAAAACCCCAATCTTCCTGAGGAGATTAATTGAGTTTGGGTTTTGAAAGATATTATTCTCTGGGGCCAAAATAAAAGTTTATTGGAGGAAGAAGTGTTGGACTTGTAATTACGTATTGTCGATCCAACCGCAAGTAAGGATTTCTTTTTAATCCAGGAACAAAGGGCAGAATATTTTCACACTGAAAGGAAAATCTCTGCCACTCATTTTATCTGCCAGTTGAAATGTTATCCTTAACACTGTCATTTTCCAGACGAACGCAGAAGGGTGTTAACTTCTGCGTCCTGACAAAATTCCAGTCTGGGTTACTACAGTGACCTTTACAGATTCCCTTCCTCATTTCCAATGAATACAGTACTCTTCACTTCCTTCCTTCAACCTGTCATGTAGCGCTCTTCTCTGCACACATTCATGAGCATAGTAGGAAAAGGATTAACCACTTTGTAAACACAAGTCCGAGTTGAATGGTGGTATGTTTATTGTCCTCTAAACCTGTAGGACAGTTCAGAAACACAGTTAAAACATGGTTCAGCCCCACTACACATTCCAGATCATATTTTAACTGTATCAATAGACTAACCTTTTGCAGCCAGGTCTCCCTACGGTGTAGTTGTTACAATATAGTTTGGCATCTTAATCTTTAATGTCTACATCAGAGCACTGCCACAACAGAAGTACTAAAATATTGCATTGCAGCAAAATCATCACTAAGGCTCAGTCTGCACTAAAGACAGGGTAGATAGGTTTGTGATTAAAAGCACAAGTCTGGAAGGGACAAAGGTTTCTAAAGGCACAAATAGGAGTTCGGCACCTAACTCCTAGTGAGTTCCATCTCTGCCTTTGAACATTTCCCCCTCGGTTCCTAGGTCTTTCTGAAGTAAGGAGTCACTGAACCACAGTATATCTGGCAGGGTCCATTTGTTTTGACAATTTTGGGAGAGGAAGAGGTCAAAAAATTTGTCAAAGCCACCCTTTTGCCCATAAACAGTTCTGGTTTTGACAGATGGACATTTTTTACAAAAGAAACATTTTGGTGAAAACTTTGTGACCAGCTCTACTTTAAACATAGTTTCAGAACAGTTTTGGCTCCTGTCACTGACCAGGAATACCATATTTAAAGAATTTAAAATTGGTTCAGCTAAAATGGTTACGACTCTTAGTCAGTAAGGTGCCTAAGTACTCCAATTGACTTCAAGGGGGTTGACTTCAATGAGAATACACAACTGCTTAAGGCAAGTGCCTTTTTGAATTGAGGCCTTTGTTCCTATTATAAATAGTCCTAAATTACTCCAGGCATTGGTTTGTAAAGGCCATTGACCTGATCTGCACCACAGAGGTCAGTGGAAATTTTGCCTCAGTTTATATTGCTTGATTCTGTTCCCAGTGAAGTCAATCAGACTTGTGCCATTGAGTCCACTGGGAAAAGAATCAAGCAATGTAACCTGAGACTAAACTAAGAAACATAACAGAGAATTATGTGTATGTTTTTCTATGGCTCTGCCCTATCAGTCTTCAGACTGGGAAAGATGGGATTGGAAACAAATACACCTCTGACCCAATATAACGTGGCCCAATACAACACAAATTCGGATATAATGCAGTAAAGCAGCATCCTGGGAGGGCGGTACTGCATGCTCCGGTGAATCAAAGCAAGTTCGATATAATGCGGTTTCACCTGTAAAGCAGTAAGATTTTTTGGCTCCCGAGGACAGCATTATATTGGGGTAGAGGTGTATTGTAAACAGGACTTCCTTAGAGGAAAGTAAAACCAGGCAGCAGTCAAATTCAGTAGGCAAAAACATTACTTCAGAGTGACCTTGGGATTTGTGCTCTGTAACCTAGGCCTTGGCTACACTTGCAAGTTGCAGCGCTGGTGAGGGGGTTACAGTGCTGCAACTTACCAGGTGTCCACACTCACAGAGCTCAGCCAGCGCTGCAACTCCCTTCCTGCAGCGCTGGCTGTACACCTGGTCCGCTACGGGTGTAGCGAATCCAGCGCTG
>NC_133769.1:226723653-226750686 GCF_003597395.2 Chelonoidis abingdonii
GGGTGGGGGAAGGGTCAAAACTTTTAAAATGATTGAAGGTAGGTGCTGTGTATCTTCCAGTCCTTAGAACTTGCAAGGCAGGGAGTTGACACAGTGTCAGCTCCAAAAATCCACTCTCTCTGTCTCCCCTATGCTCCCTGTCACACTCCACGCCACCCCCCTCTTTTGAAAAGCACGTTGCAGCCACTTGAACGCTGGGATAGCTGCCCACAATGCACCACTCCCAACAGCGCTGCAAATGCTGCAAATGTGGCCACACTGCAGCGCTGGCCCCTGTCAGTGTGGCCACACTGCAGCGCTGGCCCTACACAGCTGTATGACCACAGCTGTAACTACCAGCGCTGCAAAAATGTAAGTGTAGCCATGGCCCTAGAAAGGTTAATTATGTTACAGAAAAATCTTATTACAGAAGCACAAGATATTTTGGCTTGTCATTTGTAGTTAAAAGTTTTTAAAAAGTGCTTCATCTAAATAAATAAAATAACTTCATAAGAAGCAGTAAATTTTCAAACTTTTGGAAAATAAGTTTGTCTACAGATCTTGAATCTTGCTCTCAAGCCCCTCCACTAAACTCAAGGACAAGGGACATTTTAAGGGAGGAAAACAAAGAGATGAGCAAAAAAATAAATTATCTTGCTTGTGCCCCACAATTATAGTTTACTTCTCACAATTATCATCTGCCAGTGAATTATCATTTCTGAAGAAGCAGCAATAAATTATGATTTTAAAAATTAGGATCATCATTAGGACATGATTACAAGAGTCATGGTTATGTAGTTTCAATTTTGGATTCTCTTTTTTCTCTGCAGGTCCATTCTTAGGAAATGCAGCTGTCAGTATCATTAGGCTGATATAGCAGTCTGCTATCAACACTTTCATTGTCAGGAAAAGAAAAGGCACTTTTTGCACATTTGTCAGCTTTCCCAATAGGCTGCAAGGTGACTCAGACCTGGGCCAGCACAAGAGCTATTGAAGAGGAATCTCTCCGCATGACTGACATAATGTATACAGCACATCCCAAAGACACCCATTGAGCTGCACTCATCTGAATAATTTAGCTATACTTAAAATGAAAGCAAAATCTAATGACCCTCACAAAACAGGGAGTTTAAAAAGTGAGAGCAGGAAGCAAAATGAGTTTTAAAAAGAGAAAAATCAGAGGCCTCCATCTAAGACTCAAAGGACTAACAGGAACAGTTTAAACAAATCCTTGATTATAGCCAAATAGAGTATAATAATTTAAGACTAACAAAAGAAAAAGGAAACAGAATATGAAAGCTTGGTGCCAGATACTAGACTCTGATTTAACTATGTTTTTTAGAAATACCATGAGCTCCATCCAGAGAATTAGGTGAGAACTGCATGTTAAAAAAACAACACCTCAGCCTGTTAGGATCCGTTTCTTTGGGTGTTTTGTTTTTGGTTGGGGAGTGGGCGCTATAGGGGGTAGGCTGCTTTCGGTAGAACTGGTTTCAATTCATACTTACAGCATAGGGGTTTGAAATGATTAGAAGACATGATTTTGATTATGTGGTCTTATTCCTGAGGGAAAGAAACACTTAAATTCCAGAGAACTCCAAAAGGAAAGGTGCGATTCCTTGAGATACAGAGCACAAGGATGCAGAAGAAGTGCTCAAAAGGTCACACAAGCTTATACGTGCTAAAAAGGCCAATTTTCAAAACTTTTAGACTGAGCTGGCTGCTCTCCCAAAGCCAGACTATGGCACTGGTTCTACCATAGGGATCCGCTTCAAAGCCTGTCTTAAATCAATGGGATTCTTTCCATTGACTTCAGTGAGGTTTGGGTCAGGCTTATAGAAGGTTGTTGTTCAGCTGACCCCTGGCACTATCTGCAGTAGATACGTGGAAGCTAGTATTGAGGCTAGCCCTATCACAAGCAGAATCTGCAGTATCCTCTTTGAGGTGATCAGTAAGCCTATCAAGCCATTTGCAATACAGTGGAGTCACCTAAGCATAAAGCCATATGAGCCCATCAAGATCATGTTAGAAGGAGAGAATTTTTTCCAGAACATTTTCAATGCAGAAAACCAAAACATACAAACAAAAGGTCTTTTACCTGTGGCACAATAAAAGAATAAGCCTGCTACAAACTAACGGTCCATGGACTAAAAAGGGACTAAATATCAGGGAAACTGACCTAACGGACTAGAACTGGTAAACAGGAAAACAACAACAACAATTAACTCCTTTCATTCCAATGTGGTTTGCAAACTCAAAAAACAGCTGAACAAACTATACCTAGACAAAACAGGCTATATGAAATGCAGCCATTTCTGGGTAAAATGCAGGTGGGGTTTACTGCACACAGTAACTCTACACTACATGTCATTATGAGATAGTATGGCCAAGTGGATAAAGCAATGGATTTGAACTCAGGAGAGTTTCCCTAAGGTCAGATAATAATCACCCACAGCTGGGTTTGTCCTCAAGTTAACAATCTTATTCTTATAAAAATGCCATGAGATACTTAATTACTACAAGCAGCCAGAGCAGTTATTTTACATGTAGTTCGGCACAATGCAAGCATAACGGGGTGACATTCTATAGGTTGTATTATACAGAAGGTCAGATAGTGGTTCCTTCAGGCCTTTCATCTGAAACATGGTGTCTCCAGCAACACAGAACTGTCTGTTATAATGCTGGGCTTTGGCTCAGTACTGACCCAGAAGTCAGAGGGCTACCTAAGAATCCACAGCAATATACCTTATGCAGATGTTCCTCATCTCAAGCACTGACCCAAAACTACCTCTCAACTTATGAGCTCTGACAGGATCTCAGCAGCATTATGGACACAGGCAATGACACATTGTAGACACATTTAGACAGATGCACTTTCTCTGTAGCAAGCCAGTAAATAAATACTGGTAAAACCACCAAATTTTTTGTTTTATATGGTATTGTATTAAAGTAAAAAGAGAAAAAAATGGAAGGGGGAAGATGTGTAAAGCTGTTCATATGTTGGTGCAAGCAATCTACTTATTAAAGTTCTAGGGGTCTGACACATGGTAAGTCTCCCATTTATCAAGTCAATTATTTGATCAAGGGGTTTTATTTATTCATCTAACTTGTGCCCATCCAAAGCTCTTGGCACACAGTTATAAAATATATCAATAGAAATACTACAATAAATAAAATGGTTCAAGACTGTTTAGAAAAGCTGGATGAGCACAAGTCCATGGGGCTGGATGCACTGCATCTGAGGGTGCTAAAGGAGTTGGTGGATGTCACTGCAGAGCCATTGGTCATTGTCTTTGAAAACTCATGGCGATCGGGGGAGGTCTCAGATGACTGGAGAAAGGCTAATGTAGTGGCCGTCTTTAAAAAAGGGAAGGAGGAGGATTCAGGGAACTACAAGCCAGTCAGCCTCACCTTAGTCCCTGGAAAAAACATGGAGCAGCTCCTCAAGGAATCAATTTTGAAGCACTTTGAGGAGCGGAAACTGATCAGAACAGTCAGCAAGGGCAAGTCATGCCTGACTAACCTAACTGCCTTCTGTGATGAGATAACTGTCTCTATGGATGAGGGGAAAGCAGTGGATGTGTTATTCCTTGACTTTAGCAAAGCTTTTGATACGTTCTCCCACAGTATTCTTGGCAGCAAGTTAAAGTAGTATGGGCTGGATGAATGGACTATAAGGTGAATAGAAAACTGGCTAGATCGTTGGGCTCAACAGGTAGTGATCAATGGCTCCATGTCTAGCTGGCAGCCGGTATCAAGCGGAGTGCCCCAAGGGTTGGTCCTGGGGCCAGTTTTGTTCAGTATCTTCATTAATGATCTGGAGGATGGCATGGACTGCACTCTCAGCAAGTTTGCAGATGACATTAAACTGGGAAGAGTGGTAGATTCGCTGGAGGGTAGGGATAGGATACAGAGGGACCTAGGCAAATTAGAGGATTGGACCAAAAGAAATCTCATGAAGTTCAACAAGGACAAGTGCAGAGTCCTGCACTTAAAACAGAAGAATCCCACGCACTGCTACAGACTAGGGACCAAGTGGCTAAGCAGCAGTTCTGCAGAAAAGGACCTAGGGGTTACAATGGACGAGAAGCTGGATATGAGTCAACAGTGTGCCCTTCTTGCCAAGCAGGCTAATGGCATTTTGGGCTGTATAAGTAGGAGCATTGCCAGCAGATCGAGGGACATGATCATTTCCCTCTATTCAGCATTGGTGAGGCCTCGTCTGGAGACTGTGTCCAATTTTGGGCCCCACACTACAAGAAGGATGTGGAAAAATTGGAAAGAGTCCAGTGAAGGGCAAACAGAAATGATTAGGGGGCTGGAATACATGATTTATGAGGAGAGGCTGAGAGAACTGGGATTATTTAGTCTGCAGAAGAGAAGAATGAGGGGGGATTTGATTGCTGCTTTCAACTACTTGAAAGGGGTTTCCAAAGAGGGTAGATCTAGGCTGTTCTCAGTGGTAGCGGATAACAGAACAAGTAGTAATGGTGTCAAGTTGCAGTGGGGGAGGTTTAGGTTGGATATTAGGAAAAACTTTTTCACTAGAAGGGTGGTAAAACACAGGAATGGGTTACCTAGGGACGTGGTGAAATTTTTTAAGGTCAGGCTTGACAAAGCCCTAGCTGGGATGATATAGTTGGGGATTGGTCCTGCTTTGAGCAGGGAGTTGGACTAGATGACCTCCTGAGGTCCCTTCCAACCCTGATATTCTATAATTCTATGAATAAACACTTTGAACCCATGTCCAAATATCCACTCAGATCTCTCCAAAACTAAGAATTCTTCATCATACTATTCTTTATTGGCAGGGTTGGTGTCTATCTGTAAACTTCAGTGTAAACCTACAATCTGAAGCCTTAAATAATCCTAGAAAATTACCTTGCTTCCTGGACGTCTTTTTGAGAAAGATGCCAATCTCTCCTGAGAAGAATGCTCCCTGATTTATTCTGCCAATATTGCCCAAAGTACTCAAACAAAGCTGACATTTTGTGTATTGGTTTTAAATATATCATAATATTGTTTGGTGTGATTTTTTAATTTTTTTAAAAGAACAGTCCTAATGAAATACGCTTTGGGGGTTGTTTAAAACACTTCTGGATTAAGAGGATTTAAGATAGATGGGACTTTTTAAAAGCATTATTTTATCAGGTCATTTTACTTTGTATCTCACTTATGCCCTATTATGGGATTAATAATAATATAATTGGAGAGATACCAATCTCCTGGAACTGGAAGGGACCCTGAAAGGTCATTGAGTCCAGCTCCCTGCCTTCACTAGCAGGACCAAGTCCTGATTTTTGCCCCAGATTCCTAAGTGGCCCCCTCAAGGACTGAACTCACAACCCCTGGGTTTAGTAGGCCAATGTTCAAACCACTGAGCTATTGTATCTAATACGCTAAAAATCACACAAGACGTGAATATGCTGTCTCCATTCTTATAAAAAATATGTTCTACAGTAATGATCCAAAAAGGTGACTGCTGTCAATGATATTACTGTGATTTTGAATAATCATTTTAATATAATAAATACATAAATAATAATAATAATACTTTAAATGTACTTTGCTCTTATAAGCCTGCTCCTGTTCCCATTGAAGTAAATTGTTCAAGTCCCATTCACTTCAACTGAAGCAGTGCATATATTACTGTACCATATTGTAGGGTTTTTAAATAAGGTCTGAATTTAGTCTGCCAGGCACATTTTGTATGTAGAAGAAGGACATATGACCAATATGATTTTTGGCTTCTTATGAACTTTATGGTACTTTTACCACCTTCTCCTACTGGCCTCTCTTCTGTTTAGCTTTCTGCTATATCTGATAGGCGGCTGACAGTAGTAGTGTGAGAGAGTCGTTAAATAAATACTTTAGTAGAGAAATAAGACCAGATTCTTATGATATTATTAGAAAAGTTGCTGTTCAGAAAAAAATATGTACAAGGCCTCTTTGCCTCTTCAAAAAATGGTATCAATTCACCCTGAGTTGGGCAAGTATCTATATTAGACACACAATAGTATCTATATTAGATATAGTCAGACGGTTTGTTTGTTCACTTCCTGAACTTCACAAACTGTGTGAAAGTATGTGGGTAACTGGGGGCTCAAATGGCAATACACTCCATTTGCTATCAGGTTAGCAATAACCATAGTGAGATGCTGCTACCCTTGGCTTTGGGGGTCTGAATGATTCACTCATCCATCTATACATTCCTAACGTGTTCTTGAGAAAGGCAGCACAAGGCAAAGATGTTTCATACTGAATTTAAAACTTCCAAAGATAAAATGACTTCCGCAGCTTTTTCATCTGATTTCTCAAAAAGCTTTGAAGACTGCTTTTCTAAAATCAAAACTGCTATTTTTATTCAAGCATAGCAAGTGGGACATAATTCAGCTCAGCTTGCATATAATTCTGTTCAGAAAGGGATTGTGTCAATTGAATGCTGTCCAATCATTTCAACAAATAAGGTGAAGAGCCCATCCTCTCCTCTTATGAGTTCACATATTTTTAAGGTATGTCAACACTGTAAAGAGAGAGAGAGAGAGAGAGACTGACCCCTTGGCAGTGACTCTTAGAATCTGGGTCAGTTGACTCAGGATCAGTGGGCTCATGCTATGGGGCTAAAACTAAAGTATAGATATTTAAGCTCGGGCTGGAGCCCAGGCTCTGAGAGCATACTCTTGCTGGATTTCAGAGCCCAGGCTTCACCCCAAGCCCAAATGTCTACACTGCTATTTTTAGCCCCAGAGTGTGAGCCCATGTCAGTTGATCCGGGCTCTGATACTTGCAGTCATTTTTTGCAGTGTAGACAAATCCAGATTGTTGCTTTGTGTGCTGCTCCCTGTTTTCTGAGATCACTTTCCATGTCTCACATAGTGTAAGTGAGGGATGGAGGGACCTGGTTCAGGAATCCTTGGGTACCTTCTAACATCCAATTCACCCTCTGCACTATAATGTCACACAATGTTTAAGTCATCATGAAGGGAAGTGCCAGTCTTGAATGATGTGATATCATTGCATTTGGGGACTGCTGATTCACTGGAATTGTGACATCACTCTTGGAAGTACTGTTTTCAGGGGGTAGACTTCCAACAGTGACATCAGAGAAGATGCCAGATGTAACATCGTCATATACCCATTGTTAAATTGGAGCCTACTTTAAAATATTTTATAGTAGTATTATTCATTTGCACTATGGTAGCACCTAAAAAGCCCATTCAAGGATCAAAGATCATTGTGGTAGGCACTGTGCTGACAAATAATGAGGAAGACAGCACCTGCCCCAGAGAGCTCACAATCTCCATGTCAGTCAGGATGTAAGAAGTGGACAAAACAAACAGGGTGAATATGGGAGGAAATGAGGTAACAAAATTAACAGCTTAGCAGAAAAGTAGGAGTTCAGGTTTCTCAGCATTAGCACATAAAAGTGGCTATACTGGTCAGACCAAAGGTCCATCTAGCCCAGTATCCTACAAGTTTAGGCAAACAGATTGCCAATGTGTTTTTTTAAAATAGTGAACAATGAAATGGAACATTAAAAACAGCATTCAAACTAATGGCAAAGCTTCCATTGACTTCAACACAGCAGGATTTCATCCAGCATTTCCATTTTCCCACATCAACAGTTACCTTTTCTTTAGCTTTCCTTTTTGTTCTTGCATCCATCCAGTCATTTTCCTTTTCCAACATGTCGACAAAAGCCCAGCGAATCCCTTCAGTCAACTCTGCCATCTGCAAAACAAATTCTCTCCAATAAAGAGAGTCATAGGAAACTGACTATAAGAAAAGCAAACTTCTTGACTAACTGGGTATATGAATGACCTGTGGGGTAACACTATATTTGTCTCTCTTTATATGACACCAAGTCTTCTTCCTTCACCACATACCTTCCTCCGTCTCTCCTCGCAACCTGGGATTTCTAGTCATAGAGTGCTTGCCTTCATTTTCATCTCTACCAGCTACACTACACAAGTTTCTGACTACAGTTCCCTCCATGATACCGTAATGAACAGTCATGAGAATGTTTGTCTTGTGCTCATGATGGACATGCTGAGAGAACAGCAGAAATCTTGTGAAATTCCCAGCAATTTGTTTCCTAATCACATGTGTATAGTGCCCAGTATTCCTTCTGATTGACATTCATCCAAAAGAACAGTATTTGGGTTGTTTGCATCTTTACCCAAACATAAAGCAGAGCTTTATTATTTATCCAACTAGCTTCATTTGTGGACTTTTACTATAATTTAAATAAATACTATTTACATTACAGATGGTAGCAGCTTGAACACCCAATGGGGCCCAGTTTTCCTTGTTTTTGCACTTTGGATAGTAATTTACATTGGCACCACAATTCTGGTCTGATAGCATTTTCCATCCACTTGGCACAGGTATAAAATGACTACACAAGGTGTCACAGAATTTCAAAAACAGAAAAAGTAACAGGAATAGTGACTGGGGACCTAGAAAGAGCTGACGGAGAGAGACTCAGAGTCTGATTTCATGCCTGGACTGGTTGCTTGGGTGGGTTTGAGCCCAGCCTGCAGAACTTTGGGGGTTGGACTAGAAGATGACCTCCTGAGGTCCCTTTCAACCCTAATATTCAATGATTCACTTAGATACCAAGAGGATAGACATTTGAGAATAGCCTAAAATGATACACATCAAGCAATCCCATGGCATCTGATCCCGAGTGAAAGATTATTCTGCTGGTCTAAAGAGCGGAAATGGTATCAGTCCTATGTATTTGGCTGGGGGAGTTGAACAACAGAGGTGCTCATAGTCAGTTGCTTCTACTTCTGTTGACAGGTGAGGCTGAAGACATAGGGAATTACTAAAGACACAACCATGGCAATAAAAAAGGGCTGAAGTTATTGGAGCTGGATCAGGCCTAAACGTTGGGATAGCAAAACTAATCTAAGGATTCGACCATATCACTATATAAAGTTTATCAGCTGTCTTAACTTTAAAAACAAAACAGAAATGTCAATTAACATGGACGTGCAACATGTTAATCAGTAGAGATGGCATCATTAATATGTCCTTGTGGGGTAGAGGGGCCCTGAAAAATAGCAACATTATTATCAGCTGAGCCGTCATGAATGCATCAGACTCACATTTTGAGCTGTTATTTCCTTGTTGTGTGTGTGTCTCAGATTAAAGGAAAGCACTTGCCCTCTTTATTATTAAATTTCCTTCCCTCCTTTTTTTAATATCTCATTACTTTAGAGATAATATAGGACAACCAGAACAAAACATTAAACATGACCAAACGGTCTCAGTAAGCGGGATCCAAGGGACTAAAGTAACAAAGAATATTGATGGCAGAGCACTGACTCAATTAACTTAGTGCACTAATGAGGTGAACTCCTTGTGTTTGGAGGTTGCAAGTTCAAACTCAAACTCTGCAATTGGACCCTGGTGTATATTTAGGTTTTATGCAGCAGCCGTAGCAGTAAGGGGTGGGAGAAGAAACCTATTCATATTATCAGAGTTATTACTGAAATTGCTCAAGCATAGCTGTAAGAAACACTGCAGAGTCTGTAGGTCAAAAACAATACTATATTTAGACACAGATAATATTTTTTTTTCGTAAAAGGAGGAGAGAGAAGGCAAGCATGGCATGAGACATCATCAGTGACTAAAACCTGAAAACACTATACTGTCCATAACTCATGATTTGCTTAGCAAATCTCTCTCCTTTAGCTAAGAAAAAAATGTTCTGGAAATCAGAATGGCTTTCCTAGTGTAAGAAAGGGGGGGAAATGGAAAAAGAGGAAGAGAAAAAATTATTAAAAATAGACTTGAAAGCCACAATTTTCAAGGTTTCAACTAGATTCAACATGACCTCCAATTTTATTTCTGTACTCACACTCAGGGCAGGTCTACTCTAGAAGTGCTACGTCGATGCAGCTGCACCAATGCAGCTGCGCAACTGCACATCTGGTAAAAACACTGTATGCCAGCAGAAGAGGACTCTCCTGTTGACATAACTACACCATCTTCGCGAGAGGTGGAAGCTATGTCAGCAGAAGAGCGTCTCCCACCATCATAGCGCCAGTGTGGACAGTGCTTAGGTCGCTGTAACTTGTGTCACTTGGGGACAGGGGGTGCCTTTTTCACACCCCTCAGCAATGTCAGTTAGATCAACTTAAGCAGTAGTATAGACCTGCCCTCAGATAAACCTGCATGGAGGTCATGACACTACATTTGTGACATCCCAGAGTTTTTTTCCCTAACAAACTGTAATATAAATACCACTTTAGGAATTCAGTGAATGATCAAAGAGCTGAAAAAGTTGGATGTTGGAGAGGAAACTCTAGTTCAAAGACAAAGGCTTACAGGGAAAAGGGAATCCAGATCATTATTGAAAATATAAGGAAGAAAGATTTTGCCAAACCAAATCAAACCACTGGTCAATTTGGGATCCTGCCCTTGACAGCAGCCAACACCTGATCCTACACATGAAACTGAAGAAACTAGAGGTTGAATCAAGCCAATAAATTTAGGTTAGAAGACTTGGCCTAATTGAATGCCCACAGAAGTCAAACCCTTTCATTGACTACTGTGTATTAGATCAGGCCCTTCAATCCAAATCTGAATTTTCCCAGAATCTAGTATTTGGGGTTCAGCTTAGGCACACTAAAGAGAAGATCCATTAGCTGGGAGTTTACATTAAAAATAAGAAAAAAATCAAAGTGGAACTAAGTCGCAAGTTTTTAACAATGGAGATAGTTAATCTTTAGACCAATTTATCAAGGGAAATGGTAAATTTAGCATTAATTTGAAGTCTTTAGGTTGAGAAGAGATGGCTTTCTGAAAGGCATGCTCTAATTCAATCACCAGTTATTGGGCTCAATTGTGTTCACTTACATAATATGGAAGAATAATTCCTGCCCACTATAGGAATTACTGGGCGAAATTTTATGCAGGAGGTTTGATTATATGATCACAGGATTTATGCAGGAGGTTTGATTATATGATCACAGATTTCTTTAAAATTATCTTCCTAAAATTTTATGAATCACAAATTGTGACTTTTGATCTTTAAATATGAGCTTCCCCAAAATTTGGGCCCGAGATCAGTTAAAGATTCCCTATGCTGGCTCAAAGTTCCGGGGAGGATATTCAGAATGCACAGAGTCAACTGTGCAATTCTGCACCTTCAGAGATCCTTCTTGACCCTCACAGCTGAGAAGTCTTGGATCAGATCCTCAAGATCAGATCCTACAGTTCCAGTGATAATGTCAGTTAGCTCCTGCACCATAAGAATTACCCTTATCTTAGAAGTCATAACTACAAGCGTATTCATGGTGAAAATATTACCTGGATACATTTTTAAATCCAGCTACATATTTGTCTCAAAGGCCTGAACTGGCAATTAATACACAGACTGAATTTAGCTGGAGGGAGAGGAGGTATTTCCTTTTCTTTGTTCTGTTTTTCCCTACCATCCAATACTCTGAATAAGTGTAATTTTTAAAATCATTGCTGGTGGAAAGTCTCTCTTTAAAGCTAAATTCAACTTCAAATTTATTCTACTGGGAGAAAGAAACTATTTAAAAGTTTTCAGATAGAGACTGAAGAGGACTTACCATTTCTCTCTTGTCTTCTTGAAAATGGACATCCACAAACATCCTGCCAACGACATAAGGGAGTGCTCCTTCTACAAAGTTTACACATTTATCCCACTGAGGCAGTAAAGATGTGGTTCCCTGGATTACCTGTTGGCATTGCACAATAAACCATCAGAACATGACATTTGAGAAAAACCATGGAAATAACTCAGTATCCTCATGGTAAATTCTGAAAAGTAACAGACAGCCATAACCTAATATATATAACAGGAGGATCATTTTACTATTTATGTTGCATTTTCATAGTCTTCAAAAAGACACCAGCTGAGGATCTGCCTTCTTAATGTCTAATTCACCATTTAATGAGCAGGATGCAGCATTCTGCACCAACTTCAAAATCATCCAAAAGACCTCCCCTCTGGTCAAACCCCATTCCTCTGAACCAGGCCTGCCATTAGGATTGCAAAGGATTGGGGTAGGAACTACTGAATGTGGAAGGTCATCAGTATGCCTGCCTGCATGGGCATTTCTGGGAGGACACTAATATCAGTGTGAGAAAGAGATCACCAGCACAAGTAGAGGCTATCAATGAGTGTGTGAATGAAGTAGAAAAGTGAGAGTGTAAAGAGGCACCGCTGAGTTGGGGAAGTGGGGCAAATGCGTGTGACAGTGTAAAGGGGCATGAACATGTGAGGCAGGAGAGGACGCTGGAACCTTTGTACAAATGGGGAGGCCAAGGCCAAAGTGCCTCCTCTTTCTCTCTCCAAGGCTGGCTGCTCCTGCAATGAGCCAACTGCCCTCTCTTCTGGTCCCACAGCAATTCCAAGTGGGCACAAGGTATATTTGTAGCATCTCCTTGGCAGAATCTTTTATTCTGCGGGGGGGTGGGGGTGGAAATCTGCAGGGACATGAATTCTCCGCTTCTTTCTTTTGTTAAAAAGTGAGAGGCATGGCCCCTGGCTCCTTCAGTTCTGTCACCAGTGGCCCTAGTGCCTGAGAGAGAGCAGGAGGTGCAGTGTTCAATTGTGAGAGAGACGTGCATAGTGAAATATACTGAAAAAATACAGGAAAAGTAATAATATGTATAATAGAAGGAAAGAAATATTGGAGTAAATGAACAAACAATAAGAAAAAAGCCATAGAGACAAAGTTAATCTTTCATTGAATAATTCGTAATAGCAAAAAATTTCAAATAATACAGAGTTAATGTTTGACATATGCATATCTTTTGACTAGCCATTTTCTTATACCACAACTCCCTTCAATTTACTAAACATGATTTTGTTTGTGCATTAGGCAGTAAGCTAAAGGAGGAGGAAGAACTTTGAGGATGGGGAGAGATAGCAGGCTGTCAGATTCCAGTGGGACAAAAAATTTCTTGGGTGGTATTGCGAGAGGAGGTATCTTGGCAGAGAGAAAGTGTCAGCATGTAGGCTAGTCAAAATATATCGATTGCCTGCACCACTTTGTACCCACCAGCCTTGTCTTGCTCCCATAGGCAGTGGGCATCATAGGCTGGGGGAGGCTTGAGCCTCCCCAAATAGCCTAGCATGGCCCTGCTCATGTGCTGCCCATCCGACGCTCCAGGGCTCAGACTGGGGACACTGAGGCCACTCAAGTGGCCCGGGGCTGGGCGGCTGGCAGCCAGGGTGGGAGTGCTCTGGGATCCAGCAGGGGAGTGAGGTGTATGGCAAGGGAGAGGGGTGGGCCTTGGGCAGAAGAGGAGGGGCCAATGGCTAGCCTCCCCCAAAGGCCTGCTCCCCAGTTTGTTATCGGGAAAGGAAGCAATGCCTGTAGTCACTCAGGGCTGGTCTACACTGAAGGTGTAAAGTCAACCTAAGTTACGCTACCTCAGTTACGTAAGTTATGTAACTGAAGTCAACATAGCTTAGGTTGACTTACCGCTGTGACTACATCATGGTGTGTCAATGGGAGATGCTCTCCCACCAACTTACCTTACTCTTCTCTGGGAGGTGGAGTACAGAAGTCGACGGGAGAGCGCTATGCCATCAACACTGCATCAGTACCAGTTTGGCCATAACTATAGGCAAGCCCTTAATGTAGCCCCTTTCCAGTCAGTTAAACAGAAATGTTGATGGACTCTGAAGGGATTTGTGTTCATCTTTTATCAGCCCAAAACATACTGGCATGTGGCAATGGCCATCAAGCGAGGAGGAAGGTGCAAAATGGAGGAAAACAGGGATCTTCAAGATTTTAATAGTTTCAAACACACATTCAGGGATTATTATTTTTTTGACAAATGAAATCTTTGTTTCCTCTGATGCCTTGTCTCTTCATGTAAAACTCACTTTAATAATTCCCCCAATGAAATGGAAATAGTATGTAAAGTTTAAACTTACTATAAAGTAACCACACAGCCAAGGAGTCTGTGGCTTACAGGGCTAGTTATGAGACACAGGGTTCTCCAGCTTTAAGTCACTGGTTTGAATCCAGCTTTGGTAGGTAACACAATATAACTGAGGCCTGGCCTGCTATGAATGCTACTAGCATTAGCGTGTAGAAAAATGGCTGATACTATGAACAAAGCAATTTCTCAGCAGTGATGTCCTGTTTTACAACCTATGAAAATGACCTTCCACTTTTAGTTATTTGTGTGATTTTCCCCTCCTCTTCCGCTGCAAAGTCCAAACCATTATCATTTTAAACCTCTTGATGCCAAAATTCACATCCTTCAGGTCTGAAACCCATTGCCAGGCAGGGGCAAGCTGGAAATTCAGGGCCCTGTCTGTACTGTGCTTAGCACACTGGATGAAATTCACCCACATGCAGGAAACCCTCACATGGCCTATTTACATGACAACTTGAAAATGTTGTGCTGGAAGGTGTACAACCAACTCGATGTATATATTTTCTTTGATTTCTCAAGTGAGTACATAAGTGCAAGTAGCTATTTGGTATGTCATAAAGCACAACCCCTAAACTCTAAGGGTTCCATTTGGGATCTGAATATCCTGCCAGCCTGGTTATAGGTCAGCACTCTATTGTACTTGGCCACCAAGAAGAGTCTCATAAAAAGATGAACTAATAAACATGTAGCTGGGATTGGACAGCCAGTTGCTCACATTTTTTCATAAAGAAAATGCTTTTCTAACTATACTTGTTTGAATGTGATTTAAACCCTGCTAAACCCAGGGTTGTGAGTTCAGTCCTTGAGGGGGCCACTTAGGGATCTGAGGCAAAATCAGTACTTGGTCCTGCTAGTGAAGGCAAGGGGCTGGACTCGATGACCTTTTGGAGTCCCTTCCAGTTCTACGAGATAGGCATATCTCCATATTCTTATTATATTAACATAGTCTACAGCTTTTGCCTTTTTCACAAAATAACGTATTTTATGGTGCTTTTTTTTTTGGCCAACTCTAAGAATGTTCAAAAGTTATTTATCAAATGGGAAACTCCTAGGTCACTCCATGTGCCTATGCAGGAAGTTTAGAGCAGAGCTGAGCAAATAGTGGCTTTTTCGGTGTAGGGGCCAAACAAAAAACATGGTAATAATTCTGGTTTTAGTTGAACTAACAGAGACACACCGTAGGAATTGGAGGGAGGGGAGTTTTATGGCCTGTGCTATGAAGAAAGTCAGACGAGATGATCACAATTGTCCCTTCTGGTTTGGAATCTATGACTGTACAAAAAAAACAGTTTTTTTTTAATTCATCAGATAAAAAAATATATTTAAGAAAATATTATTTTCAAAACTGACCAAAACATTTTGAGCCAACTCAGGACAAGATATTTTACATTTTTCAATTCATTTCAAATTGACCAAAATGTTTTTGATGGACTCAAAACAAATTTTTCTTCTGAAGTTTTCATCATGATTCAGCCATTTCAGGTGTTATTCAGCCTTTGTGTGTGTGGTGGAGATTAAAAAACAGGCCAATTTTGAAATCAAAAAGCCATTTCAAATCACGAAGTCAAAATGAAACAATTTTCTAAGTGAAGAGTTTCAGTTCTATAAAAAAAAAAAAAAAAAATCAACTGAAACCATTCATCAAATTTAACCCAGATTCAGCAGTTTTTTGCCTCCAATGAGTTTTTATTTTTAAAAAAATCAAAAATAAATAAATACAAGTCACCCAAGTGTAGCGTGCCCATATCATTGCTCCAGCCACCCACATCATGGGTGGGAGTGTGATGGGAAGAGAGCCATCCCCAGGGTAGGGGATTAAGCAGTCTTGGCTGATCTTCCCAAAACAATCCCAGCGGTGCACTGCGTGGGAAGTAATTTGCTATTTATATACATTAACAAGCACATGGCCTCCCCTGGGAGCAAGAGAGAGCCAAGGACCAGGTTGTGAATGAGCACCACAATCTGTTCCCTCATTTGTTCATAGGGCAGTGAAACGTCACACTGCCCCTGACGAGAGGCAGATTAACAACTCACTGTTTGGATCCATTGTTATAACTGTATTTGAATGTTTGATTTTGGAATTTTAATATTGTTTTTGTAATGTAGTTTTAATGTAACTATTTGATGATATTAAAATTCATTCACATTTGTTTTATATGAATGGAAATATTAGCGAACAATTTATTCATCATGGGGGGTTTCTGGAGTGGGTAAAGCTGATCAAATTACAGTTCTATATAAACCATGCAACAAAACCGGATCACGATGCACTACTTTTTTGTAATCACTTTAATGCAAGTGATGTGCATTCTATTTATTATGTTGTATTGTAATGGGGGAAGTCTACAGTAGGACACTACTTATTTCAGTAGGGTTTTTTCCATTGATTTACCGGGCTTTGGATCAAGCACCAAGTGACTATGATAATACAATGCACAGTATGTCATCCTCTGGATTTTTACACAATCTCCAATTGCTCGCGAATTTAATAAACTGATGAATTTACTTTGTTCTACTTCTGAGGAATCTCAGGGCACTGAATTTTAAGCAGACCCCAAACAGTCACAGAACATAAGTGAAGAAGATATAGGAGAAATTATGCATCTCTCTCACTTGACTTTTTTCTTTCTATACTTAGTTACCAAAGTCCTTCACTTAATTAAACATATATTGGATAGAGTCCAAAGATATGTCATCAGACTCATGCTCTATTACTTAATATCTTACTTCCTGAAAGGAGAAAGTATACAACTACACAGATATGGGCTTTGAAAGAAAAGAAGAGAGGACTGGAAGTAAATGAACAGAACACACATATCCTGGAATCAGAGATATGGTATTAACCTTTTACTCTGAGCTTTAGCATTTTCTATCACTACAGTAGAAATATGCATTTTTTACTGGATCTCGTAAGAATTATGTTTAAGTGTTTGTATATTCACAAGAGATTTGTATGATTTTTGACCTATTACACACACAAAACTACATTAGAAGAACGTTAAAAGGTTCCAGAGTCAAGCATTCAAAAGTTAAAAAATGCCTGAAGGAAGGTTGCCTGTGAAACGGTAGTAGGTTGTTATCCTCTACACTCGTGAGTTCTCACATTCATAGGCACTGACTTCGTGGGTGTTCTGGGGCTGGAGCACCCACAGGGAAAAATTGGTGGGTGCTCTGCACCCACTGGCAGATCCCTGCCCCCCCCCGGCCCAGCTCATCTCCACCTCTGCTCCACCTCTGCTTCCTCCCCGGAGCACACTGCTGCATCCTTCTTCTTCCCACTCCTTCCCAGCGCTTGGCACCATGAAACAGCTGTTTTGTGCGGCAAGCCTGGGAGGGAGAGGGGAGAAGTTGGAACGCGGCGTGCTTGGGGAAGGAGGTGAGGCCAAGGCGGGGATTTGGGGAGGGATCCAATAGGGACAGGGAGGTGTGGAGTTAGGGCAGGGACTTTGGGGCATGGGTGGAGGCAGGGCAGGGCCGGGGGCAGGCATGAGCACCCACCAGCTCTAAAAAAAGTTGGCCCCTATGCTCACATTCATTCTTACTCCCATTCTCCTTGTGCAGCCAATCTCCCTTCCTGATCTCAGTGTTCCTCCCCAGGCAAATGGCTCCCAGTTCTTCCCTGACTGGCTCCTAATCCCAGCCTCTACCTCCTCTACCAGTCTCAGCCTCCCATCCTCACCATGGTTACCAGTCTCCTTGCCAAGCCATCAGGGGGATCATTGATGAGCATGGTGCTGTCAGTTCCTGTGCCCAGACCCGCCATGGCCTGGAGAAGCAATTACAGGGCAAGTCCTTCTCAACACCTATGCTGAAGCATGCTCAGTTTTTCTGTGGGGATGCACCTGAGCAGTCTGATCACACATAGGAGCTATGTGGACAGGGATCATGCTCAGCTGCTTTGTGGGGATGGTGCATCTGCAGTCCGGTCACTAGAAGCTGTGAGAGGCTTGAGCATGCTCAGTGAGGGTAGAATCTTTAGAGATTTTAGCTGGTCAAAGTCTACTTGGCACATGCCTATAACTTGATCAGATTTGGGCATATGTTTATGGAGATTGCAAAAGACATATCCCTGCCACAAAGACCACCTGCTTTGCCAAATTTTGACTCCCTGCTCCAAAGCATGGGAGACAGGTAGAGCTGTTAAAAAATATTGCCGGAAGTTTATTTCTGTGGGATAAGCAACCCATTTCCCCCCTACCCTCACTCTTACAGATGGCTGAAGTATTCTGGCAGATATTCAGCCTAAGATAGACAGCCAGAATGTAAAATTCATTTCAAACTATTAAAGTTTGGGACAGTTATAAGCCACTGAAAACAGGGTCTTATAATGGGAAGCATCAGGCAACACTGATAATAGGTGATTGTGATGGTCTATACTATTGTGTTGACCACTTTTCTAAGACTATGATAAATTTTGCACAAAGTATGCCTTCTGAGGTATCATTTGAAATGTCATAATCTGCCAAACATTATTTTCCTGGTAAGATATATGTATCAACATTGTATCTGAAGTTATAAGATTCTACTATGTATTATTGCTGTAACATGGTCCAAGATTATGAAAACCAGGCCCACATCAGTTTCTCAGAAGCAAAGGACAGACCAACACCCAAACCAGGAGTTAAAAGGCTACTGAATGCTCAAGCAGCCATTTTCCAGCAACGGTAAGGTGTAAATAAGAAATTTACATTTAATCACAATGGACTGTGTATCACCATGACTCAGCAAGGATGTTTATAGCACAAAAAATTGAATTATAAAAAGGGAAGGAAAACTCCTGACTTCAACTGCTCCTCCAATCTCTCTGCTCATGACATCAGTGAATACCTGAAGGAGACTGAACCAAGGGGAAGAGGCCCCAGGCTGGAAGGAGACTCAGCCGGTAAAAATTACTGCAACATATGGTGAGGAAAACCTTCATTTTGAATTTTGTTCATTTGTTAAGTTAGCCATTAGCTTGCATTTTACTCTTCTGTAATCAATCCGGGTTCTTATGCATCATTATTTGTAATCACTTAAAATCTATCTTCTGTAGTTAGCACTCTTATTGTTTTATCTTAACCTGTGTGTTAAGTTAAAGTCTGTGGGGAAACTCCATTTGGGAACAGGGCTGGTGCATTATAATTTTCATTTGATGAAATGATGGACTTTCTATGAGCTTGTACTTTTTAGGAGGGTAATGAGCTGTACAAGATGCAAATTTCTGGAAGACAAGGCTGGGACTAGAAATTTGTGGGTGTCAACTTGTATGTAACTCAGGAGTGACTGGTCAGAGTGCTCATGTATTTAGTTAGGAGTGAATTTGCATGCTGAAGTCTGTGTGCAGGGGCGGCTCTAGGCATTTTGCCGCCCCAAGCATGGCAGGCAGGCTGCCTTCGGCGGCTTGCCTGCTGAGGGTCCGCCGGTCCCTGCGGGAGGTCCGCCAAAGCCGCAGGACCAGCAGACCCTCCGCAGGCATACCACCGAAGGCAGCCTGCCTGTCACCCTCGTGGTGACTGGCAGAGCGCCTCCAGTGGCTTTCCACGCCAAACACGTGCTTGGCGTGCTGCGGCCTGGAGCCACCCCTGTCTGTGTGAACAGGCCAGGAGTGGATGTTCTAAAAGCAAAGCTGTGTAGAAGGCACCCCAGGCTAAAGAGTTAAGGACACACAGCCTTGCAACAGTTCAGATTGTACCCTGGGGAATGTCACTACCAGTCTCACCTATGATAAAAACAGAAAAATCTTGAACTTACCCGCGAAAATTCCAGCCATCTATACTGAAAGCGTCGGCTGAGGTTAAATATTCTTGAATAAACCATCCTCCATACCAGATAGTTGGCAATAGTCCTGATAAATCAGACATACATATTTATCAAACATTTAATTCCATGTGATATACAGCAAAGCACTTGTAGAAGCAATATCTGAATGGCTTTCTGTAAGAGCAGTTTGAACTGAATGACAGAAATTTCACCTTTAAAATTAATGATGAGCTATGACCAAATTGATAAAATCCTATTACACAGAAGAAATTGCATGAAGACAGACATTTACTGCCCGATTTCATGATAGGAGCCATCTTCTGGAGAATGCTTTTAACACATCCGTATCCTGATAGTTGTACTCTTTTTACAATGCAATTTTCATTTAGGTACTCTTTACACAAATGGTAAGTGCTATGCAGTGACAGTAATTACATAACTGCTCTGTACGGAAATTACACAATATCTGGTAATTTTTGACTTGTAAATCAAAGTGCAGGTTCTCTCTCTTTACTAGTAAGACCAGCAAAAATGATCATGAAACTAAAATAATGGATAATTAGCTACTATATATGTCAGTACATGGTATTAACTAGGGTGACCAGATATCCTGATATTAGTGGATTTGTCTTATTTAGGAAACCATGCTGCGCTCCCCCCCCCATCCCCCTACTCGCTCACTGGGAAAAAAAGTGTCCCAATTTTTCACACTTGCTGTCCAGTCACCCTTGTATTAGCAGCTTTCATCTGAAAATATCAATGTGCTATATGAGTATTTCTTCATTAGCACTCTGAAAATTACTGTAGGCAGTTATTACTATCCCCACTTTGTAGATGGATAAACTGAAACACAGAAAGAGCTTAAGCTCCCAGATACTAGAGGGACTGAAAGATAGATAGGAGCGACTTGTCCAACCCTCCCAGGAGACCCAACTCCTGTTACTTTTCTCTAAACATTAAACACCACACTCTCAAGTCCAGTGTGTATGGTTACTGTGATGGGGTAACTAGCACCTGCTGTACAAGACATATGTGCACTGTAAAATCAAAAGGTGAGGAATTTAGATTTCACCCTCTTAAAAATACTAAAGTATTCTACAGTAATGCCCTAAACACACTGGTACAGTCATACACAAGTGTGAACTATAGTAACTCTCTTATTCACTAAAGATTTGCCCCTGATCACATGCACTTGGAGTGCACATGAGTGTATTTAGCAAAAGTCGTGATTAAGAACAGGGGAACAGGATAATTTGGGAAGCATTTATGACTGAAGATGAAGTAACAAGCTCTATTATATGATCAGACAGATTGCACCACTTCTGTATTGAAAACTGAAAGAGGCAGGTTGGCATAAGGAAAATTCTGTGAAGGTTCCCTTGTGAATGTTTTGCCATAGCATCCTGAGGCATAGGAAAGATTTGCCTTCCTGAGGCAAGGCCGGTGGGGCCCACCTCAAACCTGGTGTTTCCCAGGAGATCTGAGAGAGGTCAAAGCCATCCACAAGGAATCCCTTTACCTGAGCACTGACACTGGATGCCCTGTAGCCATGAGGTTCCCCAACAATGGCTACCCTCACAGACAAGCTTCCTCTTCCATGAAAGATCCATATGGTCAGAGCAGGGATAAGAACCACCTGCCCTGTCTTCACCCTCAGCCTGACCACTCCTTTCTCCCAAGCTTCCCCTTTTCTCATCCTCTCCTACTGTGGCAAGACCTTCACAGGTCTGAAGGGAGAGGGACAGTGCAGTGGTAACATCCAAGTTTCCTTCCACATGTGGGGGTTGATATCCCATGCATGGAGGGAACCCTTCACTAGGATCTAGATGGCAATCATCTGCCCTCCTGTATGTAAATGTCCATGTAATCATATAATATTTTGTGTCTGTTGGATGTTTTTTCAGTGATTAGAAATATACATGTCTAATATATAATGTTATCAAGAAGATTAGCTTTCATGAGCTCAGCTTACAAAACTTGGAACAGTTCTTTTTGTCGTGATTGATTGAATTGAATCAGAAACATTAAAAATATACTCCAGGATCAATGATGATACCTCAAAATAGCAGATCTTTCCCAAAAAATATTTGGTCAGTGTGGGGTTTCCTTAAGCAATGACAAACTGAAGTATGCTGTAAGTGCCTACTCAGTAAAATTTCTGCAAGTGAGCTAATTTCCAGAAGCCTCACATCTATCAGTTTCAAAGTGCTTCAGCAAGGCTGCATCCATGCTCCTGCAATATCTGTTAAGCCCCTGCATCTTATTAGAATCTAGAAAAGTATTTGCAGGATTCCTGTGGCTTAAAATGATAAAAGGCTTACTTTTCATTGAAATTCTTATAAGGAGAAAACCCCATGTAGAAAGACCACTACCATGAGGAATTACATTTTACAATTTAGCACTTAAAATGCCAAAGAAATTTAATTCTCCTTTGTGTGTAGTTCTTGCTCCACCTTGGGTGGTGTTTATCCTTGATAATGGGCTAGGAAATCTGTTCTGAGTTAAAATAAAAGGGTGGGAAATGTAATTAGTGATGGATGAACTTCAAAAATGGGCCTGATCCAAAGCCCATTGATATCAATGGAAGTAGTTCCATTGATTTCAGTAGCTTTTGGATCAAGTCAGCGATATGGAGGTGGGGCTGAGTTTAGATAAATACATGAAGATTATCCAAATCTTATTTGAACTGGATCTGAAAAATTGGGCTGGACACCTTCCAAGAACGGGTTCTTTGATGAGATCTCTGGTATTTTCTTTTTGAACTAGTATTTGAATCCCCTGCTACCCAAAAATATAAAGCAATGAAAAAGGTTTCATTTCAAACTCTGGATGAGGATTGGTTATTCTGTTTTCAAGAGCATGGGGAAGAGGAAAGGGCAGGGTTCATATTTTATCTGAACCCGTTTACCAATCCTTGGCTTCTATTCTTTGTCTCTTCGGCCAAGTACACAAAGTACAAAAAGAATAGAGATAGACGGGGCTAATTTCACCACTTTGGTTTAAAACAACAGTACTTTTTACTTCTGTGTTGCCATTCACCTAAGGCTATCAGAATGCTTTACAAATTATTTAATCTGCACAATGCCAGTGTGAAGGAGGCAACTATTATCCAAAGTTTACCAATGGTGAAACTGAGGCACAGCGAACGTGAGCTATTTGCCCTGCTTCCCACACTGAGATGTAGTTCTGGAATAGAACACACAAGTCCCAGATCCAAGTTCTGTGTAACTAAAGTCCTTGTTATTGTAACCCTCGGGAAGATTACATTTTGCCCCCACTTTGACTGCTAAATGATTTCTACAGATGGAAAGTTTAGGAGGATTATTTCTTAACAAAGCGGTCTGTTAGTGTGTGGTATGGTCTCCCAAAGGAAGTGGTAGAAACCTTGTTTCCTGGGACATTTCAAACTAGACCAAGCATTTGTGATAACACTGTAAGGAAGAATTATGCCTTGACAGCAAATAAAGTTGATGACCTACATAAAATGCTAGGATTTTGTAACATCATGCTACCATTTCTATCAATATTTATTGGTAGACAGATTTAATATAAAGATATAAATTTAGATTTAATATGAGCTCAACAAATAGATTCATGTTTTCTAACTAATGGACTTCCTTGAGGGGCATAAACTATGCATGCATTTTTGCATTCCTAGCTGAATTGTGGAACCAAATTCTGAGCACTTCTAAACCTTTCTCTATCATACTCCAGCAAAGGCATATCTACAACTAAGTTTGCAGGAGCATCTGAAGTGCAAAGAGAATACTAGGCTTCAAGTTTTCTAAAAGGTTATTCCGTTATGTTCTATGGAAGAGTGAGTGTTAATTATTTGTCTTTTGCTAGACCAGTAGGATAAGCAACAGGAAAGTAGTTCTTCAGTTTGAGTTCTGTTAGGGTTGTAATCATTGTTACTGTAATAGTTACAAAGATTTGTATTGGGGATACTAATCCCTTTATTGCTCTCAGGTTATACATGTGACTCTTATTCCCTCAATGTACACAAATTCTCCTTAACAAAACGTGAAACGGGCATTGGGGAAAGAACAGATTCCTTATATAACAGATGTAAGTTAATATCTAAGATTCCTAGGACATACCATACAATATCTTGATTAAATTCACTGGAGTTACTGTGAACCGATTAGAGCTGAGTGAATAATGGCCTGTGAAAAATTCATGCAATGAATTTAGCTCCTATTCTGCTTTGTGTGCCGTCTCCAATCAGACTGCAATTTTAATGAATTTGTTCACTATTCAAAAGGGTCCAGTAAGTGCTTGGAGGAAATAGTTTTCAATATGTGCATTGCTTATAAAAAATTCTCTGTGAATACATGGAGTGTGAGGAGACAGAGTCATGGCTTTGCCTACTCCCACACTTTCTGCTTTCTTTGGGAGACCTTGTGCCCAAGGGCAATAGTTAGGGAGTAGTTCTTGCACGTCACTGAACACAGGGCCTGCACCTATGCCCAGCCTATATGCCAGCCTCCCTCCCCTCTGCTGTGCCCCTACATAAAGGCTAGTGAGATCTAGCTCCTAATTATGCTGTAGGGCCCAATCCTCCCAGCATCTTACAGGACAGGACACTGAAGTAAATAAAATGAGCCTCTTTGCTATATATACCATTCATGGACGAGACAAGAGAACCTGGAATTGATGGAATGCTACTACAACAGTAGACCTAATGAGAGGGGATATATAAAACGTATGAGGGGACTATGGATGGACAAAAGCCCTACATCCACACTTACTGAGGAACAGCTAGTTACCCAAAGCTTCAACATAGTAAAGAGGAAGCTGCTCTCACAGCTTGAGATAGACCAACTCCACATTACATCCCAGACTCAAGAAGACCTGGAAGAACAAGTGGATGTGCAGCCCACACCTGAAGCTGAAACTTCACTGCCACCCCCTCCATTGCCCCATTCAGGCACAGGCAGCTGATATGAGGCTAGTTTCTCCATGATCTTATGCTACAGTCAATCCTCGAGACTGATTACCAAGGTTCAGTGAAGAAGTACCATCAGATAGTACGTTAGAAGATGCCAATAGAGCCCTCATGACAATCCCTACTACCACCATACTCAAACAATGAACTGGATAACGCTACAGCCTCTGTAATCCTGGAGATGCTTGCTACACGATCAAGAACAACAACAGTATGTATCCACCCTGGGAATGAGGTTGGAGGATAAGACAAGGCGACTCGGAGAGAAGTTAGTCAGCTGGTGGAACTACAGAAGGGTAGAGATTAAGGATAAGACTCGGCTACTGAAAAATACAAGGGCCTAACTCCATCTGAAGCCCTAGAGACTGCTAAATAAAGGCTCACAGCACTGGCTACCAGGCTAAGGAGATACACTAGAGAAGCAGAGGCCAAAAAAGAAATGCCTTCTCCAAAGAACATCCAAGGTATACTCCCAACTGCAGTGCAACAACGCAATAACAGCAGAGCACAGCAGCAGAAACTGAACAGACTGGAAGAACAATGGGAGAAAGAGAAGACTCATAAAATCAGTGCAAAGTGGCTGCAGGACCTGAGAACAGAGCACAGCAATCTCCCAGAACAGAAACCAGTCACCACCACAGTAAGACATCCAGCAGTGGGTCAAGAACTGAAGACTGGACAGCACTGGACCAGACATGAGCCACACCTACGGCTAAAGAAACTACAGCAGTGCAATGAACGCTAGCAGCCAGATGGAACCAGCTGCTAGCGCAGTCCCACCAAACTGGTACACACAGGAAGGACAGTGCTGATCATGAAAGACCCCTGCAAGGGAACAGAACCATCCAACTACTGGCCAATAACTGCCTCCCCACAACAGGAAAGTCCTATCAGGCATCCATAGCCGCCAACTACAGGACCATATGGGCCAGTACATGAGCACAGCTCAGAAGGGCATTGGGAACACCAGAGGTTAAACACCAGTTGCTCATAGATAGAGCAGTCGCCAAGACTCAAATCTAGATAGACCAATCTGAGCACAGCTGGACTGACTACAGAAAGCCTATGACTCAATGCACACACATGGATCTGTGAATGTCTGGCGCTATACAAAGTCAACAGGACACTAAGGACCTTCCTCAAGAACACAATGGGACTATGGAAGACAACACTGGGAAGTCAACTCAGGCAGCTTGCACAAGTGCCATCAAGTGCGCATATACCAAGGTATGCACTGTCCCCGCTGCTGTTCTGCATAGGCTAAACCCCCTCAGCCAGATAATCACAAGGACTGGATATGGGTACAGGTTCAGGAGTGGAACTACCATCAGCCACCTCCTCTACATGGATGACATCAAGCTGTATGCTGAAGAACGACGACATCGACTCGCAATCCACTGATGCAGATCTACATGAGGATATCGGATGTCATTTGGACTGGAGAAGTGCGGCCGGTGGAGTGAAGAGAGGGAAGGTAGTCAAGACTGATGGGGTGGAACTACCAGCGGGCCACATAGCAGACATACAGATCAGCTACAAGTACCTTGGCGTCCCACAGTCACATGAACCACGATAGAAGGCAAGGAAGACAGGCAACATCCAAATACCAAAGTAAGACAGGTCCGGAGAGCCAGCTCAGTGGAAGAACAAGATCCATGGCCATCAACAGATACGCCTTGTCGGTCATCAGATACCTGCCGGTACAGTGAGCTGGCCAAAGAGGACATGGATATTGCTGATGAAGATCAGGAAGCTCCTCACAAATGCACGGAGGTTTCCACCCAAGTCCAACACCCAGAGACTGATACCAGCCGGAAGAAGGTGGACAGGGCTTGGTGAGCGTCAAAGCCACTGTCCTGGACGAAACCCGAACATCCAGGAGTACATCAATAAGATGGCCCCAAATGAGCTGCTGAGAGAATGCCTGAGCAGGCAGCAGACGATGGAGGAGACGCAAGCAGAAGAAGTCCATGGCAAGACAGACCCTGCATGAATGTACCATCGACAGATAGCTGAGGGGCTGACATTGGGAAATCCTACCAGTGGCTGGAAAGGGCTGGACTAAAAGACAGCACTGAGGCACTGATCATAGCAGCACAGGAACAGGCACTGAGCACCAGATCCATTGAAGCAGGGGTCTACCACACTAGAGAGGACCCAAGGTGCAGACTGTGCAGAAAGGCTCAGAGACAGTCCAACACATAGTGGCAGGATGTAAGAGTGCAGGCAGAACAGCATACACTGAACGGCACAACCAAGTGGCTGGCATTGTGTAAGGAACATCTGCACGCGTATGGGCTGACCCTCCAAGACAGATGGGAGATTCACAGAAGGTTGTGGAGAATAGCAGGGCTAAGATTCTGGGACTTCAGATCCAGATGGACAGCAGGTACTGGCTAATCAACCAGACTCGTGGTAATAGA
>NC_133769.1:226751020-226827332 GCF_003597395.2 Chelonoidis abingdonii
AACAGCTAAGATACTGCGCAGAACCCTCAAACTCCCAGGCCTCTGGTAGAGGACCCGAGGTTGAGGAAGACACATACCACCCATAGGGGTGAGAGGGGAATTTTATTTTTTTGATATAAAAAATACAAAACATACACATAAAGGGACCAATTCTCCATTGCCTTGCTACGTATGCAGTTGGTGTAAAATGCTACCAAATAAGCATTTTATACTCACTTTGCATGTAACTGACTTTCCAAGGCACAGGGCAATGGAGAATCGGGGCCACACAATGCGTATCATTCAGTCATTTGAAGGAGAAGTTCTGTGGTCATGTCTGTTTGAATTGTTTAAAGTAGGTTATGATAGCTGATTCTTTGGTGGTTGAATACTCATTTTTATTTTTAGTATTGCCTGATATTTTACACGTATTATGAATTTTTTAAAACATGTTCTTATTAAGAGAAGAAATACAGTGCAATAATATCAAAATAAAGTTTCAGCCTTGTTCTATTTTTTAGTTGCTGTGTAGATGACTTTAGTTTGACGTGCTCTGACCAAGTAATATTATTGCACAGTTAGCAATAAACTGTTTTTAGAAAGACATTCAAACAAAAATAAAAAGGTGGATGGTAAGAGGCAATCATTAAACAAGTAGCTCAACAGAGTAGTTGATAAGCTGTAGTCAGTTTCAGTAATAAAGGAGTATTGCAAAGTCAGACAATTCAAGTATATACATTTTTCTCTATACTAAGGGACAGTTGTTCCATGTCTTGCACCCCTGAGCAAAGTGGGTGTAAAATGCTACCATTCGAATTTGGTAGCATTTTACACATCCATATCACAGCAGTACATGATTACACAAGATACAAGGCCATGGAGAATCAAACCTTAAACATATATTAGAATGGTGAGCTGGATGCACCTGTAATTGCAAGCCTCAATGCAAGATCTTTTTTAATTCATGTTTTTTTATTTGAAGTTAGAAATTGCATTACCACCTACAAGGCTTGTATTCTTCAGTCTTTATTGAAGCAAAACCAAATGGGAGGTTCGCCTGAGTAAAGACTTGAGCCAAAGGAGTGCTGAACATCTGAGATTCTCATTGAAATGCCCCAGATTTCGCCCCTCCCTTTTGAGCGTAGTTGAATGCACAGTATAATACAGCAGACAAAGATATAAACATAGTCTAATGGATGGGAGTTAAAGCAAGACATAAACATATTCAGACTGGAAATAAAGTACAAATTTTTAACAGTGAGGATAATTATGGAATTGTGGTGGAGTCTCTATCACTGGCATTTTTTAAATGAAAGATTGAGAGCTTTTAAAAAATAAAGAAAGAAAGAAAGAAAGAAAGAAAGAAAGAAAGAAAGACACACTCCAGGAATTATTCTGGGGAAGGTCTATCGCCTGTGTTATACAGGAGGTCAGACTACATGATCACAATAGTCTCTTCTGGCCTTAGAATCTACAGAACAAATAATAATCCTTACTTTTTCCTTTCTTTTTCTAGTATCCTGAACAAATCTTTGAAGTACTGGGGCACACGGACAATCACGTTTTCTGAAGGACCTATATCTTGAAGGTGAGGGTAGAGTTTAGTGTCAATCACCTTCTTGATATATCCCACCCAGTCAAACTGAAAGGACAAAGAAAAGCTCAGTTAATACAGTTGACAAACAGGGAAGATCAGACATAATTAATTGGCAGGGTTCAGTTAAATGACACAGAAGGTTTTTGCTCATTTAAAATACTTAATTTCATCATGGAAAATAGTATGGCACTTAAAGATGCAGCTGTATTTAAAACAACAATTATACTAGAGAACACCTGTTTGTACTAATGTTCATTTTAAATGCTGTCCTATGCACATTCGAAGCACCTTCAGTTGTAAATGGTGAGTTACACAATCCAGACATTGGAGCCATTTTCCAGTTAACTTCCACCAACCTGAGGGATCATGGCGCTAAGTTCAGATATGTTCATTCTATTGTACATAATCTCACTGGTTCGATTTTCCTGTGGAATCATTATCTAGAGAACATAAATGAAAAGAAATATATTTTAAACATCCTTCTCTTACAAATAATATGATAGATATTAACAAAGTGAGAACTATCTCAGACTAGCTGCAAAAAAAAAAGTAGTTCATAGCAACAAATTGCCTCCCGATCCTCAAAGAAAAGTCAGCTATCCCAAACCAAAAACTAACTAATGTTATTTTAACTTATTACACTTCAGTAAGTTATCCAGTATTTTTTCTTTTAAAGATTGGGCCAAATTTTGCTCTAATTACATCACATTAAATTACTAGTCACTCTATTCAAATTTTTAGCAGCATAAGTGAGAGCCAGATTTATTTAGCCCATTAATACTTCTTCACTCCATCACCTCAACTAGAAGTCCATTCCATCTCCTCAAAAGCATCTGGTCAAAAAGAAATACAACAGAGAAAACTAGGCCCATTCATAAATTATGAGGATTATCCAGATTCCAAGGTTTCAGTTTGTCCATAATAAAAAAAGTAGTCCAAGCACAAAGTTCAGATCCAGTTCAAAATGTCCTCAAAGTTCAAGGGTGTTAGGATTTCAGATGCTGGTTCCAGCCTAATTCTAAGGTAATTTCTATACAATGGACTCTGTTGAAACTAAACAGGACATAGATGGCAAGACTCCAGACTAACCAAACTAATGGCAGTTTTCCAACCCAAACTCCCAAACCAAGTTTCCCTGGCTTTTGCTTAAGCCATACAGAAAAAATGACTTTCCTCAGATATTTTAATTCTCTTCCCTCACTGCCCTCACATATGTCATCTTTTTCTTCCCCCACTCCCCACAGGCTCTACTCCCTAAAATCTTCCCACTTTTTCCTGCTTAAACTTCCATTTTTCTCCTACAGGCCTACAGGTACCACCCCCACCATCTGACAAATCTTTAAACTCATCCTGCACGTTCTATTTTCTTTCTCCCACAAAATTCTCCTCCTTGTGTGTAGTTCGCAATCACCCACATCTACCTGAAATCTTAGCATCTGCCCTCCACACATTCCCTCAAATTCTCTCTAAACACTCCATCTCCTCTCTAATCACAGGATCTAGTCTCAGAAATATTTTCCTTCCATTCTTGCTAGTTCTCTCCCCGAACAAGTCTTCCCCAAGTAAGTTCACTTAAAATGAATATAGGGCACACGGTATATATGATATACCATTTTATCTATGTGGCAGCTTCACATGTGCACTAAATTCATGAACTAAAAGTCTGTAGGGCTTTATCGAAGGAATTACTGGAGCCACAAGTGATGGCGATGTCTGGGGAAAGTGCACTCATTTGCAGTGTCCCTAAAGAGCTGAACAAATATGTATTGCTTTTCCAATCTAATGAAAGACAGTGAAGAATATGCTCATTACAATGAAGCAAGTTCTGTAAGGCATTGTCTTGAATAAAATAAAGCTGAATGGCTGATTTGATACACTGCTGCCATCTTGGATCACCCCAAATTCTCCAAAAAAAAAAATCTTTTAGGGCCATATGATACTTTCTACTCTGTGATAAGCAGCAGCACAAAATCAGCACATCAAGACTAATAGTGTTTGTGTGTGATGGGGAGAGATCTGGCTTTATGGTAGGCTACCCACTATCCTTCCCCAACAAGCTTAACCAAGTGTCTTCATAGGTTTCAGGTTCCACATATTACGACAGGGGTGGGAAAGCTTTTTGGGCCGAGGGCCATGTCTGCATGGGGAAATTGTATGCAGGGCCAGGGCAGGGGGTTGAGGTGTGGGAGGGAGTGTGGGGTGTGGGAGCAGGTGCAGTGTGCAGGAAGGGGCTCAGGACAAGGGATTGGGGCAGAGAAGGGATGCAAGGTGTATGAGAGGGCTTAGGTAAGAGGGTTGGGGTGTGGGGTGCAGCAAGGAGATCAGGGTAGGGAGTTGGGGTGCACAGGGGTGCAGGGTGCAGCAGGGAGGTCAGGGCAGGGGACTGGGGTGCTGGAAGGGTGCAAAGTATACGACAGGGCTCAAGGCAGGAAGTTGGGGGTGCAGGAGGGGTCCAAGGTGCAGGCAGGGGGCTTAGGGCAGGGAGTTGGGGGGCAGGGGGCAGGAGGGGTTCATGCTCCAGCCCGGCACTGCTTACCTAAAGCAATTTCAGGATGGCAATGGCACGCACCGGAGCCAGGGCAGGCTCCCTGCATGCCTGCCCTGTCCCCAGCCCCTGGGGGGAGAGGGGGAGGAAAGCTCCACATGCTCTGCCCTTGCCACACCTCCAGGTACCTCCCCTGAAGCTCCCATTGGCCGCAATTCCCCGTTCTTGGCCTATGGGAGCTGCAGAGGGTGGTGCCTGGAGACAAGGGCAATGCACAGATTCCTCTGACCCCCCCCCCCCACTGCCCAGGGGCCACAGGGACGTGGATCTGGCCACTTCTGAGAGTGGCACAGGGCCCATGGTGCCACAGGGGGCAATCCCACGGGCCGGATCCAAAGCCCTGAGTGGCCAGATCCAGCCCCTGGGCCATAGTTTGCCCACTCCTGTGTTAGGAGGTGGTGGAATGGATGGATGGCTGCTCTCCACAGCACTGTCAGGAAACCATGAACTCCATGTACATTAATGCTGATGGGGCAGCACTAATTTATAACAGTTCGTCACCACTGAATGAAACCCTTCCTGCTCACCCTGACCAAAGGAGTTCACAGGAATGCTAGCAGGATGTGCAACCCCTGGGAGAAAAGTCCCTGCAGGAGCCATGCTGGCATGTAGATCAGCGGAGCAAGAAGCTCAGGACTACCACAAATGTTGCCTTTGTCTCCAAACAGTTCCCAGAGATATAGGAGTTTTATGGGTAAAAACCAAGTATAAATTCTATAGGAGTGAGGAGGGATCCATTTTCCTACCATGACCTCATTTTTCACGCAGATACAAATGGAATATTGATTGGACTAAATCCATCATTCTGTAATTGAACAAACAAGAGCCCACATAATTCAGGTGGCCATAATGTTCTAAAAGACAACAAAATATTGTTGTCTTTTAGAACATCTAGAACAGGAAAGCTAGACATAAAACTGTTTGTAATAATACTTAATGGTAGTACTTCGACAATTACCTCAATCTTCCTCACAAGCATAAGTTAATGATAATACATTGCCCAGTGATTGCACTACGGGTGACACATTTAACTAAAACAGCCTACATCAAAACTCAAACTAATAATTATTTTGCAGATTTAAAGAATGGACTATACTCCCATGGTTGGTTATTTCAGAACAGATTTCTGAGTTAACAGTTAACAAATGCAGAAGGTTTGCTTTGGGCTTTTCTTTTTCATACTTTCACTACTGTTTCTACTCCTCCACTTCACCTTTCAAGAAATGTTATGAAGTATGTTAATACAAAAATTATTGCACAAAGGAAAACCAGTAATATAATATTGTTTCAATTAGTGCATCTTTTTAGTAGTTAGTTACAATTACACATTAAAAAATTACTAACCTCAGCTATTTTAATTTCCAGTTTCAGAACTGACTTCATATCAGACTCTGCCCGTGAGGCATTAGCACCCAAAAGCACTGCAATATCAACCATGAACTGCAAAAAGGCTTCTCTGTACTGAAGAGAAAGAAGAATGAAATAAGCATTGCAGTTACGTCTGAGGGTGGCTGTAGCAGTAGAAAGAAACGTATTCTCCATTTAAGTCATTGTTTCAAGTGGAAGATAAGCATTTTGTGAGACTGGCTTGATTCCACTGCAGGAAAGCCAGGGAAATAACACCATAACAGGTACTGTGCTGACAGGATCTCTCTGTGATTCACTGAATATAGCTTTCAAAACGAACCAAATGGCATGTGTGTGTTGGATTGAGACATACCTACAGATGTTAGGGCTCAGAGAGTTAGTATACACCAAGCCAAGCTGTAAATCTACAGCACACTAGCATATCATGCACTAGCGGCCATGTAGACTAAAAGTTCACTATGGTGATTTGACCTACTACTGTATCAAACAGTGTGCATAGCAGGATCCACATGGCCAGTTCATGGCAAGCTAGTGTCCTGTAGATTTGCACCCCAGCTTGCTGTGCACTAAGTCTGTGTGTAGGCAATCCCTTACAAAGGAACTGAATATGTATATTTGTATAGAAAATATATTCCGAGAATGAACTCTGCAACAACTCACTCTCCTCCTCCAGTCTTGCACTGACCTTTTGGATGCCCAAGGTCCTCTGATGTCTTGGAGGGCATCCTATCAGCCAGCATTCAAGACAGAAATAAAATTATACTCCAATTAACTACATATTTCACCTTCTGATAGATGTAGTTCACTGGAGACACACCACCTGGCTACAGGGATGCCACTGGAAGACTCACTAGCTCACCTGAGAGCTGGAAGGGGGAAGGAAAAGGGGTCAGAACTTGGATGAGGGGAATCACCAATGCCCCATGAAGATTGTGGGGATATATCTGTAGAGTCTGGAGCTAAAGGTGTTGGACATTGCATAACTTCCCATCATACTTAGGGGGAAAGGTGTTGCAAGTACTAGATATTGAGATAATCACTGAACACTTTTGGATCTTGCAATCCCTACTCAGCTGTGAGTATGAAGAGGTTTGGAAGGGGCCATAGGAAGAAAAGAAACTGAAGGCCTTGGAATCTACTGAGGCCCTCCTCATTCTGGCATTAAATACATCTAAATGTGTTTGACAATAATGATCTAAAATACCAGAACTTAATACAGTGTTGGTGCTTAGAGACATGAGGTTATTTTACATAGTTTAATTGAACCAAGCCAAAGCTTACTATAAGGTTCAGGTTTGCTTCAGAGGAAATGCAGAGCTGAATTTTTATTTTTATAATTTTTCTAAAATGAAGAATACTCTGGATGAGAACAAGAGACGTGCAATTAACTGTAGTATAAACAAGCATAAATAGCAAACCACAGAGCCCAATCTCAATTTGGAGTTCAGCTAAAAAGAAAAAATTCATAGTGGGAAAATGATTTATCAAAGCTCAAGTTACTAATACTTACAGATTTAGCTTCTGTGGTATTATCAAGGTAATCTTCCCGTGCGGTTAGAGACAGGGTTGCTTGGTCTAGCTGTTAAAATAAACAGGAAAAGTATATAATATTCGTTATATAGTCTGTATTATACACATACACACAATTAACCGCTATCAATAGGAGTGGTATTTCAGGGTTGCCCTGGGGGTGGGGGGCAAATGGGGCAATTTGCCCCAGGCCCTGCAGGGGTCCCCATGAGAATACAGTATTCCATAGTGTTGCAACTTATGGAAGGGGCCCCCGAAATTGCTTTGCCCCAGGTCCCCTGAATCCTCTGGGCAGCTCTGTGGTATTTTTCTGGTAGTTTGAACAGGTGCTATAGAGGCTAGTGGAACTGATCACCAGTTTGGGATAAACAACTGGCCATGCCCAAGAATCCAGCTCTTCAAGACTCTAACACAAAAAACTGTAACACATTCTACAGCTAAGATTGTGGGGCTTTCTGGTCTGTAAAAGCTTAAGGCACTGGACCTTAGCCCAGCAAAGGAGGATCCGCAGGACTTTCCTGCTCTGTTGCAGCCATCTACTGCAGCCAGAGTGTGCATTCCAAGTCTTCTCCTCGTCCCAACTAGCCTCATGAGACTGGGCCCCTCAATTATATCCCTTAACTGGGATCCTTTACCCCCAATCACTAAATGTTGTCTGACTGGGACAGATGATTCCCAGCATCTGCCAGCTGGGCTCCTCTTCAGAATAGAATAGGCTGCTCCCTGGCTTCCCTGGCCCTTTAAGGGGCACACTGCCCTGTTATGCTGTCCTATAACACTAAAATGCAATCAATTGGGCAACATTGTGATAAATCCCACAGGAACTCTCACAAGCAGAAAACTTCAAAGTGTACTGCATGGCATTAACCACACTCAGACTGACCTCAACTCCATCATACTAAATGAAGCTTTAGAAGCTTCAAGAAATAAACAAACCACCACCTGCTATATAAATGAGATTGTCCTACTGTTGAAAAGATGACGCTGAAACCTTTTTCAGAGAGTCGTTCTGCAGCACGTTTAAGGTTCACACTGATTTATATTTGTTCTGCAGGATGAAATAATAATGCCAGGATACTTGCATATTGCTGCAAGTCCTTTATCAGGCAAACTCCCTCTGAAGTCAATTTTTTTTAAATTACTTCTGGAAACTCATTTTTTCCAAAGCACTCCATTGGCTCATGTTAGACTGGGGTATAGATGCCCATTTTGAAGGCACAATCAGTTTCAAAACACTGAATAATATATTGATGAGGCCACTAGCAGCAGCATCATTGCTGCAAGATTACTACTCTGGAGAATTTTGTTTTTAAAAAATATGATGCACTGCCCAATGAACAAACATTAGATTTAAGTATATAGTTTTACACAGGCGCATTTTTAGAAACAGAAAGAAACAAATAGCAGCAATATAACATATTTAAATTTATTAAATTTGGTGGGAGGTTTAAATGTGTGCATTTTTTTTTAGAATTTGAAATAAATGAAAAACAACTGGGGTGTCAAATACATAAATGTTGTCATTTCCATATCACCTGCTATTTGAAAGCTTTTGTAACATATCTTATACAGAACAATATAAATTATTCATAGAAATCACTTCCTCAGCTGGAACTTAGGAAGATTCCTCTAGTTGTTTTAAAACACATGGCAATGATACTCAACAGCTTTATTATTTCTGAGAAACAAATATCACTGTACTATTTCTCAACATGTTCAAGTGAAAAGAAGGTACCTACAGGAGCAATAGTAGACCTTGGATTATTTTGTTTGTTTTAAGTAATCATCCGACGATTGAAATGCTTATCTGAACTTAGCCAAACCTTTTTTGGTCTAGAAATCAGGCTTGAGGTCTTGGAAGAACAGAATTTCTTCCAAATGTTTTTATACTTGGCTCCATTAGGGCTGGAAATATATTCTAGTTGAAACCAAGAAATGCAAAGGTGTGAGAAAAACGAAAAGCAAAGGAAAGCTAATCAACTTCTTTAGCCCTCAGGAAAAGGTTCAGGTTGGATTTGAGTAGAGTTTTTTATTTCATCTGAACCACATTGCTCATGAACCTATAATGCTGAGAGAGAAAGCTTAAGAATGTTAAGCTATCTCTCTTCCCGTAAACAGACTTAAACACTTCATTACTCATCTACCTCATCTACCCTCCTGGGAATTAATTAAAACATTTAGTTACTAAGCAGAATATTGGCAGACGCACTCTGCAAATCGAGCTTCTAATCAAATTAGCAATGAGCAGTCATTCAGACTGTGCAGTCGTTCAGTTACTTATGCACTTAAATACTACAAAACTGATTCAGTGGACACACTAGTAGGTATAATCCACCACTGAGAGACTAGCAAAAGGATCTATCCCAACCAACAATTTATGTGGGTGAGTTGGGTTACCTAAATAGCTTCTTGGAAAATACTTCCTATACAGTTTCTAGTCTTTCACCCATTAGAAAAAGACCTTTGGCCAAAGTATTCCTTCCAGGATCTGAACATCATTCAAGTAGTGTGTATGTGGGAATCCGCTAATGAAAACAAGGAAGTGGCTCGTTACCTTGATTTACTATTGACTCAATGAGTAGTGGAAAGAATCTCTTTAAGGGAACGTCAGGAATATAAAAATTTATGTCAGTTGACTATCCCTGACCTGGTTCTGAAAACTGAGACCCAGAATCTATAACAAATCTAGTATCAGAAAAGTTAAGGTCCACAATATCCCTACGCAATCTATGTAATGCCAAGAAGGCAACTTTTATATAAGGATCACCCATTTTATTTCACTGTTGTGACTGGTCACTTTCCCTTTAACTCTCTCTAGCACAGATATACAATCTCATTGCTGGTAACAGTGGGTTGGGTTATATAGTTTAGGGTTGTTTTTTTCTCCTTAAAAAGCAACAAGAATTTGGACAAAGTCTCACATATTAACCCACGTGACAACCTGCCTACCTAAATTTTACCTGTCCTGGTGACAACCTGCCTACCTAAATTTCCCCTGAAGTTTCAATAGGATACAACTAGGTAACATATTTTAATTCATTTACTGTCCTAAATTGTTGTGTAGTGTTGGCATGAATTGCTAACCTGCAGCCATGTTATACTGCAGAAGTAACCTTTCAGTGAAATGCAGTCAAGTGACTCCTGTATTTAAAGCATGAATGAGTTTGGGGATCATATGAAATGAATGATGACATATCAATATAGGACAATATATTAGTGTCACCAATTAAGTGCCTAATGAAGTGGAATGTCCCAAATTTATAATACTTGCAAATGATACACCATCTTTTATCTTCACAGAAAAAAATATTCCTCCTCACACAAATATACAGGACACAAAAACCATCAAGAATCAGATTCTGACCTCATTCGGATACCCACATCGATCTTGGATATTGATTCACAGGAATGTATTTTACTCACAATTCTGCCCTATTAAGGAATAAAACACCCTATCTACATACATTTTTCACCCATGATAGTGTAACATTTGGTAACTAATGGCTTCTAAATTCCCCTATATGGGTGATCATGTATATATACAAATCACTGAGTACTAATGGTTACAGTTAAAGTTAAATTAACACAGTATTGAACTCACTTTTTAAAATGGATCACATATCTATGATGAGTAGTATATTAGAAATGTTATACTGTACCTTTAAGATGTGTTTATCAGAGGTTTTGTCATCAGGAGCCACATACAAACGGATGAAGACAGAGTTACTGTACTGACTACGAAGAGTTGCAAGGGTCTGGAGCATGCTGAACTTCCTTTCTGACCATTGTCCTTCAGGTCCGATGTTAGATTCCAGCACAGGCCAACGGAACAGCGAATGCTTCAGTATACTTACCAGTGGCTTTGCATCAACTTTTTCAATTTTATCTTAAATGACAAGATGTGCCAACATTAAAGTTCCAGACAATTCAAATGCAGTAGTGGGTATAAAGTCATGTCAATGAGATAGAAAGGTTTATAGACTGATCAATTTCTAGGCAAGACTAAACAGAATAGCTCAAACCTAATGCCTTGGGCAGTCTTTTGCTGAAAAGATGCCTCTGAAAATAAGAGTATATGACTCCTTTATCACAGGCTGGTCTACACTACGCTGTTAAACTGATTTTAACAGCGTTAAATCGATTTAACGCTGCACCCGTCCACACTACACTGCTCTTTATATCGATTTAAAGGATTCTTTAAATCGATTTCTGTATTCCTACAAAACGAGAGGAGTAATGCTAAAATCGATATTACTATATCGGAATAGTGTTAGTGTGGATGGAAATCGACATTATTGGCCTCATTATTTTACAGTAGCTACCCACAGTGCACTGCTCCAGAAATCGATGCTAGCCTTGGACCATGGACGCACACCACCGAATTAATGTGCCTAGTGTGGACGCGCACAATCGACTTTATATCATCTGTTTTATAAGATTGGTTTAAGCTAATTCAAATTTATCCTGTAGTGTAGACATAGCCACAGTTTATCCAAATCAAGAACTGATAGCCTGGGCAAGAAGAAACTTGCATTGCAGTCAGCTGCACTGTGCCTGTCCTTGAAATGTAAGCCTCTCTATACTCTAATTCTATGGTATGTTCATCATAGCCAATGGAAGAAATGTTTCAGATAAATAATACATAGTGATAATCTAGGTCAGATTTCAAATATAAAGTAAGAATCATCTTAAGTACTATAGTGATGAACTCTATGGAACACCCTAAGACTGACAAAAATGTCATTTGTTGTTTAAGAAAACGAGATGAAAAACTACACTTGCCTTTTAAATAATGGCTGTGGGCTAACAGGGAATGAAATAACTTGCAGTGACAAAATCCTGATGGCGATTGCTCAACAACTGGCATCGGAGTTTGATTGGGTCAGAGGAATACTTGCTATTTGCAAACAAAATTGAGAGGGAATGGGAGTGGCCAGACAGAGAATACAATGGAAGGTGCAACAGAAAAAACATGTAGGCAGTCAGTTTCACAGCTTGTTGGAGCATCAGAAAAAAAATACTCCATAAGACTGGGGGGAAAAACAACTTCTAAAAAAAAAAAAAAAAAAAATTCTGGGAGAACAACAGAAGAATATGTTGAGGAACCAAGTCTAGCAGGTTTGATCCCCCACCCCCGCAAGGAACTGACTCAAGAGATTCCAGAAACTTTAAAGATAAATTGCTAACTGCATTTGACCCAGAAGGGACACAAGTAAAACAGATTTCACAGTACCAGCCCCTTGTGGAGACATTGGAGCAGCACAAGATTTTTGGGAGGTGGAGGTTCTAGAGACATACGCAATCAGATGTGACTGGTGAAGAAACTGTGAGAGTTGAAAGTTGAGATAGAGTTACAAGAGACCATAACCTAGGCTAGGGCCAGGTGAAGATACAACAGCTGCACTGATGAGAGGACAGAGCAAGGAATACTGTAGGCCATCCCGGAGATACTTTGAGAGGGTTCTGCTGTCAGGACCCAGTTGGAGAGTTGGCTTGTGGGCCCTACCATTTAGGTGCCCCTGGTGTAGAGGAAATAGGAATGCAAAGAAGAATTTCAATTTTCATTAGAAAAAATGAACATTGTTTCTAGCTTGTTTCTGAAAACTATTTGATGGAAGTCATTCGCTAAGGTCAAAGAGAACAAGCAAAAGCCTGAGGGACCTAAAGATCCTGATCTCTTTCACTCTTTCTTTTAATGTCAAATGACTCCATTGAGTTTGGTGTCTGTCCCAAAGATATCACCTCACATACCCTCTCCAAAATCCTCAGGCCAGAACTGTACATACTAGTATGATAATAAAGGAGAGATTTGATTAGTGTTGAAGAGCAGGGGTGACAAATATTTATTGCAGAGTCTGAAAACTGGCTATCTGACATAGACTCAGGGGTTCAGAGCGAGAAGCCTGAGGGCACAAGCCAAGATGGTAAAGTTTGCCAGCTGAACAACTCCATCAGAGGATTCTATGAAACGATTTACTCATTTAACCTGTCAGTCAATGCTCCCACATCGTTTTGAGAGTCCCTTAAAGCATAATCACTTTTCAAAGGAGAACTATGTAAATAGGGTATCTTGTGCCTTTGTATATTCAGAGGCACACTGCCTGACTTTATTGACAAAATAAGACTCTGAACTTGAAATTGGATCCATGTGAGTGGATCCTTTATTTGCTTGGAGCCTCACTAAGTTCAGTGAGTACAAATGATGGCCTGCATGGGTACAACGGCAGGATCTGGGCCTAAGGTTTTACTGCTTTCCTCTGTTAGCACGTCAGAGCCTACCCATGCCCCAAAATAAAATTAAGTTACTTACTCTCATTCATACATGATGAGTAAAGGATCTTGGCTTTCTGTACAGCTTCACTGTCCCGTCTCTTGCTGATAGGTTTCTGTAGCAGTGCTGTGAAGCATACACAGTAAAATAAGTTTCTCCCAGGCCTTGGAAAATGCAGGATTTGGTTTGTTTTTTAAATCATGCCACTGATTGGAAAATGTATCATCATGGGATGACTTCATGGTCTAAATACCACTCCTCTCCTCAAAACAACAGTTTTAAATCCTAGCTGGGTTGACTCAAACCTTATCCCTTCCAGGGTACTTAAACTGAGAGTTACTCTAAAGAGTTGGGAGGGGAGAGAGCCAATAAGGAGGAGACTTTCAAATAACTTTAAAACCCAACCTCTGAGTTACATTTTTTTTAAAAACTGCATTATGAAGGAAGTGAAAATCATTGCAGAATATAGCTCATCCTTTTTCTTTTAAGGCAGGATGGGGCGGAATAGATCTTGCAGTTGAACAAGTCTTTTCATTCCAGGGCCTATGCTATTCTATACCACTATTTACCAGACCAGCTTTTCATTTTTTGGTCACTGCCTTTTCCAATAATTTACCATACCACTGTCCCCACTGTTGTCTCTTATAGGATGAGTACAAAAGTGAAGCTTGGCGATGACAGTCAATTTCATGCTGGAGGAATGGGGCAACTTTCTGTCTACCAGGTACAGTATTAGAAACTATGAGGATGAGTGTCCATAATGGCCACTGTCTTCAGTAGTATCCTAAGGAACTCAGCATTTCTCAGGAGGCACTCCGCACTTTGAAGGACCTGGCATAAAGAACATTACAAATATGACTCACATCCATCCATCTGAGGAGCAGAAATCTACACACAGAAAAAAAATGGCAGAAGACAACAAAAATTCTCCTGCCAGCTACACTAATGCATAATGTAGCAGAGTACTGCAGGTGACGTTCTGTATTAACACCTCTGCAACAGGGTGGCTGTCATTAGTTTTAAGTGGTTAAAATGGTCTTATTATAACTGAATAAATACCAAAAACAACAGAACAAAATTGTTTGGTTGGTTTTTAACGAAGTTTTTAACAAGATAATGCTGTTTTAGTTTCAGATAAGTATCTCCCCAAATCTACTGCAGGGCACAATTCCCGATAGATTTGATTTCAAATCTCAATCTTATCAATATTTCTGAGCTTCATAAACACAACATTATAACTGTCACCAACATATCTCTACCAGAAGGCTCATGAGCAAAGTTCTCAGTGGAAGTAGCTCAATCCCTTTATTTTTTTAAACAGGATTATCAGATCTGTCCAAGATTTAAAATATGGAATTTTAAAGGAAACTGTGATTCAGATCTTAATAAATCTAAAAATGAAAAATAGCCTCCTACTAAAGCCAATGCAATCATTTCTGTTTCTTGCCAGAGAGTTGCAACAGTCACGAAAATTGGAAACTAACAACATTGTATAGCTAAAGCCCAGAAGAGGGAAAGACAATAAGCTAAAATAAAATAAAACCAACTCTAGAACTGCACTAACATAAAATCCTATTAAAATCAGACCTGGTGCTTTCCATTGAATACCCCTTTTTTTTTTTTTTTTTTTTTACTTGCTACAAGAAGCAGCTGTAACACTCACTACATTACTGCAAACAATGACCAAAAGAAAGACACTTTCAATTTGCTTAGAAAAAATAAAAAAATATTGCAAAGAATATTCTGGATTCTGACTGTGAAACACGGGAAGCCTAGTTTTCAAAAATGGGAATCTTAACAAGATGGTCAAATCCTGCATTTGGACCCTCAAAATTGGCTCTTTGGGATATAAATGCTCTTTACAGCAGACATGTGACTGACCTTCAAAGTTCAGATTCAGGTCCAAACTGCCCCTCAACTTGACAGGATTCCAAACTGGTGTTCTGGTTCAGGCCTCTCTCTCTGCTTTTTATATCCTGGGGTGCTAATGCGAATATCCAAATGCACAATTTGGACATCCTTCTCCTATTTAAAGTGCCGTGTATGAAAACTTTCAAGTACTAGAATTCTCTTTGCTACCACGTACTTAAGGAAGAGTGAGGAAAGGAGAAGGAGGAATGAGTCTCTTTATATCTATATCTACCTACACACACATTATAGGAGGAGCTGGTAGCAACCTCTATATTTAGCCTAACTCTTTCCCATATGAAGGATTCTTGCAACCATTTCTGTGAGAAACTCTCACACCATTGTTTGCAGCAGGCCTCTGATATTGGGCAGGTGGAATGTGCTCAGGCTAGAGAACCGCTTTTTCATTGTCTGTCATTTTTTGCTGAGGTATAAACTGTTAAAAATTCCTGTTTCTCTTCTCTTGCTTGCATTCCTCAGGAAAAATGTTGGCAGACTGCCAGAATAATAACTGCACGCAAAAATTCTAAGGCCAGGCTCATGTCACCATCAAAGCAGCAGCAACAGGAATACCTGAGAGTTGCCAGAGCAGCTGTAGGGGGCTAGGAAAGGGTCCCCCCCAACCCCAGACCTGGCATATGGGCTCAGTGGCCTCTGCCCTCTTCTGAGAGTACTAACATGGGGCGAGATGTCTTCACCTCACACTGCAACCTCACCACTCGACTGAACACCTGTTCCCCAGCAGCCATCCTCCTGTCCCTCTGAGGAGATGGAGCTGAAGATCTTTTAACTCTCAAAGGTAGGGAATAGGAAACAAAACAGCAAAACTGCACACAAGATCAACCACCATCCAAACCGACCACATAATCCACCCCACCATCTGAGGGCACCAAGTGGGGCAGGAGCTATACCAATTCCTTGTGGGTACTAAAGAAAGAGGGAAGAGAGCCAGGCCAGGCTGGGATCCCCCTTCACAAACCAGCACCTGCACTCAGTGGTCCACCCACCTTCAGAGAGATAACCTTCTGGTGCTTACAGCCCATGTAGTTAGCTCTAAAGATCTACCAGCAGCAATTTGTACTGCAGTGCTAACAGTTCAGAGTCAAAATTATGACGATGATGATGTTGGGGGAGGGATGGTCACAGTCACACATGATAGAATCTTTTTCCTTTTAAAACACCCTAGAAAAATTACATTTAAAGCTATATTAAAAGAAAGTTATCTAGTTTTCAGATTCAAGCTCTCAAAAGTTAGGAAGTGTTAGATTTGCACTTGCTTGCACAATTTTAATTCCAGCATCCTTGTGTGTATGTGTTATGATACAGTATTTAATTACATAGTCATCTATTACTTTTTCCACAAGATGCTTGCTTCATTCAGTGCACAGGATATACAAGGGGGCAGAATTAAGGCTGTACAGGCAACCGTAAACCTAGTATTTGCTACCTTTCAAGTGCTTGACTTTGCAACCAAGTAATGTTCTTTTAATATACAGATTTTTTAATATTACTCGTGTGTGTGTGTGTTATCTTCTTATTTCGGTTTGTGAAAACATAACTTCCTTTTATCCCTAAAGAGAGTGTTAACCCTCCAAGGACCCCTTTCAAAAAATAAATAACTAATTTCAAAACTTTTAGACTCCATCTTATCAAAGAATGTTCCATCTGAAGCTGCTGAGATGCACAATACCATTTTGTATTGTCTCCTGTTCTCTTTAACATGGGTATGCTTCCTCTTCTCTTGGTTATTTGTCAATATAACCTAACCTACTGGTGCCTGGTCCATGTGTCACTATCAGAGTTCATGTGTAATCCAGCCTGCTGCTAGCCACTACTGGTTATATGATTCCCAAGGCTGCTGAAAGTGACTAGAAAAGGAGGTCTGAAACATGGAGGAAGTGAGGGGGTAAAACTGACAAGAGAAGTAGTGACCTAAGAGGAGGGTTAGAGAGGTTAAAATTAACAAAAAGGAGAAATGACACTGATATTACTATGGGATGGAGAGTTCTGAAATAAAGGGAATAGGTGTGAAACTAGTGAAGGAAGCAGGAATAGTGAAAGACTGATATGTGCAATAAATGAAGGCAAGGAGGCTAGCACCACAAAAAGAGAAGGGAATGGAGTGCTTCAAGCTATGAAACTGATGCTTTAGTTTCATACATGCTGCACATTTACATTTCTAAGAATTCTCCCAGTGCAGATGTAACCCACACACCACCTGGGCTTGGTGTTGTGTCCCATCTAGTGACACTGCGGGGCATGGGGGAAAGAGAGATTAATGAGTCTGCTCTACAGCATTAGCTAAAAGTAGCTTTTAGCTCATGCGGTAGAGGCTTATGCACTAAGCTTCATAGGCTTCAGGTTCGATCCCAGCCGCTGACGACCAAGGTCTGTTGGTTTTACACATAGAATTCTACAATCATTTTGTTCTACCAATAGCTGCAGCCTACTACAGAGGAGACACCTGCTGTGCTAGAGACTTTACATTTCCTCTTTCTTCATCTTGTTTCCCATAATCTAAAATAAAAATCATTCGGAGTACATTGCTGCTCTTTGTATCTTATTAGTCGTAAAGCTCTTTATTAATAATTATTATTACTATTATTGAGTAAGGAAAACAGAGTAGGGTGGAAGAGACAAGTAGACCAAATTTTCAAGAGACCAGGGCCCAATTTTCAAGTGCTCAGCACTAACATCTATGGACAGATTCTCAAGACTTTAGCACCCAACAGGCTGAGTTCTTTTGAAAACCTGGCCTGGGCTGCAGGAAGAGGCACAGGCCGAGACATGCTGGCCGCCGCTTCCTGCAGCCCCCATTGGCCTGAAGCGGTGAACCGCAGCCAGTGGGAGCTACGATCGGCCGAATCTGCGGATCCTTCAGGTAAACAAACCACCCTGGCCCACCAGAGGATTTCCCTGACAGGCTGCTTACCAAAGGTTACCAATCTCTGGGATAGATGTTCCTAAATGACAGCACGGAAAGTTGACAAATAACTAAGAGCCTATGCCTGAAAGGTATTAAGGACCCACAACTTCCTCTGACACCTCTAGTTGTTTCAAGAAGTCAGCACCTCTGAGGTCCTTTTGATGTAAACTCTTCAAGACAGAGACTGTGTCTTCTGTGTCTGTAAGGCACAATATAAAAATGAGTAAGAATAGTTCACGATGCTTCAGATTCCAGAATCCATTAGTACGCCTTGTCTGAGATACCATGGTCATGGGCATAGAATAGAATGCTAGATAGGTAGTGAGGTAGATTAGAAAGAAGGAAATCTAACTTGATTTATAACCTCTCTGAAACTAGTACTTTATCCCACAGTGACCATTATAACTAGATTATGCCTTCTCTTTAGCCACTACTTTAATTTCCTTCAAAGTTCCAAACTAATTTCAAAATTCTTCTCCAAGAGACTTTACTATCAGTCTCATCATCTGGTTTCTACACTTCAGTATGTGCCATGTGGCTTAGGCATGGGATTTATTTTATATGTAAAGATGGATATAAATAGGGCAAGTGTCAAAATCTGTTGTTAACTGTGCTCCAAAGCTCTGGAATGCTGTAACTTGCCTCATTTAGTGTCATCTGTGTGCTCCGAAGTATGTTCAAGGTGTACATGGTCTCTTAAATCTTCTGAGTTTTCCAAATTGTTTAACTGATTTGGGGTCATTTCCTTTTGTCCAGAGAGTTAAAGGCTGAAAGACTCTAATTGCAAATGTCTTTATTTTTGGCTGCCTCGATGATAAGAATCAGATCAAATCACTTTATATAGCTCTTACTAGATCTTGCCCAAAGCACTGAGGAGATAACTCTAACATAAAATAATATACAATTAGGAACATTGCTCAACACTATGAATTCTAGATGCTCAGACATCAATGTGATGGGCACAGTACAAAATCTTATTAGACAGGCAGACAGAATCAGTAGCTGCAACATCTTTCCCTTGGGAAAAGGTATTCTTACTAAATCCATTCAGAGAGTCCTGTTTTAGGACACGATAGATTAAAAAGGCAAAACTTTCTGAGGTTTACTACCCCTACAGTAAATAGCAATCATCTACTGTTAAAACTAAGTATAATTCACTTTACAAACTAAGCTTTTTTTCCCCCTTTTTAACTATTCTAAAGCTGCCTGAGAATAGCCTTGTGGTTACATTGGTACCTTTAATCTTACTCACTATTTCTAGCTCTTGTCGATTTTCCAGCTTACAGTCTGACACAGCTCCTCTTTGGTTTTCAGACTCCTTGTTTTATTTACTGCAATGAAAAATCTCTTCCCCTCCCCTCCAATTTGGACTGCATGAAAAAGAATCTGTTGTACAGCAAGGCCTGGGAAAAGATGGATCAGTTTGCATTTCGTTTTTACTCAGAATAAAAATATACATTCAAATTATCAAAGTCATGGTCCATCTATAGACTGTATACGTTCTATGCTATTTTTGATTATTTAGCACATATAGTATCTCTCTCAGAAACAAATATCAACCAAGCATGTGATTAACTAGGTATATTTGATGCACTAGAAAAACCAATACAAGAAGAACGTATTTTTCACACTTCTGAAAACCTTCCTGGTTACAACTGGGGAGAGATTATCATCCCAAGAAAGACAATTACTTTTTTGTTTTGTAGTCATCTCCTCCGCCCCTGCCTTTACCAACATTTGCAGTAAGTAGAAATAGCAAATTTATATATTTGGAAAGAGAGATTTGATAATGAGTTGAAATATATTACAATACTTTTCACCTTTCACCAAGGAATGGAGAAGGAACCACATGTGTGAGCATGCCAGTTGAAAGGCATTCAGATACCATAATGATGGGTGTAGTAGAAAAACCTAACAGATCCATGCTGTATCCTGGAAAGTAGTGACTCAGACTCATAGGTCAGAAGGGACCAATATGATCATCTAGTCTGACCTCCTGCACAAGGCAGGCCACAAAACCCTACCCATACACATTTATAACAACCCCGAACCCATGACTGAGTTATTGAAATCCTCAAAATTGAGATTTGAAGACCTCAAGCTGCAGGGAATCCACCAGCAAGCGACCCATGCCCCACGCTGCAGAGGAAGGCGAAAAACCTCCAGGGCCCCTGCCAATCCGCCCTGGAGGAAAATTCCTTCCCGACCCCAAATATGGCGATCAGCTAAACCCTGAGCATGTGGGCAAGACTCACCAGCCAGCACCCAAGAAAGAATTCTCTGCAGTATTCTCCAAAAAGAACTCTAGTATAATAATGGACAAGCAACTCAACATGACTCCCAATGCGATGCAATGGCAAAAGAGGGCCGATGTGATTATTGGACGTATAAAAAGGGAGTAGTGAGGGGGAATAGGGATACAATTTTAATACTGTATACAGTATTGATGAAGCTGATACTCAGGCGATCTGTGCCTGACAATAGTGCAGGGGCAGCAAATCTGGGGGGGCACGTGACCCCACATCCCCCCCCCCCCCCGACACACAGTCATGTTGATACTTGAATTCTGCATCCAGTTCTGGTGTCCACACTTTGAAAAGGAAATTGCAAAGAGGGAGAGGGTGCAGAAAATAGCCACAAACATGATTAAGGGTTGGAGAAAAAGGCATTAGAATGAGAGACTTAAAGAGCTCAATAAGTTTTGGTTACCAAAAAGAAGACTGAGAGGTGACTTGATTACAGTGCGTCAGTGTACCTGCACTGGGAGAAAATGCTGGTTATGAAAGGGCTTTTTATTGTAGCAGAGAAAGGCATAACAAAAACCAATGGCTAGAAGCCAGACAAATTCAGATTAGAAATGAGGCAAAATATTTTCACAGCGAGGGTGATTAACCACTGGAACAAACTACCAAGGGAAGTGATAGATTCTCTAACTCTTGATGTCTTCAGATCAACACTGCATGCCTTTGTGGAAGATGCACTTTAACTAAACACAAGTTATTGGGCTCAATGCAGGAGGTCAGACTCGATGATCTAATGGTCCTTTCTGGCCTTAAACTCTATAAATCTATGAGAAGGCTCTCAAAGCACTTTATAGACATTAAGCATGAAGGTGGTACAACTTTATGAACATTTATAGATGAGGAAAATGAGCTGGAGAAGACCAATTCCTGCTTATCTTACTCATGTGAGTAGTCATATTGATTTCAATGGTCCTCCTTTGTGAGAGTAAAGGCAAAGCAGAGTTTGACCCAGAGAGAGTACGGGCTTGATCCTTGGAGGTATTGAATGCCTTTGACTCCCACTGAAGTAAGCAGGAGTGGAAATTGCCCAGCATGTCTAGTGAGATGCTCAATATCTTGCAGAATCAGACCTTAAATGGCTTGCACTAAGTCCCACAGCAAGTCAGTGCCAGAGCTGGAAATGTCTACTCTCATACTATATGTTTATTCCATACAAAAAATATGTATGTTAATAGAACACTAAAGATGCACCTTGAACCCCTACAAGTTTACTTGTGCAAGGTTAGCTCTGCCACAATGTGCATATGACTATGGGCTTTAATAGTATGATCACATGCCATGATTTTCTCATACTATCTACATTAGACATATAGAGAGCCAAAGTTGTTAACATTTGTGGAAGATTCTTCCAGTAGTGGGCTGGCCAGGGTAACAGACACCATGATAAAAAACAATAAATAAAAGCCAGAGCTTTTGTTATGGAAGTCATGTCTTGACAAACACACAGCCTTAATTATAGTGGTGCAGATTTACACTAGCACATTCCAAGAAGTATTATTTCAGAATGGTTTGGGGTCAGCTGACATTCATTTAGAATATCTGATTTCTACTTCCATTTTTCAGGAAGTTCCCACAGAGCTTGGATATAAGAGAGAGAGGGCTGACATCTGGGAGTTTTATGAAAGAAGAAACACTAAGTATATAATGTTCTATCTCAAAATAAAAATACCAGCCACAAACATCTAAAATTAGGCACAACATTGTTCCTCTAACTTGACCAGTGGTCTCTTCTCCTGAATTCTATGTGCAGAAATTGAGTTCAGTAGGCTGCATACCACAGCTCCCCTAATATAGAAATCTGAGTAAATCTAGGAGATTCTGAATAAGATTTAACCAATATGTTTTGATCTTTTGCATATTAATTGGGAACAGGAGTAACCAGTCCTGTCATGCCTCAGAAAGAGCTGTTCAGAGAAGACATTGCTTGTGGCATGTTATCATTTAAAAATTATTTTATGATGTTGATATTGTGAAACATTTTATTCAAATTACATCTCACTATGACATTCAAGTCTAGATAACTGAAATTACCCATTATCACCCTTCTTGTATATTTTTTTTCTTCCTTAAACTCTTTTGCAATAAATATTCTGGATCAGGTTAACCACTGGTCTACACGGAATCATTTCCACTGAAATCCAGCTTCTTACATCACTGGTGGATTTGGCCATCTGACTTAACTTCACTGTGTTGATCTGGACATTGATTGTATACTTACCAGCAAAGATATGGCCCCAATTCTGCAAACAGAACCACATGGACCTTTGTGCATACACATCCCAATAGTTCTCTTTGCATGTTTAGGTCTTATACTTGTATTCTTGTAGCCTGGGATTCAGTAAAGATTCTACCTCAGTCATGGTCTCTTCCTTACCAGAAGTTAGTTCAGTAGAGTCTATGGAATCCTATGTACCAATAAAACCCAACCTAGCTTCCACCGTATAGTTATTATAGTATTTGATTACGTTGTTTCATTCCACCATGTTTTAGAAAAGCCAATCATGTTGAGACCTTCTCCCAATGTCAAACATTCTACCCTACCCATTTTTCCTGTTAAAAATTGGTATTTAGTAAAATATTATTTTCCTGGAATCTCTTTGAGATGAGAACTACACTTAGTTTTTTTCCCCCAGCACAAGCCACCTTTATTCACCTGCTTGACTCTAGTTCAGATATCTAATTTGCTCAGTCTATAACTCTCACTCGTACCACATTCCTTTTTAAAGGTAATCTGCAAAAGGTTGTCCTTTTAAATACAAGCTTGCTTCTAAAATTCCAAAAGAACAAGTAAATTCAAAATCCCTCATAACTCAGAACTGGTACATGCAATTTAGTTGAACCTAATCAGCTCTATATTCAGCTCTATACTCAGATTAAGCATAAGAAATTTTCTTCTTCAAAAAAAGAAATATTTTGAGAAAGTGAAAATGCTGGTATAGAATGGAGTGCATCTTTCATTCTATGTTTGTGGTGGTTACAATATTGCTAATATTGGCAGCTGTGGTAGAGAAACAATTGGAGTGGTGGCCCTTACAAGTTGTTTAAAACAAATTTTGCAAGAGTTATTTTCAATTTTCTTTGTTAACGCATGAAGCTGATATTTTGATCTTTGTTAAAAGTTCAGGAAATGACCAAATAAGCAGAAAAAATGTGCAGAAATGTGATTTCATATGCAAAAATTATCTTTGTCAAAACAAAATCACAATGTTGAGGTCTTTAATTTAAAAAAAATAATCAAAACAAACTATGGCCTAGTGTATTACCAGATAGGTTATTTTCCAGAACTGGATGATTGTTTTATGAATTCAAAATGAAAAATACAAAATTTGAATTTTAAAATTTTCACTTTTTTTCTGAATAGTTCACATAACTCTACAAGAATATCTTAATGTCTAATTCTTCAGGATCCAAAGAGCCAATGTTTATCTCAAATTTGGTTAAAATACAAATAGACTGATAATTACATTTGTAAGCAAAAGCTACACATGTTGTTTCCTCTTCAGCAATTTAACTTTCATCAAACCCTTAACACAGACTCACGCTATTATTGTCCCATTCTGTTGTCAATCTTTCACTGTCTTTGCTCGTTCTATACCTTCCCTAGCACACGCTCTCAGCTCCTCCATTACAATCAAACCCATCAAGCCAACAGAATCATCTCCCTTCAGAGCTCTTAAACTATCATGTCAGGCAATCTCTAATATTAGCATTGTATTGTATCTCAATGACACTTATTGCCAGGACCAAGACATGGGCAGCCTGATCTAGTGGTTGGAGCAGGGGTGGTCATGCCTAGTGGTCAGAGCCAGAGTCCAAGCCGGGGTCACAGTACAGGAGCCAAGAACTGGGGTTGGGTCTGGTGCAGCAGTCAGAAAGTCTCTCGATTGCTTGGACAACTTTTCTGGCTTAAATTGTATGAACTAGCCAATCAGTGGGGCCCGTCATCACCCCTCATCAGCAGTACCTCTGAGAAGGGTTAGAGTTCCGCTAGAACTCTCTCTTCCAGTAGTTCTGGATCAGCTGCCCAGCAACGTTCAGGGTGTGAGGGCTGTTTGTAACCCATGGGCCCAGGTTCGAGACCTATGGACTTACATCATCCCCTTCCCCTAGGGCAATCAGGGTGGCTTTGAGCCTGGTTTCCCAGGATCAGAGTCAAGGAAGGCTCTCAGTAAGTCAGGAGCATGGAGATTTTCCATGATCTCCCAGGAACATTTTTCTTGTCTGTAGCCTTCCCAGTTACCCAAATAGCAAAGTGTTCCCTCCTTTTTTTTTTTTTTTTTTTTGGAGTTGAGGATTTTGTGGACAATATATTCAGCATGATCTTGGACATGAACCAGAGGGGGGAGACGAGGGAATGGATTTTGCACATAAGGCTTCAGCAATGACGTGTAGAACTCTGGGTGTATCCAAAGGGATTGAGGCAGGGGGAGCTTAAAAGTGACTATCTTGACTTAGTTGAGAATTTGGTAAGGACTAAGAAACTGAGAGTCTAACTTGCGCGATAGCCTATCCAAGCGTAGGTATTTGGTGGACAAACACACTTTGTGGCTCCCAGATAAGAAAGGAGCTTGCTGTTGACATTAATCCACATAGTGCTTGTATCTCCTCTTAGCATCTGTCAGGTGAGCTTTCACATCCTCTTGGGTCTGATGTACCAGTTGTACCCGGTTTGCAGATGCAGGGCTGGAGGAAATCATGGGTAGTTCCAGGTGGAAACGAGGGGGGTACCTATAATGTGAATAGAAGGTGCTTTGCCCTGTGGAAGTTCTACATTGTTGTACACAAGCTCCACCATTGGTAACAGAGAGGATCAATCATTCTGATGATGATTAATATAGCGCCAGAAGTAATGTTCCAGAATTTGATTAATTTTCTCCATTTGGTCATTTGTCTGGGGGTGGTAGGCAGATGAAGATCTGGCGCAAAACGACTAATACTCGGACGGCCTCTCTCCAGAAGTGGTATACTTATTGAAGCACTCTGGAAGACCACTAAGACAAGTGACATGGTTCACCCAGAGCTGAACAGTTTCCCCAGAGGAGGGCAGCCCAGTGCAGAGAATAAAGCGGGCCATCTGGAGAAGTGATCTACTGCATACAAGATCATCTTAAACCTGTTGGATTTGGGTAATTCTTATATGAAGTCTAGGGTGATGATTTCTCAGGGTCTGGATGATACCTCAAGGGGTTGCAGGAGTCTGAAAGGTTTATCAGATGTGCCTTGGCAAGGGTGCAGGTGTTACAGGAGGAAATATAGATCTGTATTTTGGCTCACGTGCGGGGCCACCAAAAGAACTGTGAGGCAAGCTGTTGGGTTTTGGTACAGCAAAATGACCTGCTGGGGGGAATCATGGCAGGCGTGCAGAGCTACAACTCTTGGGGGGCTCAGGAGAACATTCTTTCATGTAGAGGATCCCTTAGCAGACATCCGGGGCCTTCTTGTTTAACACTTTCTGATCGCTGAGGGGAGAGGGGATGCCTGGGTTGAGCCCAGCTAGATCCAGGCAGACAGGTCTCAACAAGGGGACATGCCAAGAAAGTTCTGGGGCTTAAGAATGCTTGAAGCATCAGGGCTCGGGCCTTTCAGGTCTGCAAGATGCTTTCCTTTTCAGAACAACACATTGACCTTTCTATTTTTAGGCTCTGACAGGAGATAACAAAATAGAAGTGTGAGAAGAACAGGGCACAGAGAAGTTGTTGATTAAGGGCCTTGGCCCTGTGCAGATATTACAACTCCTTATAGTTGGTATTCACCTGGACTGGAGATCAGATCCCTCAAGATAGTGGCACCATTCCTCAAAGGGAACCTTAATTGCCAGGAAATCCTTGTCCAGGTTTTCAGAGTTTTGTTCTGCAGTGGTGAGTTTTCTGGAGTAGAAAGCACATAGATGCAACCCTGATAGGCGGCTGCACCTCTGGAAAAGCACTACCCCAATCACTATGTTGGAGGTATGGTGAAGGCTTCTGTGGGATTTGGGTGGATCAATAAAGGGGCAGAATTGCATGCGAGTTTTAGCATTGAAAGGACAGTTGAGCCTCAGAGACCCAGTGGAACTGAATGCTTTTGTGAAGCAGGGAGGTGAGGAGGGTGACTCATTCTGGGAACTTTAGGATTAACCTATGATAGAAGTTAGCAAATCCCTGGAAATGCTGCAGGTCTCAAACATTCCACAGTGTCACCCAAACGAGGACTGCCATCACTGTGCAGGGGTACATCTTGACACCCTCTGGGAACTGGAGCAACCCTAGAAACTCTATGGAGGACTGGTGAACTACAGACTTTTCCAGCTTAGTGAAGACTCTGTGCTGGCGTACCCTTTTGATGGTGGTACAGGTTGCTTGCCCCAGCTCCCAAACTTCTGAAGATTGTCATATGTGGCTTGGAGAATCAGTAAGTTAGGCCATCCCTGGTGTATACCCAGACAGCCTCCACATGGTCTAACCACTCACATGAGTGATGGTGGATAGCAATTCCTGATTATGAGTTGGTTCAGAGCCCGGTAAACCCCCCGCCCATACACACACACACACACACTTCCATTCTTCCTTTTCATGAAAAGTACTGGCATCCCAGTGGGACAGGTGGATTTGCAAATAAACTCTTTGGGCAGGTTTTCTTGAAGGTAAGCCTGCAGGGTAGATGGCTCAGGCTCAGACATGGCATAAATACACCCAAACAGAATCTTTCACCACCCCTGGTTGCTATTCTATGGGGCAGTCATACTCCCGCTATGGTGGCAAGGAGTCTGCAGTGGAGGAAGGGGTTCATATATATCTGCATAATTGTACTGGGAGGAATTGGTGTTCAAGATCTGTGGCTGAAACAGCCAAGCCAAGTGCTCTGCTTGTGGTCCTTAGAAAACTATTGCACACTTCCCACCCACTAGGGGATGGCAGTGCTGATGGCACAACTCGGAGGGGAAGGTGACCTGTTCCCGCTCTTATGGCAGACTGACCAGGAGATAACCAGAATCAGAGGTTCAGTACCTCTGGATGTCCTTTGATGGTAGCCTCCAAGGGCACAGTTTCCATGGCCACTCTCACAAAGGACAAGAGTGATCCATTAATTGTCTCTACTGGGTTTGGGATGGATTTCAGTGGTAGGAGAATCTGGAGGGTTCAGGCTACATTCGCATCAATGAGTGGCCACTGAGGAAGAATTTATTGGGTTTGTCCAGGTACACATTACTCAGTTAGAACTTGTAGGCATAGTATTGCTAGCCAGGAGCAGGCATGCATTCCAGTCAGGACCATGATTTGGACTTGTGGGTACACTTTGTTAAGGCACTTCTCTTTTCTCTTCGCACCATTCATACAATTGATTGTCCATCTAGAACAGTGGTTCTCAAACTTTTGTACTGGTGACCCCTTTCGCCTAGCAAGCCTCTACGTGCAACCCCCCCCCCTTATAAATTAAAAACATATTTTAATATATTTAACACCATTATAAATGCTGGAGGTGAAGCGGGGTTTGGGGTGGAGGCTGACAGTTCGCGACTCCCCATGTAATAACCTCATGACTCCCTGAGGGGTCCAGATTCCAGTTTGAGAACCCCTGGTTTAGATGATGAGATCAATAAAAGCATCTGGGTCTGCTAGGTTCTCAGTCAGGGCCAGATCATCCTTGATGGGTTCTCACAGACCACACCCAGAACTGTTGTAGTTGGGGCGCCTCATTCCAGGCCATCTCTGACATGAGCCAGCAGAAATGCACTGCATAGGAGGCAGCTGTACCTTGCCGCTGTCGGAGCTTTATGCTGGGCAGGTTCTGTGGTGCAGGTGCAATTGGGATCACCAAAGATGGTTGATATCACTTGCTGGAAGGTGCCCCAGTTAGACAACACCAGACTGTCAATCTCAAGTAAAGGCCAATGCTTCTCCAGTCAGGAAGCTGACTAGCAGGTCTACTCTGGCTGTCGGTGAAGCAGGAACTGGAGGCAGCACTGATTCATGAAACCTCCAAATCTTTGACAATCCGTCAAAGCATTCCGGCAGAGGAATGATGGGTGCTGGCTCAGGTCCAAAGCACAGTGCTCTCCGTAATAAGCTGGAGAACTTGGTCCTGCAAACTTGGTTTTCAGCAGCCAGCTGCATAGCCTGTGCCTGGCAGCACTTGGCTGTCTGTCTGATTGCAGGCTACCTGCTCATGAGATGCCAGTGTTCCTCGGGGTCTGAGGGGCTCTGCTGGATCCATGCCTGGAAGGTTATGTTCTGTCAAGAGGTTAGTGGTCCGAGCAAGCTGTCAGGACTGGGACATGGGTGGTCTGGCCTAATCAGGCCTAATCAGAACCCAAGTCCAACCAAAGGATCCAGAGATCAAGAGTTCAGGGATCAAGCAAGAGTCAGGTCCAGTGCAGCTGTCAGGAAGTCTCTCCATTGCTCAGACAACTTCCTGTGCCTCCTTCTGGCTTAAATTGTATGGTCCAGCCCATCAGTGTGGCCAGTTGTTGTCCTTAGTCAGGATCCTTGTGGGCAGGGCCTCTTGGAGAAGTCAGAGTTCTGCTAGCCTCTCACTTCCAATAGTTCTGGGTGTTACCCAGTAGCAGCCAAAAAGTTTGAGAGCTGTGTGGGAACCCAGGTTTGAGACCCATGTGCACTCTCACTCATTTCTAGATTTACTCTGGGGCCAGAATGTGGTAAGACCTGCTGGGATGTTGAAGGGAAAAAGAGCCAAGAAGCCATTCTCCTCATTGTGATTTTGTACACGGGTCAGATACAACCTCAGCCCTTGTGCACCAACAAAAGTGGAAGGAATCCCAGTAAAGCAGGCAGAGGATGGGGACATAATCCCATCCCACTCCATGCTAGCCAGTGGAGAGGAGCTGGCATCTGCTAACAAAGTGCAACCTACTAAATCATACTAAGCTGTTAACTGCTGTGTATGCTCTCCCAGGGCTCCAAGAGGCACCACACACAGAGGCTTAAAGCTACACTTTTGTCCTGTGTGCACTTTTAATTAGGAATAAGAAAATATTCCTTTCCTGCCAGGCCAAGTAGAAGCAATCTAGGGCACTGGACATAACTCATGTAGACCCTCTCATGTTATATCCTACCCCTTCTTGGGTGGCAGCAGGTTTTAGAGTTCTGATGAACATGACTGCTTACAACTCTTGGAGCTACTGACTCAGGCTGTGTACAGGCTCAGGCAGGCACCACTTCACTTTGGTTCACCTTTTGAAGCTTTTATTTGCATCCATGAGGGCTACAAATATAATTAACAAAAAGAAAAGAAAAAAAAAGCTGAGATCTTGTTAGCTGACTCTAAGATTCCAGGCCCCAAGCACTGGCCAACACTGCCTATGCCTTAATCCAGGTCTGCTCTGTTTTAATCTGCTGCCTCCTCTTTTTATTTTAATGTATATCTAATGATATAAACATCAACACCAATTAGACTGTCTCAGCAAACGTGTTTCATTTTTGACATAGTAAATATCCACCTGCCTCCCTCGTGAGGGTAGTGTCTCTGTTACCACAAATAGTCTAGTGACACTTGAAAATAATTGGCCCATCAGGATTCCTTTGGCATTCATGGTAATGCTCTTAAATCATTGTGAATTAATGTGGCATTAATGATGATGTAATTAATATGCATTTCCATAGAAATTCTATGATGATTTAGCAATTTAATCAGTCAACAGTGATACTGAATCTCAAGAAGAAATAAAATAAGTTGAACAAATCTTTCAAGACAAAATTTCAAAAACATTTATACAAACAAATCTGATTCAAACAACAACATTTTAGTTTTGCTTTTTTCCAAAGAAGCCATTTTGCCATCCAATATCAATTTCAGCAACATGGAGGTTTACGTGAAAATGCCAGTTATACAGCTGTGCGAATATAATTGCTTCCTAATGCTGTTCAGTCATGCCTGAAGGCCAAACTATGCAGCATGTTGCCCAAATGACAATGCTTTGAAAGTCTGTTGCTACAATTTCAATATTTTGTAAAGACTTTTTGAGCTTGTGTGTGAAAAGATAAACACCTTACTTGAGTTCAGATAAAACTGAACAAACGTAACTATGCACAAACTAAAACAACATTAGTTGATAAACTGTCGGAGAGGGGAGGGTCTGTTTTCACCAACCTAATTTCAATATTATTTTCATAGATGCTTTGGAGGTATACTCTCGTGGCACTATGCTACAGGGGGGTTATATACACGTTGTCGTAAGAGAGTAGAACCATTAATTTATAATAGTGGCATACGAGTAATAGGCAAAATTGTTACAATAGAGCTGCAGAGTAATGTTTAACAGCAACGTTAAGTTTTACTTCGTGTTAGTAATAGTTTTACCATGCACTTTCAATAACTACTTTTCATCTGGAAATATGGAAAATTAGATGACACAGATTTTCATGGTTTTAAGGTAATCAATGTATCTTTTCTAGAATTAAAGGTACAAAGAAAACACTGATAGCTTTAGAATTTTTTTATCTTTGGCTACAAATCTAACAGTCTGATACACACAACAGCTTCAATATACATGCTTGGTACAAAACTACTATAAATACTGCTTCAAAAATAGAATGAAAAGGTGACAGAAAGTCAACTCTCGGTACCGGCATTGTGAACTCTCACAAGACTCGTAAGCAAGAAGTTGGTGTTCTGCTCTCCTGACCAGAGAGGCTCTGTGGGAATCCTGTGGCTCAGCTGCTGTGGAGCCTTAAACCTCATTCAAGAACCAAAATGATCTCCTTTCTTTACCCATGGTTTCCCAAACACGCATTACAGATATAGCTTTTCTTTCTAGCTGGCACAAGAGCCTGCAAAACTTCCTGGCTGCTCCACTTCCTATTCATGTATGTTACTTGAACAAAAAATAAGGTGTTAACCTGTACTGGGTTGGCAGACTCTCGTATCTTATTTTACCTTTTTGGCAACATTTCACATTTTGATTAATGCTCGATTCTCAAATTTTATGCGAAGATATAAATACCTAGTACTTATTGTACCATTAGTAGTGAAATTGGAGTCAGAAGGCCCGTGTTCCCTGGAGAAACTGTTATTGACCAGACTCCAGCAAAAAAGGGAATGTGGGGAGTTAGACTGAAAGTAATTCAGCCACATGGGGAAAGCAGTGTAAAAGGTTAGTGTCACTCTTTGTAAATGAAACAAACACTTATATAAAATATTTTACAGTCCAATAATTTGTACTCATTAGCTAATTAAATACTCACAGTAGGTCTACAATGCAAGTATTATACATGTTTTGTAAATGGGGAAAACTGAAGCACAGCATGTACTAAGATTAAAAGAAAATATTGAGTCAGAATTCAGGAATTCTTGAATTCAAGTTGTGTGTGTGGATTACTGGAGCACAATTCTCCATTCTATTTCATCATTTGGCTTCACCCTTAGGGGATGAGCAGACTGGCTCAGAGAGGGTATGTCTACACTATGGCATTATTCCAATTTTACATAAACCGGTTTTGTAAAACAGATTGTATAAAGTCGAGTGCACGCGGCCACACTAAGCACATTAATTTGGCGGTGTGTGTCCATGTACTGAGGCTAGCGTCGATTTCTGGAGCGTTGCACTGTGGGTAGCTATCCCATAGCTATCCCATAGTTCCCGCAGTCTCCCCCTCCCATTGGAATTCTGGGTTGAGATCCCAATGCATGACGGTGCAAAAACAGTGTCGCGGGTGATTCTGGGTAAATGTCATCACTCATTCCTTCCTCCAGGAAAGCAACGGCAGATAATCATTTCGCGCCCTTTTTCCCTGGATTGCCCTGGCAGATGCCATAGCATGGCAACCATGGAGCTCGTTTTGCCTTTTGTCACTGTCACCGTACGTGTGCTGGATACCACTGACAGAGGGGGTACTGCAGTGCTACACAGCAGCATTCATTTGCCTTTGCAAGGTAGCAGAGACGGTTACCAGTTGTTCTGTACTGTCTGCTGTGCCACTGTAAATTGGCAATGAGATGACGGTTATCAGTCATTCTGTACCATCTGCTGCTGTCATGGGTGCTCCCTGGTTGGCCTTAGCTGAGGTCGGCCGGGGGCGCAAAGACAAAAATGGGAATGACTCCACGAGTCAATCCCTCCTTTATGGTTTATCTAAAAATAGAGTCAGTCCTGCCTAGAACCAGTGTATCAGAGAACCAGAGAGCACAGCCGCTCCGTGTCAGATCCTGCAGAAATGATGAGCTGCATGCCATTCACGGAGGGTGCCCCTGCAACAACCCCACCCATTGATTCCCTTCTCCCCAAACCTTTCTAGGCTACCATGGCAGTGTCCCCCATTTGTGTGATGAAGTAATAAAGAATGCAGGAATAAGAAACACTGACTTTTTAGTGAGAGAAAATGAGGGGGAGGCAGCCTCCAGCTGCTATGATAGTCCAGGCAGGACATTAAACAGTGGTAGGAAAGAGAAGCCAGCATCCCACTGCTATGATATCCATGCAGTACAAATCTTTTCTTACACAGAAGGCGAGGGCGATGGAACTCACCCCCCAGTTTCTATATGAGACACGTTAACCAGCCGTTCTTACATTCTACCTGAAGACCGGAGTCATTCTATTTTTACCCAGGCCCCCGCTACCTCACCCTAGACCAGCCAGACACTCACGGATGATGATTGACGAATGGATAGCATGTCATAATTGTAACCGTCTGCCACCGGGAAAGGAGGGAAAGATGTTCTCATTTCATTGCACAGCACCGTGCTGACCAGAGCATGCAGTAAATAGAGCTGAAGCATTAAAACAGTACAAGAAAACAATTTTTCCACTTTTCTTCATGAGAGTTGGGGGGTTAATATGGACGACAATATACCCTGAACACCACCCGGACCATGTGTTTGAACCCACAGACATTGGGCGGCTCAGCCAAGAATCAAATCTTTCGAACTGCAGGGACTTAGTGGGATACTGCCGAGTCCTCAGTCCTCCACTCCCTTCCTCCATGAAGCGTCCATCGATCTTGGTTCCATTACGCTTGTCACTACAAGCTACTGTGCTTGGCCTCTTCTATCGTAGCCTGGAATTTTTTCAAATGCTTTCTCATTTCGTCTTCTATAACAGAGCTCTGATAGAACAGATTTGCCTCCCCATACAGCAATCAGATCCAGTATCTCCCGTACGGCCCATGTTGGAGTGCTTTTTGGATTTGGGACTGCATCGCCACCCATGCTGATCAGAGCTCCATGCTGGGCAAACAGGAAATGAAATTCAAATGTTCACGGGGATTTTCCTGGCCAGTGCATCCAAGTTCAGATTGCTGTCCAGAGCAGTCACAATGGTGCACTGTGGGATACCGCCCAGAGGCCAATACCGTCGATTTGCGGCCACACTAACCCTAATACGATATAGTAATACGGATTTCAGCGCTACTCCTCTCATTGGGGAGGAGTACAGAAACTGGTTTAAAGAGCCCTTTATAGCAATATAAAGGGCCTCGTGTGGACGGGTGCAGCATTAAATCAGTTTAACGCTGCTAAAATCGGTTTAAACGTGTAGTGTAGACCAGGTCAGAGTGAGAAAAGGTCTGAACTCTTACTACAGACCGAGACTTGGGAACTATCTGTCAACAAAGTAAAAATCTCAATTAAAAATACTGAAAGCTTCACCAAGTACTTTCTGAAAAACCTTGTTTTTCATATTATGCTGTTAGATTAGAAACTTCCACCCACCCACCCTTAATAGTATTGGAAAGAATTCCCAAAAAACTCAATTACTGATGTACAGAATGAAGAGAAAGAAGCTGGTGATATCACTTCTGAATGTGATCCTGAATATGAGACAAGTAGGAGGAATAACGATAGCAATGAATGCCACACTAATGATAACATGCAAACAAAATAGACTATACTGAGTGCCACACACCCAAGAGATTCTTCATTGTTATAAACAACATAGTCCTACATGTATGCAGTGTAGTTGTAGCTGTGTTGGTCCCAGGATATTAGAGAGACAAAGTGGGTGACCAACTTCCGTTGGAGAGAGAGACAAGCCACACAGAGCTCAAAAGCTTGTCTCTGTCACGAACAGAAGTTGCTCTACTAAAAGATGTTACCTCACTCATGCAGCCCCACAAGACATTGTCATAAGCAAACCAGGGAAACGTGATCTAGTAATTGTAAGGTGGGTACACATCTGTTATAAGATCATATTCAAAGAATAGTTATCAATGATTTGCTGATAAACTGGGAGCATGTATCTAGTGAGGTCCCACAAGGGTCTGTCCTGGGTCTGGCAATATTTATTTTAATTTATTTAATAACATGGACAATAGAGTTGATGATAGGTTTATAAGATTTGTGGATGACACCAACTTGGGAGGGGTTGCTAGCAGGGGTAGAATTCAAAATGACATTGACAAATAGGAGAACTTATCTGAAATCAACAAGATGAAGCCCAATAAAGACAAGTGCAAAGTACTATACTTAGGAAGAAAAAAAATGAAATGCACAAATGTAAAATGGCTAGGCATTGGTTCAGCTGAAAAGGAAGGGTTAATAGTGAATCACAAATTGAAAATGAGTGAACAGTGTGACTGTAAAATGTGATAGTAAAAAAAGCCAATACAATTCTTGGATGTATTAACATGAGAGTGTTGTAAGTAAGAAATGAGACATATCCGTCCCACTCTGGTCAGTTCTGGTGAAACCTAAGCTGAAGTACTGTGTCTTTGGTGCCACACTTAGAAAGATGAGGAGGAAGAAGCTGGTGATATCACTTCTGAATGTGATCCTGAATATGAGACAAGAAGTAGGAATAACAATAGCAATGAATGCAACACTAATGATAACATGCAAACAAAATAGACTATACTGAGTGCCACACACCCAAGAGATTCTTCATTGTTATAAGTAACAGTCAGAGAGAGTCCAGATGAGAGCAACAAAAATGATAAAATGTTTAGAAAACCTGATTTATGAGGAAAGGTTAAAAAAGCTGGGCATGTGTAGTCTTGAGAAAAGAAGCCTGAGGGGAGGCCTGATTACAGTCTTCAAATATGTTGAGGATTATTAGAAAGGGGATGGTGATCAATTTTCCTCCCTGTCCACTGAAGGCAGGACAAGAAATAATCAGCTTAATCTGAAACAAGGGAGATTTAGGTTAGCTATTAGGAAAAACTTTCTAACTGTAAGGGCAGTTAAGTACTAAAATAGGCTTCCAAGGGATGCCGCAGATCCCTGTCATTGGAGGCTTTTCAAAACAGGTTTAACAAACACCTGTCAAGGATGGTTTAAATAATCTTGGTCCTGCTTCAGTGCTGGGGGCTGGAGGATCTCTTGAGGTCCCCTTCCCTCCAGCCCTATCTTTTGTGACAAAGTCAGACCTGACAGCTATAAGAGAGTGCTGGAAGGCAGGTATATCAGTCCAAGAATGACCAAGGTCCTTTTCCCTATGAACTGAGAAGAGGTTACCTAAGATTAATTAGAGACATCTGAATCCAGTTAAGGGCCTTTAAAAAAAAAACTGTGATGAAAGAGAGAGGATGGATGAGAAAAGCCGCAGCAGGGTTAGAGACAGGTAGGGTTGCCAGATATCTGGTTTTCGACCTGAACACCCTGTTGAAAAGGGACCCTGGCGGCTCCAGTCAGTACCACTGACCGGGCCAATAATAGTCCAGTTGGCAGGGCTGGCAGGCTCCTACCTAGCTCCGTGTAGCTCCCCAGAAGTGGCGACATGTCCCTTGGCTCCTATGCAGAGGAATGGCCAGGGGGACTCTGCATGCAGCCACCGTCCTGTGTGTTGGTGCCACAGCTCCCATTGGCCACAAAAGTGGACAATGGGAGTTGGGGAGACAGCGCCTGTGGGTGGACGCAGTGCACACAATCACCTGGCCATGCCTCTGCCTAGGAGCTTGCAGGACATGCTGGCAGCTTCCCAGGAGCCACCTGAGGTAAGCACCGTCTGGAGCCTGCACCCCAAACCCGCTCCCACACCCCAACCCCCTGCCAGAGCTCTGAGCCTCCTCCTGTACCCAAGCTCCCTCCTGGACCCTGCACCTCAAACCCCCTCCCATGCCCCAATCCCCTGCCACAGCTCAGAACTCCCTCCCACACTCCAAACCCCTCAGCCCCAGCCCGGATACCTGTCCTTCACCCCAAACTTCTCATCGCCAGACCCATCCCAGAGCCTTCACCCCCAGTCAAAGCCCTCACACAACACACCCTGCACCCCAACACCTGCCCCAGCCCAGATCCCCCTCCCACACCCTGAACCCCTCATTTCTAGCCCCACCCTAGAGCCTGTACCCATCCCACATCCTAACCCCCACCTCAGTCCAGAGCCCTCTCCCACACTCCAAACCCCTAAGCCCCTCCCCCCTGCCCAGAGCCCCCTCCTGAACCCCAAACCTCTCATCCCCAGCCCCACTCCAGAGGCTGTACTCCCAGGCAGAGCCCTCACCCCCTTCACACCGCAACCCTCTTCCCCAGCCCAAAGCTGCCTCCCGCACCCTGAACCCTTCATTTCTGGCCCTGGGAGCCCCCACACCCAGACAGAGCCCTCAGCCCCTCCCGCACCCCAGCCCTTGCCCCAGCCCAGTGAAAATGAGTGAGAGTGAGTGAGGTTGAAGAAGAGCAAGCAACAGAGGGAGGGAGGATAGAGTGAGCAGGGACAGGACGGGGCAAGGATGTTTGGTTTTGTGAGATTAGAAAGTTGGCAACCCCAGAGACAGCAGGGAGAAAAAGCTTCTCCTAGGTCATGGGTTGGGCAAACTTTTTGGCCCGAGGGCCACATCGAGGTTGCACAACTGTATGGAAGGCCAGGTAGGAAAGGCTGTGCCTCCCCAAACAGCCTGGTCCCTGCCCCCTATCTGCCCCCTCCCATTTCCCGCTCCCTGACTGCCCCCTCAGAACTCCCAACTCATCAAACCCCCACTGCTCCTGGTCCCCTGACCACCCCCTCCTGGGACCCCCGCCACCTGTCCAACCCCCTGCTCCCTGTCCCCTGACTGTCCCAACCCTATCCACAAACCTGCAACTTGACAGGCCCGCCGGGCCTCCCACCCCCTATCCAACCACCCTCTGCCCCTCATCCTCTGACCACCCCCTCCCAGGATTCCCCATCCCTAACTGCCCCCCTGGATCTCACCCCCTTATCCAGCCCCCTGCTTCCTGTCCCTTGACTGCCCTCCTGACCCCTATCCACATCCCCACTCCCAACCCTCCCTGTTCCCCATCCCCTGACCACCACCTCCAGAACCTCCGCCCCATCCAACCACCCCCTCCTCCCTGACTGCCCCCCAGGACCCCACACTCGGTTACCCAACCCCTCTGCTCCCTGTCCCCTTACCAGCAGCAGGAGCTCACAGCTGCGACGCCCAGCCAGAGCCAGCTGCGCTCCCCATGCTGCCCAGCGGGAGCAGTGGGCCAGAGCATGGCCCGAGTGGCAGTAAGGCTGTGGGGGAGGGGTGACATGGGGAGAAGGGCTGGGGACTAGGGTCCCCGGCCAGCAGCTCAGGGGCCAGGCAGGATGGTCCAGCAGGCCACAGTTTGCCCACATCTGTCCTAGGTGGAGCTGTTTGCCTCCCTTTAGGGGAAACACTGAGTTTACTTCTATTTGGGGAAGGGCTGGCAACCAGAAGCCAGCATAATGAGTCAATGATCCAGTGAGGGGCAAGGAAATGTATTTCTTTTGTATTATGGGTTTTTTGTTTTTATTAAGAGAACTACTCGGACCTACCAGGAGGCAGAGGTGAAAGTAAGCCGGTCCGGTCTGGTACAACATACCGGCAAGAGCCAGTACGCCGTGCTGGACCACATCGACTTCCACGGTGGGGATTGAAAGGGCTCAGAGCTCCTCGCCGCTGCAGGCAGCCCAGAGCCCTTTGAATCCTGGCCACGGCTCTGGCGGCAGGGCTGGAGCTGGGATTTAAAGGGCTCAGAGCTCCCCTCGGCTGCAGGCAGCCCAGAGCCCTTTAAATCCCGGCCACATCTCTGGCAGCGGGGCCAGGGCCAGGGCCAGGATTTAAAGGGCTCTGGGCTTCCCTCAGCAGTAGGAGCTCTGGGCCCTTTAAATCCCTGTCCCAGCCCCGCAAATCTTGGGGTTCCCCCTGGCGGCCAGAGCAGCTGGCCCTTTAATTTGTCCCTGAGGCCCCGGGGGCTCCCAGCTGGGAGCCCATGGTTGATTTAAAGGCTCTGAGTCTTCCAGCCACAGCCAGTTCCCCAGGGCCTTTAAATCTTGAGAGGCCACGCCTCTTCTGGATGAGGCCACGCCCCCCCTCAGGCCTCCAGCATTACTGTTAAGTCCCGTAAGCTATTTTCAGCCCTGCCAGGAGGCCCATTGTAAATAGGCCAAAGTTAAGAATTAAAAACCTCCAGCATAGGACTGATTTACTCCAGCCCTTCTGGCCAAAGTGAGAAATGCTGATGCCGACGTGGCTAAAGACGTGCCTTGCCACACTTTCTGTGAAATATTGTGTAAAAGTTTAGATTCTATATAATTAAGAGGGCTGTGGTATATTGCAGTCACATGGAGATTTGTTTAGTAAGGTAAGACGGAGACCCTGAGGTGTTAACACAAATAATTATTTTTATTCATAAACATTCCACGTCTGGGTATGGAATTTGTATGTCAGGCCATGAATGCTCACAAAATTGGGGTTTGGGGTGCAGAAGGGGGTAAGGGCTCCAGCTGGGGGTGCAGACTCTGGGATGGGGCTAAAAAAAAAAAAAAGAGTGCAGGAGGTGGCCCCAGGTGGGTACAGGGGATTCAGGGTACAGAATCTGGGAGGGTGTTAAGATGTGGGCTCTGACTATGGGTGCAGGCTCTGGGGTGGGGCTGTGGATGAGGGGTTGGGGTTGCAGGAGGATGCTCTGGGGTGGGGGAAACCAAAAGGTTTAGAGGGCAGGAGGGGCAAGAGGTTGGGGAATGGGGAGAGGCTCAGAGATGCAGGTTCTGGGGGGTGGGGGCGCTTATCTCAAGCAGCTCCCAGAAGCCACGGCATGTCTCCCCTCCAGCTCCTATACAGAGGCACAGCCAGGCGTCTCTGTGCATTGCCCCATCCGCAGGCACCATCCCTACAGTGCCCATTGGCCGTGGTTCCTGGCCAATGGGAGTTGCAGGGGTGGTGGTTGGGGTGTGGGCAGTGTGCAGAGCCTCCTGGCTGCCCCTATGTGTAGGAGCCAGAGGGGAACATGCAGCTGCTTCTCGGAGCCGTGCGGAGCGAGGCAAGCCCCCAACCCCACTCCACAGATGGAGTGGGGCAAGCCCCAGAGCCTGCCGCCCAGCAGGAGCTCAAGGGGCTGGATTAAAATGTTTGGAGGGCCGGATACAGCCCTTGGGCCGTAGTTTGACTACCCTAGAGTCTATAGCAGGGGTGGGCACTCTCCTGTGGAGCAGTTGTTGGATGAGGTTAAAGTGTATAGCCGAGTGTCAATTGTATATCAACACCACTGCCCAAATTCTATCCATCCAAATGTTCCCATGTGTCAGTCAAAGGGGAGGGAAGATACAATGGAACCCAGATAGAATGGAAACTAGCATAGTAGATCCCTTAGAGCAGAAGAGCAATTACTTAATGCTACCTTGTGGCATCTGTCAGAAAGAAAGGAATCCATGAGCAAAAACTGTCCTAAATCTCCTAAATCTCAGCATTCACAGGATATTTTTACATTTTTATAATCATGTAAATGAAAAAGCTGTTCTTTACAGATAATTCTTGCAAATGATCTTGTGAAAGACTGACTACACTGCAAAGTTGTTTTCTTTCTCCTCTTCTTTGAATTACAATATTTAAAATCCCCCCAAAAGGCTTCTGTTTCTCTCCATCAGCCCTGGTGGGAATGCCTCATTTTATTTAAAAGGATTTTCATCTGAACATAGCAGCGTTAAAAAACTTAGATCAACAAATTAGACTGAAATAGGTGGCAGGATCAATATGGGATAAAATCTGCAGAATGGTTTCCACAGTTATAAATTAAATGTGAAGGTCTGAAAGACACCTTCACATACTATTCATATAATTCTAAATAGTCTCCTATGCAATGCTGTGATTTAGGAATGTTTGCACAATTTTGTAATTTATTGCTTCCTGCCTGGCCACACAAACAGCTGCACATTGTTGTTCTGCAGACTTCAGATGGGGGAAGAGAAATAGTATGGTGCTGATCAGATTGCACTGCAGGTGACAAGTCCTGATTTACTCACCCCAGGATTCCAATTTTGCATAATTCGCAAAGTATCAACCATGTTTAAATACTAACATTATACAGTGCTCTGAAACTCTAAACAAAGGTCAACGATCAACATGGAAATTCAGCTGGAACTGAAATAGCTTAGCAGGAAATGTCATGGTAAGTGAAACCCATTTACTAACTCAGAAAGAGAGAGAGAGAGAGAGAGCGCGAGCAAACTCCACTTTATTTCACCTTGAACGGCAGCAGTGTGTAAGATCTTCTCTTTAAACAACATTGGCCCCACCTAAAATGTTTCTTCCATTTTGAAAGATTCTACTGCTATGACAACTATTCGTTATACTTAAAGAGTGGGAACACTACTGGAACCGACAATCTTCACAAAACTGATGGAAATTTTTGAAGTGCACCTAATATAACTGCAAATCAAATGTGGTCTTAAATTAGACATCATATAGCCCATGCAGTGTCATTGTAGCCGTGTTGGTCCCAAGATATTAGAAAGACAAGGTGGGTAAGGTAATATCTTTTTTTGACCAACTTCTTTTGGTGAGATACAAAAACCTCAGAGCTCTGTGTTGCTTGAAAGCTTGTCTCCCTCACCAACAAAAGTTGGTCAAATAAAATATATTACCTCATGAACCTTGTCTGTCATCATACAGTCCGGTCAGCAATGGTTAAATACTAGAGGATACACAAAAGACAAACCAAAACTCCATATAATTCCAAAAATATCAACCAGAAAGTTTCATGTTAGATTTGTGGCACCTGAATCTAGGTCAAAACTAAAATTACATAGGTTATGAATTGAAAAATAGAGCTATCTGAATTTTGGCTAGTTGGGGGCTGGTTTATGGTATGCTGCCATACAGTGGGTGAAATCTTGGCTCTGTCGAAGTCGATGGAAGTCTTGTAATGGTCTTTAATAAGTTTAGGATTTCATCCATTACATATGATTAAAATGCTGTGGATGGGGTTCACGTGGGGTTTTGGTCTGTTTGTTTAAAAAAAAAAAAACACTTAGTCCTGTGAGCATGCAAAAAATATTTAATGGGGAAAACATTATTTATTTTAGTTTGAATTTGTTATAAGTGAGTAGTGCAAAACATTAAAAGCATCAACTATTTCATATTCCTGTGGACTGTGAACCCAAACGCTGCACCAAAATACAAAAATGTGTTGGTATTAGGTTTGCAAAAAAAAAAAAAAAACCCACAGCTTTCTTGTCCCTTCTCTGCATCTAACCAGCAATGTGGAGAAGAGGGCAAACTGGGTACATGCCAATTGATGTGGACACAGAGGCAGAATGAGGACAGAAATATGCATGGATATAAGCAGAAGGCCGCAACTTTTCTTAAAGTTTAACACAAGAAAGGGGTGCTATCTGCCCATCATCCATGCTCTCCTATAACCAGACATTTAATTGGTTCCAGTGCCTTCTGGAATGGAGCCAAAAGAGGGTCCACATGGATCCTGCGGTCAGCTAAGTCCTGAGATCTGGGGAATGCTAATCAATCAGTACCCCTCTACCCCAGCTAGCCAATGGGTTCCAGAGACTCCCAGGGGCGAGCTACCTATTATCCCTTGGTGAGCGTCTCTCTCCCTTGCCACTGAGACTGTCCCCCTTTCAACACTGGTGCCTCAAGTTACCCCGCCCATTGATGCAAGTGGGTGGCATTGACTGCTCATGGGGTATCACCTAATTTCATTGCCACTCTCAACCATTTCTTTCTTTGTTATGCACCATCAGGGCTATGCATCTTTCACAGACAGGCTGCTTGAATACTCCTGCCACTCCTGAAGCTGACACCTGTCTTGTCCTTTACCTCATTCTGGGCTCTTAGTTCTTTCAGCATGCTGAAAGAACTAAATGTGGTCTCATCTCTGGCTTCTCATATGTCACACTCTTGATCCTGTACTCTTCATTGAACCCCACTTTTTTGCCTACTGCTTATTGGCAGTCCAATTCTATTCCTGTCTACGAAGGTTTGGGAATCTCTCTCTGTTTCCAGTTGTCCATGAATCCAAAACCAAGACACAGTGTTTTGATTATGTCCTTGAAAAACTAGAATCCAATTACTGTGGCTTTCCAAAACCAATGCCTAAGCCTCCCTCCAATTATTTCTTTTCTTCTTAAAATGCAGAAGTGTTCAGAGATCAGTAAATAGAGCAGAAAATATTTCATTTTAAGTAAGAACATTCCATAAAAAATTGCCTTCCATCTATATCATATCAAAGAATATAAATACTAAAAACATGCCTTTCTGCGCCAACTATGAGAGAGGCAAGGTGGATAAAGTAATATCAAGTTGGCTCAATAAAAGATGTTACATCATGCACCTTGTCTCTCTAATATCCTGGAACTGACACAACTACAACAAAACGTGCCCAAACTATGTTATCAGAGAAAGTTTAATAGTTTTCTTTCACGTGGTAAATATTTCATAACCTGGAGCTTAAGTAGTAAATAGTCCTTTAAAGATTTTTTCCTAGTCTACAACTAGATGTTAAACAGGGACGGACAACTACAATAGATTGCAAGCCGCCACTGAGAGTAGTTAGAAGACCGAGGCCAAATTTTTCAATGTGAGTGCCTAAAGTTAGGTTTTTCAAGTCCATATTTAGGCCCATAAATATGGAGCCTTATTTCCAAAGATGCTGAGCACTCATCAGCTCCCACTGAAAAGGGCAGAAGCAGCCAAAGCAGGGACTGCTGCACTGGTGGGAGGCTGGAAAATGGAGTTGAGCAGGGGGACTGGGAACTATACAGCAGAGTACAACACACACAATATAGAGGCACTAGGACCTAGGCAATGCTTGCCCTCCACCCTACTATGTCATCCTGGGGGGAAACTGCAGAGAGAAACCCGTCAGAGTCTCCCACTGGTTAGAGCAGAAGCAGGGACCCTCTGCACACCTAGAGCATTTCCTACACTTTTGACTGGACTTTCATTACCCCAGTGGTTCTCAACCTGTGGCCTGCTTGTGGCCCAATCAGCACAGAGCTATGGTCCATGTGACATCCTCAGGGCCATAGAGGTAGTATCAGATGAGGCCCACAATGGTAAATAGGTTGAGAACCACTGCTCTAGCCTGTGCTGATTGGCTGTTTGCTCCAACCCTTCCCCTCCCTGCCAAGTCTCTTCACCTCAGCTTCACTCCACACCTGCCCCTCTTATCCTCTTCTCCCCTCGTTCCCCTTCCCTTTTATTTCCATGTTGCTAATCCCTGCTTCATTAAACTCACCTCCCAAAAATGTTTCAATATGAGGGTTAGCATGGTTTCCTTCACTCATGTTTTGGGAGTACTAGCTCTAACAGATAACAAGGGCTGAGCAAGTAATTTATTTTTCAGTTTGGCCAGCAAATCAAAACTTCATTAAAAAAATGGGTTCTGAAACTGTGGAAGGGAGGAGTTACACCCTTTAGCTTAGTGTTTAGGGCAATGTTCTCAAAGCCGGTCCACCACTTGTTCAGGGAAAGCCCTTGGAGGGCTGGGCCAGTTTGTTTACCTGCCTCATCCGCAGGTTCGGCCGATCGTGGCTCCCACTGGCTGCGGGTCGACGTGAAGCTACTTAATATGTCATGTTGGCAGCAGTAAGATTAGAAAAGCAAAATTTAAACCAGTTTCCAGCAACAGTTTTACTGGTTCAGAGGCATCCTCAAGAAAGAACTAACACAGCAATCATTAAATCATGTTCTATAGTATTTGTAACTGAGCACAGCTATAAAAACAGTTAATGGTATCTAGAATGAACATGCACTGTATGCTGACCTTACTGAAGAGAGTTAGTTGGAGAAGGCCCATAAGATGCACCAAAAAAATCCCCGAGGACAATAAATCCAATAAATCTATTTTAGTGCAACACAAAAGTGTTGATCACTCTCCACTCTGCTGCACTCAGAGCAGGTTGTTGTTATTTCAACAACACGTTTTCACTGTACTATGTTAAGACACTTAAAGGATAATATTAAACCTTGCACAACAGTCTCCCTTCCATTACATGACTCACAGCTTTAGTCAAGATTTTTATAATCTGAAACTTTTTCCTACCTAACAATCAACATCATCCTTCTTCCTTGTAGAACTTCTTGCTGAGGTGGCATTGCTACGGAGTCCAGCACAAAGTCAGGTCATGTTCAGATAAAAATATCTACCTCCCCACACATACCCACTTCAGGCTATTTTTTTCTCCAGACGCACATTCTCAAACAGTTTTCTGTTTTTCTGATGACAATTCAGGTATTTTAATGGGAGCCACACACCTCTATGGTTTATTTACCAGCTGGCTAAGGAATTAAATGAAGCAGAATACTAAGGTCTGATCTGCCATTCTACATCAACAAATTAAGTAAACATGCTCAGAACATTGCAAAACAGTTCTTCAAACAGTCTGTAGTCACAGCTACACCACCACCTCAGGTAAAATGAGCTTTGATTTAAAATATCAGTGATCAAATAAACACAGAAAGCAGAAAAAAGATCATGAATAACACTGAGTGAAGGTAACTGCACAATATTGCTCTAAAAGAATATGTTGGCGAGGAAAACACAATGCTATATGACAATCACCCTGTAACAGAGAAGTCACATTTGTAGCATGTGGACAGCTCTCTGTTCACTTTCTGTGACAATCAGGATAGTGCATTTCACTAAGTCTTTGTCTGTACTGAGGAAATTTAAAAATTGTATGGAGTTCTAACACTGCTTCAAATTGTTAAAACCAGTGATATCCCAGTGTAGAGAAAGCTTGAACAGACAGACTCATTTTTACTACCATTTCAGTAAGAAGTGCTCTTCAAAAACGGTGACAAAAATGGATCCCAGAGATCCTATTAATTTTAGTTCCCTTTCAACTGAACCAATGAGAAAAGGTCTTGAAAATTTCCCCACTGTAAACATGGCCTAAGAAGTATCTGATAAAATCCTGCTGTCTTTCCCTTCGGTATAATTCTCTGTTGTACACACAATGGGTTACTGGATTCATGTTTCTTTGGGTTGCCAGCAAAAGCATTCTTCTCCCTCCCACCCCATACACAGTGTGTTTTTCTCATGTTGTATTCTGTTAACGTACTCTTATCAAAAGCATCAGAAAAATGCAATGAAAAGAGAATGTGATGTTGTTCTGTTGGATGTTATTCAACATAAATCTAAATGAAGGAAGAGCATGGAGTCAATATTCATTCCATATAAAGCCAGCTAACAAGCTGCAGTGAAAAGAGCTCTTATTGCTTTCAGAAAGAACATATTTACCTTTCAACTTGAGGTCCACATTGTTCCTCAGCCAAGGATAAACTCCATAGTTTGACAAGTCTTCAGGAATGGGATTATTAGATGTCCAGCCATCACAGGCAAACCGAAAAAAATTCTCACAGGGATCCACAGATTGGTTTATTTTACTTAAGATGGAGGCAGCTATAAAGTATCACATGGATTTATGGATTATTTTTAGCAAAACAGGAAATTATGCCAGATTATATTCCCAAAATGATAGTTAACATATGTCAGTTATCCAAGCAAGGCTTTTCACCCTCATCTGAAGGATAAAGATCATTCCCTGGCTTGCTGCGGTCTTGCTGTTTCCAGAATCTAATTTTGCACATACATAAACTAAATAACAGCCAAAATATTTGTGCATTCATTGTAATAACTAATTTGGACAATGATTGTTATGAGATGATCACAGCAGCCAGAGCTATAAAAAATGAATTTATAGAACCTGAGTAGAAAGGGAATCTCCATCTTGCAAGGACACAGTGAAATCTATCTAGGCATTTAATATCAGAGCATGTCAAACAGGCTGTAATTAGCACACCCCAAAATAATACATTTTTTACCCGCAGCAGCATAGCACTAAAGGAAAATATGTAAACTTCTTTACTACCTCCTGTTTAATCTTTATGACTGAATGCCCACTGATTATTATTAGAGATCAGACTCTTCTGATAAAGACATCAAGTCTAATAGTCAGTGGCTTTTAGAAAGTTTTTGTGAGCCATATAGCCAAACAATCCCTCTCCTGGTTATCAGTAAAAATCAAATTCCATAATAAATGAATATGGCATAAATATGCATGTGATAGCTAGCTAGATTATCTGATTTAGATGGCGTGCATGGAATAGGATACTGAGTAGGGCCAGTGCAAAGATGTTTCATGCCCTAGGCGAAATTTCCACCTTGCGCCCTCCCCCCCCGAGGCACCCACCTTGCAGCAACTCCCCACCCTCCGCTCTGAGGCACCCCTCCCCCCACCCCAGCTCACCCCTGCTCTGTGCACGAGCACTCCAAGCATGCTGTGGCTGCTTCACTTCTCCCACCTCCCAGGCTTGCGGCACCTAAACTGATTGGTGCCGCAAGCCTGGGAGGTAGGAGAAGTGAAGCGGCCACAGCGTGCTCGGGGAGGAGGCAGGGCAGGGAGTTCCCCTGTGTGCTGCCCACCCCTTACTTGCTGCAGACGGCTCTCTCCGCCTAAATGCCAGCGGAGACCGGGGCGGCTGAAGATCCGGCCGCCGTGGTCACTGCTGAAGAAAATGGCACCCCCCAAATGCCAGCACCCTAGGCGACCACCGAGGTCGTCTAAATGGTTGCACCGGCCCTGATACTGAGCAGTTTTCTTGTCCCCACTTCACTATCAATCAGAATAGATTTGAAATTTAAAAAACATTGCTTTTCTCAGGCACAGCAGAAGCCACTTGCATTTGGATATAACTCGAAGGATTCAGAGGTTCAGCTCAGTTTGACTAAACATCCATACATTTTGAAGTTTATCCAAATAATTTTGCTATGAAAGTTGGACCGGAAGCCTGATAAGATTCACAGTACCTGCTAGTTTTACTTAGGTTGGAATTGCCATTACAATAACTTTTCCAGTGTGAAATTTTTAAATGTTCATTGTATAACTACAAAGGGAGATAGTTCGGGATTGGTTTGGTTGGAGTTTTGAAGAAGGTTGATTTGGTTCTTATTAAATCAGAAGTGTCCCTATTTGCACCCTAAACATTACACTGTTTTTTCCTTCATAGTGTCCAGCAAGCACACACAGGTTTGTAAAGAAATGAATAAAGCATACTTTAGGTTAGCCCAAAGATAGTCTTTGTCCTTTATAACACATGCAACTACCTCCTTTTACCTTTCCATACATTCTGCACTCCACTTGTGATGTCTCTAATATTTGAGACAAAACTTGAACTAAAACTGAAACTCTGAACTCCCTTGAAAGTGAAGAGCCTAATCCATATCTGTACTGTATAGCTTAGGCTCATACACCTCGACCCCAATATAACACTGTCCTCAGGAGCCAAAAAATCTAACCGTGTTATAGGTGAAACTGCATTATATCAAACTTGCTTTGATCCACCGGAATGTGCAGCCCCGCTCACCCCGGAGCCCTGCTTTACCACGTTATATCTGAATTCGTGTTCTATCAGGTGGTGTTATATCGGGGTAGAGGTGTATCGTGCTTACTGGATGCTTTGCCCTTAGGCAATTATTGTACAGCTTTTGAATAGTTGTAAGACAAGCTGTGACCTAGACCTCAAGAATACACTGAAGGGATTCACTACTCATTGCTTTTTGAAGTAAGACTGTTGAGTCAAGTAGCTCTCCAGTTCTGACTCTGGACTCTGCGCAGTGTGCAAATTGTGCAGAATGACAATTTTTGTTGATCCAGCAAAAAAAAAATTAAGGTCAGTCATACATTAGCACAACTAACAAACAGGAAGAAAGGTTCAGATAAAATACAGGCCCCTATTTTTCCAAAATCTCAAAATAAACCCCATATTTTTTAAGGTTCTTAAATATTTAGTCAATTTATTCCACCCTATTGCTTCCTATTTTTTTGTCTGTCTCTCTCTCTCATCTTTCAAGATTCAGCTGCAAGTAAAAGTGCCCAAATACCCCCAAAAAGTTGTTGCAAAGGGCAAAGTAGAAACGGTAACTGTAGAAAAACTGATGAAAAAGTTTGTTCTCATGAGATTTCCAAACTAATTCTGTAGTCTCAAGAAGTTCAGCTTAACAACCAAAGTTTCAAATGCAATCCAAACTCCATACATTATGAAGCATGAAAAAATACCCCCAAAAGATGCCATATTGTCAACTTTGTTTCTATTTAAATACCTTGACAGTCGGATTTTCAAACGTATTATGCATTGGTCTAACTTTGCTCTCATTAAAGTCAATTGGACAACGCGCACTGTTTTCAGTGGGAGCAGGATCAAGCCAAAGCTGAACAGTTCAGAAAATTTCACCCTGGCTTTATAAGGCCCTTTGCCTGCAAACATTTACTGCCACCGTAGACCCCACCCTGCAAAAATAACCACATGGTTCTCTAAACGGGCACAGCAGTCTTCCTGCATGTAACAAGCTGCGGCATCAGTGCCCTTTGTCACCACACTTGGTATTAAGTATTTGCTAGACCAGGCCCTAAAGCAGCTATGTGATTATTAACATTTTGCTGATTGGTTACTTTGCTAGCTACTGAAAAGGAAACAATTAATATGAGCATTCCTAAAAGTGTCTTTATCCAACACTAGGCCTACAGTGAAAAAAAGACAGGATACAGTAGAACACAACAGGGATACAAAAACAAAAGCAAAATAGAACTAGAGTAAATTGCTGCTGCACTGGTTTTTACATGATCTTAACATGTATTCATTGTTACCAAGCCTTCCTGAGTTAAAAAAGACATCATGGAACCATAGAATACTATCAATATTTCATATTTCTCTCAACCAAAGTATTGTAATTATGATACAAAACAGGATTGAAAATTGTTGCTTACCAGCTTCAACACATTCTGAAGTCAAGCAATATTGTTGCTTAGGATGAAGGTTTATAAGACCTTGGCTAACTGCAAAATGGAAAAACAAATTGGGATAATTTGTACTGCAATGAATTAATTGTTAGCATTTTGAGTCAATCATCAACTTTGTAGTTTGAACACCATCATATACATACTACAGAATGGAATTTTTTACTCAGTATGAATACCTTTTGTCTCAATAAATTGTACTTGCTAGGTGGGTGCTGGGTGGTGTTTAATGGCCTGTTTACATACAGAAGGTCAGCCTAGATCTGGTGGTCCTTTATGGCCTTAAACTCTATGAAACAGGTGCTGCCATTTTGTTTTTCATAAGTCTAAAAATAGCAACATGAAAAAGCAGGCACCTCATCTTCAGACAACATTAAATGGCTAACACTAGGGCCCCACTGGTGGAAGGCCAGTGTACCAGAGATGCTAGTTCTTGGACTGACTTTAACACGTTGTTTATTTGCCAGCTTGGAAGATCTCACACCCATTGGTCCTTGCAACCTCATTTAGATTCTCTTGCATCAGAATACTGCATTTTTTGAAAACAAGACCAGTACAGTACTTAAAAAAATAAACAAAATGGCTTTACAGTGTCCCTAGTAATTTTCAGTAGAAACATAGCTTTTCAGAGGCTTCAGACAGCTACTGTGCTTTAGCTTCTTTACTGGTTTTCAGAAGCTTTCCAAGTCTAATATTTCAAAAGGTTATCCACAAAAACATATGTGCAGTTCCTCTGGGAACTAAAGTAATAAAACCTTTGAGTGCTGCTGTCTTGTAGATCTACTCTAACAAAGCAAGGGAAAAAATGAAAAAAAATATTGAAATGTATCAGTTGTTTCTGTTTCATGTGGTTTGAAAGGGGATAGCTTTTTGTTTCTTCAAAATTCTCTCTAAATATTTTTGAAACCCTGCAAATTTTTATTTTTCCTCCTCTCTCTCCTATTTCTTCAGTGCATTAAAATGAACAACACACATCCAAGATTGGGGAGGGGGGGGAGGTTGTGCATTTTGGAGGAATTCATTTTTTTTTCTTTTTCCAGTTTATAACATTTCAAAAGTTGGAGAAGTTTTGAAAAAAGATACTGAGAAGAAAAAGGGGGAAATGATATAAAGTGAAAAAAGAAGCCTAGCCCCTATCCATTCTGTTGCACTCAGTGTTAAACAGGGGAAAGAAGAGGAAGAAGGGAGTTGGAGAAAATCTGATATTTATGAAATCTGAAAACTGTGTTGGTTTTCAAAAAGCAAAACCAAATTTCAATACAAAAACAAAACATTGATTTTTTTAGACATTTCCTTCAAAAAAAATAAAAATTTGAAAAAAAAACATTTTTGTTTTCGATTAACCCCTATTTTTTTGAAGGGAAATTATTTCACTTGAAAAGTTTTGATCAGCTCAATTGTCTTGCCATCTGATGTTACCAGAACCTATTATTACATACAATTGTGATTAGGTTACACTATTCTGCATCTACTTCTTAAGGTTATTTCCAGACTTCTAAGAAAATATGTGGTATAAATACCGGAATGAAAGACTTTAAATGCTACAGAAATAATCTCATTAGCTTTACAGTTTGTGAAGTCTAAAGCTACCAGCAAAGCAGGGGCAAGGGGTATGGAAATCAAACCTTAAATCACCTTATTCTCTGATCTTGCTGCCAGAGAAGGAATGGGCAGAATGATCTTTCCTTCCCCTTTGCTTCTCCCACTGGAGCAGGAGATAAGACTGGGACATGAGTTACTAAATTTATATGGGATTAGTGGCTCCTAAAGATGTTTTATGACAAACTGAATGGCCAGGTTCTCTAAGTGCCCGGGGCCAAGTTGACTAGGTAAAGGTGTGTCCTTGGAGTCCAGGAGTTGTGCTGAAATCAGTATATTTCCATTATGGCATCTGTTGGCACATTTTATACAGAATCATAGCCAGAATTTTAAGCTACCATCCCGCAGCAGAGCCCCTAAGAGAATGGGATAGTGCAGCGGTAACTAGATGGATGGGATGTTCAGGGATGTGCCAACATTCCTCTGTATGTCAGATATTCCTGGAAGAGGACTCTATTGGAAGTTTAGTGGTATACTCTGGTAGCTGTTAAGTGTCTTGCTAGAGGACTTGTGTTTTTATGCAGAAAATACAAAGAAGAAACCCCACTAGTCAGAAAGAGACAATTTGTCCAGCTTCTTACTGATTTTCAGAGATGCTGGGCACCCAAAACTCCCAGCAAGGTGAAGGGGAGCTGTGGGTGCTGATGGCCTTGATCCTGCACCCAAAGAAGTCAGTTGGAGTTTGGACCGCTAGGTGCAGGATAGCCCCCATTATTCTTATATAATTGTCTCTTTAGCATTACATATTTTTGCCTGCATTTTCATGTCTAAACATTGGATAAAGAACTTGCATCTTCAGTGAATTTTAGTGACTTTGTATTTATTATTTGTACATAATATATAACCTAAGAGGAAGAAAATAAACCCTCTTTTTATAATTATTCCTAGCTGTGTGGTATTCTATTTTGCACTCAAACTGTGGCCCTGATTCTGCCAGAAGTTATGGATGTATGAAGTTTCATACTCCTTATGAGTCCAGCTGAATTCCCCAAGACTCCTTGTTTGATACATGCAGTTACTCATGTGTAAGTGTTTGCAGGCTCAGGACCAATGTACTATAGCCTGTTGATTTAAGTTTTCCATATGAAAGTTTTCAGCTGATGCACAAGAGATTTTAAAAAGAGGTTCTAAGTATAGAGTCTAGGGCTAGTATATCTTTCAAACAAGACTATATAAAGAAATAAAAACACATTAATATCCTTAGAGGCCAGATTCACAACTGGTGTAAAGCAGCATAGCTGAGTAAAATTAAAACAAATTACACTGATTTACTCCACATAAGGATCTGACCCTGTTGAGCTTTTATGGAAATACGGCTTTTCCAGATGGTGTTCATTTAGTAGTAGGCCTCTTTGGCACAACCAAATATATTTGACATCATTTATAGATATGTTTATGTACTTTAAACAATATTCCTACAAAATTCATTTACAACAAACTCCAGATCCTGAAGAGGAAAATATTCTTCACTCTGTTCAACTGCAGCTAATAAATCTGATGCAAATAGTTTAATGTCAACCAACATGCGTTTGATTCTCATTTTTTTAAAGAAGATTCCGCAATTCATCACAGAAAAACATTAACTGTTAAAAAAAATGTGCAGAACATTTAGTCAAATCCTAATGGAAACCAAATGAAATGAATAACCAAAGTGATTCCATAAAGCGCACACACATTATAGCTCAGTTTTCTGCAAACAGAAAATATTAACCCATATTAGTCAAAATCTATCAGCATTATTGATTCACATAATTTTACTAGTCTCTCCCCAAACTATAAAAGACCACAGTTCTTAATAGAGTGCATTCTACTGAATATTCAAATTCAAATAAAGTATTCGAAGCTGTGTTAGCTGGTGTTGCAGCTCCCAACTATAACAGTTTGTTTTACAAGTGTCTTTACTGAAATATTTTCATTTAAAATAAAAGAGCAGAAGGAGAAAAGATGGTGAATATAGACAAAACTATGCCTAAGTCATATAGTACTTGCATTCCAGCTAGAAGTAGAAAACCTTGAGAGAGTTTCACTTTTGCCAAAGTATAACTTTTAACTTACCTAGGAAAAGTGCAATGCCAAGCACTATAATACCACTTATGAGCATGCCAAGGGCTATCCGAATGGCTTTGCTGGCAGTCCTCTTTGTGCCTGGCGCTGAATTCCCCATTGCCTCTCCTTCCATTAGAATGATTTTAGAAAGCACTCTAGAAGAAATCTTGTTTTCTTTTTACTGCTGGTTTGCCAGCATGTCAGCTATTCACAAACCCTATATATAAGCTCTCTCTTTTCTGTCACTTTCTTATTTACAACTTAAAGTTCCTGTCATGAACCCTTTCCTAGCCCACACACTATCTCAAAAAGAAAAAAACCCACACATTAAACACTGGCTGTCTTAAGTTTTCCTCTGACCAGGACTTGGGATGACAAACAGAGACTACTTTATTTACAGCTCTTGCTGTCTGCAAAGTCTGCGAACCAATCGCTTAGTTTCCTTTATCAGTTCAGAACATGAATATTTCACAATATTGCTGAACAGATATTTTAGCTGCTCAAACATATAGCAATAAAACCCTTTACTATCACAACTAAACTTCTAGCAAACATTTTCTAACACATTGGAATGGTTTTTCTTGCACCTACTTAAAGAACCTAATTATCTGCTGAACATAATTCCTTTATCTTTAATCATCCTTGCTGCATCATCAGTCTTCATCAGAAAAGATATCCTCTCAAGCATTCAAATCCCTTTATAAAGTTTCCTAGGGGGTTTTGGGATATCCTGTAGTATTTTATTTTTGGGAACTTTATATATGATACTATGTGCCAAAAATCATAGTCATGCTCAGACACAGTGCAAAGCAGTAATTAGGACAACCTACAGAAGAGTTCTCTCTTTTTTTAAAATTTCAAACAAGCCATATTCTAGGTCCTGTGGTGCTGCTAGGTATGTTAGTAAAAGACACCATGCTTCTGAATGAAACACTTCTGCTACTGTGAGTGGGATAGCAGAGAATATATCCATTTGGGGCAACTGTGGGTGGGGGCAGGGTTAGCTACAGGGATTTCCAGTTCCAAGGTTTAAACTTGGACAAAGTTGCTTTCGATGGTGAGAGTTTTCCAGCTAAATCCCTGATGATGTTTATCATTTCAAGTTGATTTTTTCCCCTCTGGTCTGAGACAACAAGGGGCCAGAATTTCTTGTCCAGCTGTACAATTGATCCCACCCTCCACGCTATTGTAATAATTGTTGTACAAAATATTCCTTATGAGATATCATTTGAAAACTAGTAACTCACTGATCATTAATATTCTTGCATGATGTATGCATGCAATGGATATATTAGAATAATGACTAACGTGTTTAAACCAGGCATGTCATGTGGAGTTGGTAAACAGATCTTCCTTAAAAAGGAATGTCTATTTGATTCTCAGACTATCCCAATCTTCAGGCAAAGACAATGAAGGTCCATTCTAACATATTAGGTAAACAAAGTTATTAAGCGAACAGTTGGGAGAAGAAAGAGCATGGAACTTCCTTCACCACCTGACTCCATGTTGCCTTGCTTACAGCTTGAATAAACTTTTCTTTGAGGGATAACTCTCACAAGAATCCATTTAAAAGGAATATAAAGACAGAGAGTTAGAACCTGAAGTGATAAACAATTGAATCAACTGATTCTATACAAAATTATTGTATTAGCAAAGTGTACAGAGGAAGGTCTTTTCTGAAAACTAATGACACACTGATGATTAATATCATTGTGAAATATATCTATTAACACTCTGAGGAAATATGAATACTTAAATGATATTATGTTTTCAAATCTGTGGCCAAACAGGGAGAAACAAGTTCCCTCCCAGACAGGAATGAAGGCAACTATCTACCTATCTCTAATGAAATCAAGCAAGGTGTAACCAAAAACAATAGAAGCCCCATTTATATAACAATCAGCAGAGAATGGGAAGCCCTCAGGAAGAGAAGAACAGCAGGAGGTCACCCTGCCTCTCGAAGCAAGGTCATGGAACTTTGGAAGATACAAGTAACATTCCCCGGCGCTGATGGGAGCTGGCGAGGGAATCAATTTGAATACAGCCTGTACCTCGCTAGATTAAGTTTTAGACTTTTAGATGCACGTTTTCACTTGTATTTGCTTGTAACCCAGGGATCAGCAACCTTTGGCCCATCAGGGAAATCCGCTGGCAGGCCGGGACAGTTTGTTGCGAGAAGCGGCAACGAGCACATCTCTTGGCCTATGCCGCTTCCCACAGCCCCCATTGGCCTGGAACGGCGAACTGCAGCCAGTGGGAGCTGTGATCGGCCAAAACCTGCGGACACTGCAGATATACAAACTGTCCCAGCCCGCCAGCAGATTTCCCTGATGGGCCTCATGCCAAAGGTTGCCGATCCCTGTTGTAACCCTTGCTAACTTTATTCCTTTTACCTGGCATCACTTAACCTCTGGCCTATTGTTAATAAATTTGATTTATTTTCTATAAGCCAACTCAGTGCAGTTTAAAGGAAAGGGATGTATTTACCCCAGTTAAATTAATAAGCTATAAAATGCTTTTGTCTCTTTACGAGAACAAAATTTATTATTTCTCTGAACTCTCCAGTAGAGAGCTGGACATTACAGAGCACATGGTTTTTTGAAAACTGAGGACTGGGTGTGGGTTGAGGTCACCTTGCTGGTTGTAACCAAGGCTGCTGGAAGCTATAGTGAGGCTACGGGATGGTAGACAGACTGCTGAGCTCAGAGGGGTTGAACCTGGGCTATCTAGCATACAGACACTTCAGGGTGTGATCTGCATGCTTGTAGGCTGGTTATGAGTGACCCAGGCTAAGAGCTATAGCAGCAAACCATTGTAAGGCACCCAGGGTTGGAGGGAAAGTCATGAAAACCTTTCACTAGTCTGTATTGCCCCCTGGCCCTGTAAAGATGGTGAGTTTTCTAACTATATCCATGATGAAGTTTATCACTGCAAATTTAATGTCTTTTTTCCTCAGGTCTGATACAACAAGGAATGGGCCTGAATTTCTGGCCCAACTGTAGAACTGACAGTCATTTTCAAAAATCTTCCACTCCCAGACTACCCAGCTAAAAGTAAAAGGCTGCATGTAAAGTTGCCATGTTCATGCTCTCAACAGCAACGTATGTTGTGACAAAGTTCCTCCTCTACCTTGGTGGGTCCTGCGCTTATTGGCAGACGTGCTCGCCTCATCGATTCACCCTGTGGGTTGGGAAATAGCCCAGAGACCTTCCCCTCTGGTAGTAGCCACAGTCCAGGTCAATTCTTCCTGTGTTTGATCAGGAGTTGGGAGGTTTGGCGGGGAACCCGGGCCTGCCCTCTACTCCAGGTTCCAGCCCAGGGCCCTGTGAACAGAAGTTGTCTAGAGTGCCTCCTAGTACAGCTGTGTGACAGCTGCAACTCCCTGGGCTACTTCCCCATGGCCTCCTCCCAACACCTTCTTTGTCCTCACCACTGGACCTTCCTCCTGATGTCTGATAACGCTTGTACTTCTCAGTCCTCCAGCAGTATGCCTACTCACTCTCAGCTTCTTGCACACCTCTTGCTCCCAGTTCCTCACACACACTTCCTCTCCTCTGGCTCCCTTTAGCCTGACAGGAATGAGCTCTTTTATAGCATCAGAGGGGCCTTATTTAGAGTCAGGTGATTAACAGCCTCACCTGACTCTTAGCAGGTTAATTGGAGGTGTTCTCATTAGCCTGGAGCAGCCCCTGCTCTGGTCACTCAGGGAACAGAAAACTGCTTATCCAGTGGCCAGTATATCTCCTTTCTACTACTCTGCTGTTCCCAATGGGCCTGGGGCTATCACTATACATACACACACACCCCTCTACCCTGTTATAACGCCACCCGATATAACACGAATTCAGATATAACGCTGTAAAGCAGCACTCAGGGGGGTGGGGCTGTGTGCGCCAGTGGATCAAATCAAGTTCGCTATAACGTGGTTTCACCTATAACGTGGTAAGATTTTTTGGCTCCCGAGGACAGCGTTGTATCGAGGTAGAGGTGTATTTACATTTTACTCTTCAGCTAGCTTCTTGGGCCCTGTTTGTCTCCCTTTCCTGGTAAGACCTGTAGGAGGGGACTTAAAAAAGGGAAATCTCTGAGAGAGACTCCCCAGTCATTCCTTTGGAGGCAGGATTTACTCCCTCTCTCCTGTCCCCCTGGCATGGACTAATCTAAGAGGGCCAGCCTTAAATGACTGCTTCTTGGAGCAGCTAGTCCTGGAACCCACAAAAGGAGAGGCAATTCTTGATTTAGTCCTAAGTGAAACTAGTGAAAATAGCTGGACCACTTGGTAATATAGTGACCACAATATAATTAAATTTAACATCCTTGTGATGGGGAAAACACCACAGCAGCCCAATACTGTAGGATTTAATTTCTGAAAGGGGGACTACAGAAAAATGAGGAAGTTAGTTAAACAGAAATTAAAAGATACAGCACCAAAAGTGAAATCCCTGCAAGCTTCATGGAAACTTTTTCAAGACACCATAAAAGACAGTTACCTTTTCCGTAACTGGTGTTTCCTTGCCTCCCTATCTCTCAGAGGGTGGAATGGAAGTACTTTGTGCCTGTGTTGAGTCAGTCACCAACAGGGAGAGGCAGGGCCAACCAGCCCCTACTCTGAAAAATAAAGACTCATGGAGACTAGACCTATTTGGGAGAAAGGTTTATTCATCCTCGAGTTTCCAGTTAAGGGTGGTGCACCACCAGGCCCTCCTGGGGAGATTGGGGCTCTCTGTCCAAATTCGAGGACTCCGTCCAAGAGTGTGACAAGAAGGAGTTCAAGACTCTGGTGGAGGAGGGTACAGCGGCAGCCTCATGGTCTTCAGTTCACACATTGACCTTGCATTATGCGATCGTCTCCCAGACCAGGGGGGATGCTGGGTTCAACAGGGCTGTATTCTGTTCCGAGAGTCTGAACTCCTACCCACCTCCAACAGATACAGTATGGAATCACCTATTGTGGAATACACATGAGCAATCACTCGAAGAAGAAAAGACAATTACCTGTTCTGTAACTGGTATTCTTCAAAATGTGTTGCTCATGTCTATTCCATATCCCACCCTCCTTCCTCTGTCGGAGTTGTCTAGCAAGAAGGAACTGAGGGTGGGGGGAGCACGCAGCACCCCTTATACCGCACCACAGAGGCGCCACTCTAGGCGTCGCTAGGGGCACTCCCCTATGGGTACTGCTAGGGGGAAAAACTTCTGGCACGGGTGCACGTGGTGAGCACGCACACCTACTGTGGAAAAGACATGAGCAACACATCTCGAAGAACCAGGGTTTGCCACAAAGCATTAGAAATCTTTGCCATCCCTTCATGAAGTGAGAGGGCCATGCTGCCCAGTGCCAAGGCCGAGAGGCCATTGAAGACAGAGTCTGAGGGTTCCTCCGCCTCCTTGGTTTGAAGGTTGAGGCTTGATGCCACCCTTTTCAACAGTTCCTGGGTCCTAGAGTCCTCCTGCGGAACTGGTGGAGGAGGGGCCAAAAATCACTTTATTAGGGAAGGATGAGGATGGGGGTGCGGTACTCTGCATACCCACCATGCCGGAGGTCCCACCACTTGATCGCCCTCCGAGCACAAACCCGGTGATGAACGCCCCACTGACTCCTTCCTGGGAGGTTGAGATAGGGAGGCCAATGGTCTCTCTGAGACTTCAGCCACCAAGCGAGCCACTGCTGGGGGCTGCGTCGGGGGCCAGGGGGCCCATTGGTACCACGGTGCCAGCCAAGGAGTTGTGACACTGGTAGAGCAGCTTGTTCAGCCTGCCTAGCCTGTCCCATCAACTGATGATTACGAAGGCAGGCCGGGTTGGCATATGACCTGCTGCTGTCCAGGGACTGGGAGGAACGGTGGTGTCAGGAATGGTACCGCCCACAAGACTGTGATCCCGGCATGGAGGAGCGGGAGTACCACAGGAAGCATCTGCTCCATGATCAGTTCCGATGAGCAGATCCACGACGGCAAGGTGCCAGCAATCAATGCCTGGGACTGCGGGGGCGGTGTCGTGGCAGGGTCCTGGAGCGAGACAAAGAACAGGAATGGCATCAATGCCCATACCGCGATGGGCTACAGTAGCCTCTTGGAGATGAGGACCCCGGGTGCCATCTGTCCTGGTCTCGATGGGGCATACTCTCCTCATGAGGTCTATGGTCCCTCATGGTGGAGGGGTGCCTGGAACCCCTGCCAGTTGGTACCCAGCCAGACAACCTGGTGGGGGTCAATGGGGACTGGCGTGGACTGCACAAGGGGCAGTTGCTGAGCTAGACCATGAACGGCGACTATGGAGAGCCAAGCGGTGGCTTGCCTCTGGACTAGGGAGCCAACGGTGGTGATACCCCTGGTACCAGCAGAGACATAACGTACAGGCTGCTTGCAGGCATCTGGGGAGGTCAGCGCAGAGTGGGACAAGCTACTGTTCTCAATCTGAGTCAGTGGCCTGGAGGCCAATGGAGATCAAGAACTGCCCAACGTGGGTCTAGTCCCTTCCCCGGTCTTGCTCCGGTGTCTTGGCGGAGAAGACCTCTTCTTAGTTTTTTTAGAGCTTCCCACTGACAGAAGGTGGTGCTGGCTGGTGGAAGGCACTGAAGGGTTACCACACACTGATACCTTGGTGCTCAGTGCTGACTCGGAGTGGTGAGACCTTGACTCTATCTACCCTCTGCTCCATCCACACCAACCTGTTGAGCACAACAGATGCTATAATGTTTTTACTTTGCTGTGCTAGAAAAATCAAGAGGATTTTTAAAAGATGTTTTCAACAGGAGTGTCAATCGTTTTCTTTTTTAGAAATTTACTCTGTTAAATGTGGAGCCATCAGAATGGCTTGGAGCCGAATGTCTCTTTCCTTCTTGGTCTGAGGCTTGAAGGATCTGCAAATCATGCAGCGATCACTGAGATGGATTACCCCCAGTCAGTGTAAACAGTCCACATGTGGATCACTCACTGGCATCGGCCGCCTGCAAGTGTCACACGACTTAAAGTCTGGGGCATGCCCCGACCCGGGTGCACTAAACTAACACTAAGCTAAACTACTTTAACTACAGGTACTACTAACTATGAACAAAAGAGTTCAAGAGGGAAGTTACAGCCAAGCTGGAGCAGAGCAGTTCTAACACACCTTCACTGGTGGCAAGAAAGAACTGAGGATGGGGGGAGCAGGGCGTTCCCCTACAGGCACTGGTAGGGGAAAAACTTTTGGCACAGGTGCATGTGGCGAGTATGCACAGCTATCGTGGAATGCACATGAACAATCACTCCAAGAAGAATAGAGGCTTGACTTAAATGTATAACCCAAATTAAAAAAAAAAAAAAAAAAAACATAGTAAGAGAACCAAAAAAGTGTCACCTTGGCTAAACTACAAAGTAAAAGAAGCAGTGAGAGACAAAAGTCCGTCCTTTAAAAAGTGGAAGTTAAATCCTACTGAGGAAAATAGAAAGGAGCATAAACTCTGGCAAGCAAAGTGTAAAAATATAATCAGGAAAGCCATAAAAAAAAAAAAGAAGAAGAAGAGCTAGCCAAAGACTCAAAAAATAATAGCAAAAAAAATTTTAAGTACATCAGAAGCAGGAAGCCTGCTAAACAACTAGTAGGACCACTGGATAATCGAGATGCTAAAGGAGCACTCAAAGACAATAAGGCCATTGCAGAAAAACTAAATGAATTCTTTGCATCGGTCTTCACAGCTGAGGATGTGAAGGAGATTCCCAAACCTAAGCCTCTCTTTTTAGGTGACAAATCTGAGGAACTCTCTCAGATTGAGGTGTCATTAAAGGAGGTTTTGGAATAAATTGATAAACTATATATATTGATAAATAAGAAGTCACCAGGATCAGATGGTATTCACCCAAGAGTTCTGAAAGAACTCAAATGTGAAATTGCAGAACTACTAACTGTAGTTTGTAAACTATCATTTAAATCGTTTTCTGTACCAGATGACTGGAGGATAGCTAACGTGATGCCAATTTTTAAAAAGGGATCCAGAAGAGATCCAAGTAATTACAGGCTAGTAAACCTGATTTCAGTACAGGGCAAACTGGCTGAAACTATAGTAAAGAACAAAATTGTCAGACACACAGATGAACATAATTTGTTGGAGAAGAATCAACATGGTTTTTGTAAAGGGAAAGCATGCCTTACTAATCTACTAGAATTCTTTGAGAGGACCTACAACCATGTGAACAAGGGGGAATCCAGTGGATAGTGTACTTAGATTTTCAGAAAGCCTTTGACAAGGTCCTTACCAAAGGCTTTTAAGCATAGTAAGCTTGATAAATGCAGAGTAATGCAATGGGAAAACATAATCCCAACCATACATATAAAATGATGGGATCTAAATTAGCTGTTACCACCCAAGAAAGAGATCTTGGAGTCACTGTGGATAGTTCCCTGAAAACATCCACTCAGTGTGCAGTGGCTGTCAAAAAAGCTAACAGAACGTTGGGAATCATTAAGAATGGGATAGATAATAAGACAGAAAATATCATATTGCCTTTATATAAATCCATGGTATGCCCACATCTTGAATACTGTGTGCAGATGTGGTCCTCATCTCAAACAAGATAAATTGGAACTGGAAAAGGTTCAGAAAAGGGCAACAAAAATAATTAGGGATATGGAACAGCTGCCATATGAGTCAATAGTGCAAGGTGGGAGTGTGCTGCTCAGAGTGGATATGGGGAGATTCATATGCCAAAGAAGGCATGACCCAGGTATCCAGGGGACTGGAGAGCAGCAGGAACCTGAGTGTTAGAGCAGCAGCTCCTCAGTAGGCATCAGTGGTTCCAGGCATCTGGGCAATCACACATGGCAGTCTGGAGGGACCTGGTGGCATTGATGGTGCTGGTGGTGACAATGTTGCAAGACCAGTAACTATGGCTTAAGGCAGCACCAGTGCATAGCATTGGTGCTTCGCCTTGCGCTGTCCAGGGTTTCCTGGGAGCCAGAGCAGCCAGGTCGATGCACAACTTCTCACCCAATCTGTCTCGACTCAGGGAGCCAACACTGCATTTTGGGGTAGTCCACTGTAGGTAGCTGCCCTTACGCCCATATCCATGCTTCTTATGCCCATAGTGCAGCTTCACAGGCTGCAGCAGTCCTGATGGCTCCAGTACCGAGAAGTAAGACAGAGGGGTGCTCACCAACGAAGATGGATGTTATTCCAGTGGATCCACCAGTCCCAGTTCTGACTGGGAATGTGGATGCATAGCCTCCTCCATTAGGAACTTGCAGAGGTGAAGTTATCTAGCTTCTTATGTCCTGAGTGGGAACAATCAGCAGACGTGGCAGCAGGCAACAACGTGGGCTTCACCGAGGCAGTAAAGCAGGGGTAGGCAACCGGTGGCACGTGTACCGAAGGCGGCACGCAATATGATTTTCAGTGGCACTCACGCTGCCCAGGTCCTGGCCAATGGTCCAGGGCAGCTCTGCATTTTAATTTAATTTTAAATGAAGCTTCTTAAATGTTTTAAAAAACCTTATTTACTTTATATACAACAAAAAACAGGAGTACTTGTCTGACTCCAACGAGAAACTGCTGAATTAATATGCAAACTAGATACTAGCAATTTAGGCTTGAATAGAGACTGGGACTGGCTGAGCCATTACACACATTTAATCTATTTCCCTATGTTAAGTATCCTCACACCTTCTTGTCAAACTGTCTGAAATGGGCCATTTTGATTATCACTACAAAAGTTTTTTTTCCTCCTGCTGACAATAGTTCATCTTAATTAATTAGCCTCTTAGAATTGGTAGGGGAACTCCCACCTTTTCATGTTCCCTCATTATATGTTCCATTCTATGCATCCGATGAAGTGGGCTGTAGCCCACAAAAGCTTATGCTCAAATAAATTTGTTAGTCTCTAAGGTGCCACAAGTACTCCTATTCTTTTTGCAAATAAAGACTAACATGGCTGTGACTCTGAAACTTTACATGCAACAACAGTTTAGTTATATATTATAAACTTATAGAAAGAGATCTTCTAAAAACATTAAAATGTATTACTGGCATGCGAAACCTTAAATTAGAGTGAATAAAAGAAGACTCGGCACAGGACTTCTGAAAGGTTGCTGACTCCTGCAGTAAAGGCACCATTGGAGCTCGTCACTCACAGAGAAGGAGCTCCGGCACAAAGCACAGCTTCTGAAGCTGACTTGCCAGGGCATAATCCCCAGAAGATCTCCCCAGTAGGGGAAGACCAACGGGGAGTCTAACTATGAGTCTATATACTATATACAAGCATAAACAACTATATACAAAATGGACAATCAACTGTCTTACTAAGCTAAAAGCACAGGGGTAACTCTGGTCATGTGGCAGTAAGAGGGAACTGAAGTGGCATCTCATAGCTTCAGATGCAAGCATGTGAACGAAGCATGATATACGTGAGGGTCAATGGACTTTACTACAAAACAGTTCCAGCTCTGGCACATGGCACGCATGCTCACCCCCAGTTAGAATCCATATAGGGATCATCATTCAAATAAGAACCACGAATGCAAAGAAGTTGCAATATACGTTTTTTAAAATAATACATCCAGATGAACTTCATTAGCATTAAAAATGTTATTAAGCAATCATACAGCTGTTCAAACTTAGCTGAGCATGTGCTCCAAGAACACAGTTTGTCTCGCCATAGTTTAATGTCCTTTTAATCTCTTCCCCTCATACACCCTTTCATATGCTGCTGATATGGTAAAAAAATAAAGAATAAGGGGAAAAAGGTAATTTAAAACTGTCTCCTTCCTTGTTAAGCCATGTGATAATGTCCTTTTCATGAGGGCAGGGAAGTTGGCTGGGTGGAGGGTGAAAGAAAAATAAGCACTATAATGGGGGTGTCGGGCAGGACACAGCAAGATTACATGAAGTTTTGTGTATTCATATTACTATAAAAAGGAATGGAGAGTTTGCACAGTTTCCAAGCATTGCCTTTGCATTGAGCATGGAGCACTGGGGTGGGGATGGGGTAGTTTAAAAGTCCAGCAGGTGGAGAAAGTGAGACTGACATGGGGGTGTCGTTTCAGTTCCTGGGCCAACCAAAAAGAACAGTAGAGGGCAGGCAGCAGAAAAATTGCCTCTCCACCCTTGCTGGTAGGTACCAGGGCAGCTCTAGCTTTTTTGCCACCCCAAGCACGGCAGGCACTGTAGACAATCCCTGAGCTCTTTAGGTCAAACTGACCACTGCGTAAGCGGACACAACTCAGTTGATTCAGTGGAAGTTGTACCCACTTACACCACCATTGAGTTTGTTGTCTTATCTTAAAAACAGCCAGATCTGCAGTTTGTGTGTGTGTCTATCTTAAAAACACACACCCAACATTCCTGGGCTATCTTTCATGTCTGTTTCAGCTTAAAATAGTTTACAGTTTATCTATCAGCTCTTTTAAATAGAATTCTAAAGGAAATGCTAACAACATTAGTTCTGGCATTGTACAATAATGATCCTATTGGGAATCTCAGCTGGAGTAATTCTGATTGAACAAATGAGTCAATGAATGTTCTGTTTGTCCACCCAGGCGGTTAGAGTGTTGCCAACTCATGATTTTGTCATGAGTCTCATGATAATTATGTTTTCCTTAAAGCCCCACTCCCAGACTCAGTGGATACGTGACAATTTCAGCCTTCAGTCTTAAAGAAAAATAAGTTTCTAGCCCTAGTGGCTGTGGAGAAAGCTTCAAAATGTGACCTCAGTGCACCTCAAAGGCTCAAAAAGCAGAAGGCAAATCAAAAGAACACCAAATCTATTATTTGTTCATAATCTCATGATTTTAAAGCCAATCTCATGATTTTTGAACATTTGGGGATAGCAATACTGGGTTTACAACACTGCACATTGATGTGCACTGCTATTCACACCTCCGTAGTCTGAACTACAGGGTAGTGCAGATGTAGCCTTGGATTTGAGCTTTGTGAAACGTGGGTCTTTCATTTCAGGGAGGGTTGTGTGAACTTTTTGTCCATAGCTACTTCACGTGAGTTCCAATGCCTTCAAATACCACAAAGCCCACACATTTTGCCTATTTTCAACTGGAAACTATTCAAAACCACAAGGATGTGCAGTTTGTACCATAAGGCATTTGGAAGCATCAAGCAGCCCAAACTTATTCCAAACTCAGCCTCAGTTTGTTGAAAATTTTGAGAATTGCTATGCTTTAGTTCAGATGCATTTTCCTGCTTATATACTTCAAAATTACTGGATTTTTTAAAAGAGTAACTGGCAAAAAAGAAAATCACTCATTTTTAAAGAAAAAATAAAACAATGCATTTAAGACACATTGCTAGCTACTTAGAGGATTACGTTATTTATACTCAGTCTTTTTTGCAAAACTTCTTAAGGTTGTGTTCCTCACTTTAGCATTATTTCTAGCTCTAGCATGAAATGAGGGATTGGGAGCAGAAGCACAGCCCCTATCCCACCCACTTCTCTTGGCCACCTGGACCTGAGGTTAGGCCATTTATCCCTCATGTCCTCATCCTGCAACATCATGCACCCTGGGTGTTGCTGTTGTGACAAAGTTCCTCTGCTACCTTGGTGGGTCTTGTGCTTATTGGCAGATTTGCTCACCTCAGTGATCTTTCCCACAATCTGGATCAACTTCTTCTGTGTCTGATCAGGAGTTGGGAGGAACCCAGGCCCACCCTCTACTCCAGGTTCCAGCCCAGGGTCCTGTGGATTGCAGCTGTGTATAGTGCCTCCTGTAACAGCAGCATGACAGCTACAACTCCCTGGGCTACTTCCCCATGGCCTCCTCCAAACACCTTCTTTATCCTCACCACTGGACCTTCCTCCTGGTGTCTGATAACACTTGTACTCCTTAGTCCTCCAGCAGCACACCCTCACTCTCAGTTCCTTGTGACTCTTGCTCCCAGCTCCTCACACGTACTTCCTCTCCTCTGGCTTCTCCTCACCTGACTGGAGAGAGCTCCTTTTTAAACCCAGGTGCCCTGATTAGCCTACCTTGATTGGCTGCAGGTGAACTAATCAGCCTGTCTGCATTAATTGGTTCTAGCAGGTTCCTGTTTACTCTAGTGCAGCCCCTGCTCTGGTCACTCAGGGAACAGAAAACTACTCATCCAGTGACCAGTATATTTTCCCACTCTCTACCAGAACCCTGTATCCCACTGATCTGGATCTGTCACACTATGAAAAAAACACCAATATTTATTGACAGCTTGTCTTATAGAAACTGGTCTAAGCTTGACCTGATCAGTTCACAGAACAACTTCCTGCTGCAATGAAAGTAGTTTGATTTCCCCGGTGAGTGTTTTTAACTTCTTGTAAGAGGAAGAAAACTGCTGCTTTAGCAACCAAAATTACTGAGAGAAAATATTGTATGTAGGGTTTAGTGAGCGGCTGTAGAATATCACTCTACAGAAAGGGGTGGGGATGCATGGTGCTAGGAGCTAGTATGATGTATGTGGGCTGGAAGCAGGGCAGTACAGAATGTGAGTCAATCTTGAAAGAGCGCTGAATGCTGTTGGAGAGAAATCTAAAAGGCTAATATGCAACCAAAGTCACTTCCAGGAACAGAGAAGTACAGTACCTAGGGAGCTACGGATTGCGTTTCCTGGATATGCAGGTCTCAAACTGGGAGAATTCTGAGCTAACACTGATGAATTTAATATACTGTATATGAGAAAAGGAAGTGAGAAAAAGTTCCCTTTTTGTTTAAATGTATCTTGTTTAGGGACTGATCAAGTCAGTGAGCTTTGGATCTTGGCTTTAAACCCTATGATTATGCATCTGTTACAGATAAAATAGTTGTACACAGTGTAGTTGTAGCTAGGGTGACTAGATGTTCCGATTTTATACTGACAGTCCTGATTTTTGGAGCTTTTCTTACATAGGCACATATTACCCTCCACCCCCATCCTGATTTTTCACACTTGCTATCTGGTCACCCTAGTTGTAGCTGGGTTGGTCCCAGAGTATTAGACAGACAAGGTGGGTGAGGTAATATCATTTATTGGACCAACTTCTGTTGGTGAGAGAGACAAGCTTTCAAGCTGCATAAAGATCTTCTTCAAAGGCCATGTTTCCCAGACATGAAGAAGAGCTCTGTGAACTCGAAAGCGTGTCTCGCTCGCCAACAGAAGTTGGTCCAATATAAGATACAAGGTGAGTGAGGTAGTCTCAGGTAGAATAAATAGGTCAGTTGTGCTTTAAAGCATGTGCAACATGGAAAAACATACTGAATTTCAACACACTCTGAACATCTGTCACTAGATTGCTGAATCCTGTGGGATGTACCCTGAATCTCTTGGCTACAGTTAAAAATCTTCCCGTTATAGCTGGGCCGCTGCCACACACTTGGCATAAACGTCCTTTTTCTTCATATGTTTCTGAGACAGCGCTTTACAGTTGTCACGACTTTCCTTCAAACAGAACCCTTTCTCTCATCCTCCACTCAAAAACAAGAGGATTAGAATTAAGTTGTGGTTTTCATATGGCTACAAGCCAGAAAACCACAAAATTTAGATTATATCCTTAACACTTACACCGTGGCAGCAAGAGACTAAGATTATGTCTACACTATGGACCTTACAGCAGCACAGTGGTACTGCTGCAGCTGTACCACTGTAAGGTCTGCCATGTAACTGCTCTATGCTGTCGGAAGAACGCTCTCTTGTCAGCATAATTAAACGAGCGCTGTTGGCTATGTCAGCAGGAGAGCATCTCCCACTGACAGTGCTGTCCACACTGGCGCTTTTGTCGGTGAAACTCGACTATGGCTTCTACCAGAGGGGAAAGTCTCTGGGCCATTTCCTGACACACATGGTGAAGCCCTCAGGCGAGCAAATCCGCCAATAAGCGCAGGACCCACCAAGGTAGAGGAGGAACTTTGTCACAGTTGCCACAATACACGTACATGACTCAAAGGACAGCAACTACTAACTTTGGTTTACAACTGAATAGTATCAAATGCTGAATTTAAATTATTCTAGAGCAGTACACCTCATATTCTGTCATTTACTTTTCTCTTACTGATAAAATGCAAGCTTATGCCTTCATTCTTACTTGTGTCTAGGATGCAGCAGGTTTCCTTCCCTCACCTTTCCCATACCAAAGGAAGATATTTGAATTGGTGGACTGCTGAAATGAAATCAGTACTCATTCAGTCATAATAGGATTTACACCATGTCCTTGTCATTGTCCAGCCCTGTAAACAGATTTCCCATCTCAACTTGTGAACTAAATTTAGTTTTCTGGATCAGGTTAAAGCTCTATACATAAGCACACATGATTAGCCATGGACATCCACTTCTTATTTTTAAATGGAAAAACTGCTACCATTGTGTATTACAGTAACTCCTCACTTTACGTCCTTGCAGTTAACATTGTTACATCGTTTATCTATTAGAGAACATGCTAGTCTAAAGTTGCACAATGCTCCCTTATAACATTGTTTGGCTTCCTGCTATGTCCACTGCTTGGAGAATTCTCTGGAAGAGCAGCCCATGCTTGTGGGGGCTTGGAAACCAGAACGGGCTGGCAGCCTCCCATCAACTCCCCTCCATCCTCTCCCCGCCGCAGCACCTCCCACCCACCAGCGGACCCCAAGGATAAGTGCTTCCTCACTCCCTCCCCACACCTCCTGCCTGCTGTAATCAGCTGTTTCATAGCATTCAGAAGGCTCGGGGGGGAGGAGTGAGGACACGGTGGGCTCAGGGGAGGAGCAGGGGTGGGAAGAGGCAGGAGACCTGGGGCAGAGTCAGGAGTTGACCACCCCCTGGCACTTTAAATTGGCGCCTGTGCTTGTATGTAAGTCGCAATGGGGGAAGCAGCCGCTGCTTCTGCTCAAGGTGCTTCCTAGCTAATGTGGCACCTTCTGCCTCCTTGCCTGCCTCATTGTCTAGAGCGGGCTGTGCCTGTGTGGGGTAAAGCAGAGGCACCTGCCAACTATGTTTATAAACATACTCCACATGCACACTACCCCACAGCAATTCACCATCACTTTACAGCCCAGCTGCTGCCCTCCTCCCTGCTCGGAAATATAATGCTACGCCGAGCGCTTGCGGAGGTTCTGCCTGAGACCACCAGCTGCCTGTAAAACAGCTGCGGGGGATGCACAGCAGTGGCCTCACCTTGTTGTCTTGTGCCTGCCGACACAACATTTCATCTACTCCCCCCTTTTGCAAGCGGGGGGTAAGAATAAAGAGGGGGGCAGCCCACCCAAAGCAAGTTAATACCATTCCAGCGCCTGCCTCACTCTAGCCAAGGGGAGAAGGGGTGTAGGGATGCACAGAACCTGGCCCTGCTCCCATTGAAGTCTGCAAAATGCAGGGAAGTTGCATCTCTCTGCCCCTGCATGCACACAGCAGGGAGGGGCACATCCCTGCAGCAAACATTATTTTCCTCCTCTTACAATAGTCACAGCTACACTGGCTGCAATGCTGCCCCAGTGCTGAGTGAATGGTTTCTATGGGAGATACAGCAGGGTCGGTTTTTCCAGGGCACTCTGGAAGACAGGCCTTTGGTCTTCCAGCAGGGCTCCTGTGAAAGTAAGAACCTGCAAGTGAAACTGACTCCATAACTAGTCCTAGCCTAAACCCACAGGGCTTCCAGATTACCATGGAGAATGACATGGGTTTTTCCAATTCTTTCCCTTTCAATAATTGATTAATGCTGCACGACCCCAATGACTCCAGGCTGAAGGGAGTGAGGAGTAGCATGTGCATGCGCCGTCCAGAGGAGGGAGTGCTGTGCTCCTGAAGGCTGGGATAGCGTGGGTTCATCATCACCTTCAGGGAAGTGTTTGCAACCACTACCATGAGTCTATTGTGTCTCCTTCCTCCTGCCTCAATCAGTGTTGCTTTATAGAGTATGAGGCTACATTAACAACATGTTAAACCTTGAGGGCTCAGCCAAGCGCTAGTTCATCATTTAGCAGCAAGGCATTCCCCTGGGAAATATCTCACCTGATATCAACACGGTTGCTTTAGAAGATGCTCATGAGCAGGTCCTCAGACAAACCTCTGATTAGTGACTGCAGGGAGATTTGGGGAAAGGGGAGCTGCTGCTAATGTGCATGAGCAAGAAACAGAAGGGGCTCAATGAGCTGACATAGGACATTTTTCCAGTGGCTCTGTAATGGTGGAGGGCTCATTGTGATTGTACTGTACAATATCACGCAGCATCATGAGTCAAAAACACCCAGCAAGTGATAGTAAAATGCCTAGCAGTAGCTGTACCACTAGCAGTAAGAAAACCATTAGTTTGGGTTCTAAAATAGACGTTTTAAGACGTTTTGATGCAGGTGAGCATGCAGTAGACATTAGCATCATTCTAGGGCTTATTCCGCCCACTGAGAGAACAATCTGGAGTAATGCCGACAAGATCAGGGCTAGTGCTCGGTGTGTAACATGGCTTAATACTACTAAAATAAATCGATTAAGAAGTAGTTTAATGGAAAACATGGAGTGTCTTCTCTCAGTGTGGACAGAGGACCAAAACAAGCGGAACATACCTCTAAGTTTGCTAGTGATACAAGCTAAGGCAAAAGGTTTGTATGACAATTTGAAGAGAGACCATGGTGAAGAATCACAGAGAGATATGTTCACAGTAAGTCAGGGATGGTTTGATTGGTTCAAGAGCCGGCTTCCACCTGCATAACATCAAGATGTCTGGTGAGGCAGCTAGTGCTGATACTGCAACAGCTAAAAAAATTCCCCGACTATTTCAAGAAAATAGTTGAGGAAGGCAGCTATTCACCTAAGCAAGTCTTTAATGTCGATGAAATGGGCCTCTATTGGAAGAGGACGCCCGAACAGACTTACATTTCCCGAGAGAATACAGCACCCGGATTTAAAGCAGCTAAAGACCACCTCACCTTGCTTCTAGGTGGAAATGCTGATGAAGACATGATGATGAAACCACTGACAGTGTACCAATCTGAAACACTGCAAGCTCTCAAGGGATTTTTAAAGGAACACCTTCCGGTCATTTGGGGATCCAATAATAAGGTATGGATAACTGGACCTATTTTTTCAGAAAGGCTATATAGAAAGAATATTGTGCCAAGGAAAATCTTGATTTTCCTTCCAATCAACCTGGATGACTTGTGCGAAAACATCAAAGTTGTCTTTTTGCCACCTAACACTACATCACTCATCCAACCCATGGACCAAGGAGCCATTGCTGCATTTAAAGTGTATTATTTACACCATACTTTCGACCAGCTCATCAGGGGCACCGATGGGGAAGGCAAGCCTATGATTCGGCAATTTTAGTGTGATAACACAACCTGAAGTGCATCAATAACATTGGTGAGTCCTGGGCTGAAGTTACTCAGGCAATTATGAATGGTGTGTGGGGGAAGTTGTGGCCTGAATGTGCCAACGACGTAAAAGAATTTAAAGATGTTGTCTATAAAGAAAGATATCCTCGGCTTGGCCAAGAAAGTGGGTTTTGATGAGGTGGAAGAAGCCGACATTACACAGCTTCTGCAATCATATGGAGAAGAGCTAACCAATGAAGATCTGATGCAACTAGAGGTGATGAGAGCAATGGAAGGAGGCGGCCAAGAACTAAAAAGAACCAACCCATCAAAATTTGACTGCCAAATGTTTTTCTGAAGCTTTCAGAATGATTGAAGCTAGCTTGCAAATCCTTAGTGCTGATGATCCTGACAGAGAACACTGCTCCAAAGTCATGAGGGGAGTTGGTCATGTAATTAATTGCTATAAAGAAATTTACCAAGAAAAATAAAAGGAAAGCAAAACAACAATCTCTAGATGTGTTTTTTCAAGTCGGAAAAGTTCAGCAAGAACAGCAAGAGGAGCAGCTGGACGATCCACCTTCTAACTCCACCCCCTCAACCAAGCTTCACAATCATCACAATATTAAATTGTTTAAAACTTATACTGTATATGTATATAAGTCTTTTGTCTGGCGAAAAAAGTGTCCTTGGAATTTAACTGCCCATCCATTTACATTAATTCTATGGGGAAATGGATTCACTTAACATCATTTTGCTTAAAGTCACATTTTTCAAGAACATAACTACAACGTTAAGCGAGAAGTTACTGTTTTTAGGATAGTTTGAGGAATTGGCAACGTGAAATCCACCAGAGATTCTTTTTCTATTTAATGGGAACATCAGGAATGACACACTCAATACAGAGCTTAAAAAGCAAAAAAGCCTTTTACTGAACAACTGGTCTTTGCAGGAAGCCCCCTCCTTTTCTGTCCAGTGGAGTTACAGTACTGATACACGATTACTTTCAATTCCAAATGTAAAACTGAATTTGCACTTAGTAAATATCTGGGCTTCTTTGCTCAGGTGAACTACACAGTTTTGCAACAGGATTCTACATGGACAGATTACTGGGCAGCTCTGAAGTTTGTTTATTAGTATGTAATATATCATAGGGAAAAATTGCTCTGTACATAGGTCGCAGTTATCTGGTGAGCTGTGCCTTAGACCCGTGTTTAGCCCCTCTCTAGCGCATCCCTCAGGTGACTGGCCCGGCTCCCAGCGCCTCACTTAGGGTAGAACCCTACAGTCCTAACACTCTTCACTTGGATCTCTGAGCTGCAGTCCTCCCCCTCCCAGTTCCCAACCTTGTTACCCCAACAGACCCAATGGAGTTCAGCACTTGTAAGCCTTTTCCTCCAGGAGCCTGACAGTGGCTGACTAGCGATTCAAAAACAGCTTCCTCAGAACAAAACATTTTTTTTATTTTCATCCACAGGTACATAGCACACAAAGGGTTAACACAAAGCCTCCTATATGCGCATTCATTTCCCCTTTCCTACACCTTAATCTTTCCTTACCAACATTTGAATTGCTCTGCCCAGCTAATCCCTCTCAGGCTGGGGGAAGCAGACTGTCTTGCTCACTGCATGCTTTCTCTGTCTCTGCATCTCCTGGCATGCCTATTCGCTCTCACTGACATGCCCTGGGTAGTCCCCTCCTTCCCAAGGCCATCATCAGTAAGGTTTAGGATCCTCTTTGATCCTTGGCTTAGCCTTGTTTGATTCTGATCCCACTCATATAGGAGGATCAAGCGGAATCATTAAAGGAAGGAGATAGTTTGAGGAAAACCACGTTGAACTTGAGTTGAAGCAGAACATCTGGGAGGAAACGTGAGATCTAGGAAGCTTCAATGAGCTATTTATTATATTGAGATGGGCCAAATGCTGAGACTGTCAAGGATTAGTCAAACTTTGGCATCTATAAATGTTCCTTGTGTCATTGTGAGCTAGGGATTTTATATTAGTTCCATGGGGGAGGGTTCCAAAACTTTCCACAGGAGCTAAAATCAATGGGGTGTAATCACTGAAAAGCCCAAGACAGGTAAACTCCTCCAGAAAAGAACCATCTCTAGGGGGAATTACATAGTCTGGCTCAGACTGGGTTCAAGAGGCCCAGCAGACAAAGATATTGGGCTTTAAGGACCAGTCTGGGCTGGCCAAGGATCTCTCATTTAGATCCAAAAACTGATATAAGACAGTAACCAAGAGGGCAAAACCCACTGCAAAGGTTGAAAGATTGAAGTGTGCCATGGTCTCCCTGTGGAAGATGGGTGAAGCTCAGCAAGCTTAACATGTGTGGAGATTGTTTTATACACTTTCTCTGTAATGCTTTTGTGCTAAAATAAATGTACGGTGCTTTGCAAAAGCTGCCTGGTCATTGATAACCTATCATTGTCCCTGAGATAAGAGGGCAAAAAGCAGGTGCTGGACTAAGGTCAGACCTGCTGGGATAAGCACAGGGAATCGCAAAGGGACTGTAAGCCTAAATCCCTGGACTGAAGAGAAAGGGACCTAGGTCCCTGCCCAGAGAGGTGATGGCTGGGGACCTCACACTTAAAGGCAACATCCCTGGAGCAGACTAGAGAGGGAAAGAGGTGCAGTTAACCTCGAACTGAGATATGGTATCTTGAGAAGCAGTTGGAGATGCAACTCAAGATGTTGGTTGGTGTGTGGCTGTCCCTTCCTCCAAGTGTTTTACAGTTACTTACAAGTTAAGCTTCTGACCCTGGAGGTGGAAAAGCTTTTACAAAAAAACCCTAGGTGTTTTGAAAATGTTATCCTTGGTGACTTAAGTGTCTAAATCTTTTTTGAAAATTGAACTTCAGCTCTGAAACTCACTTAGGTGCTTTTGAAAATTTTACCCATTGTCACAAGACTTGTTGCCTGGAAACTCCGGTTAGTTTCCCAGAAAAAAAATGCATAGGTGGTTATAAAATAGCATTCAAAGTACACAAGAATCATAAGTAAACAGCCAATACATTCTTTCCCAGGATGTAGGTAAGGTTTTAGAGCAATATTGAGACAAGGCATGAGAAAAAAGGAAGCAAAAATATTAGTTTTGATATGCCACTAAAGGAAAGCTAAATGGCAAATTAATATACATTAGAAGCTGCCAGAAAACTAAAAATATTTGACAATAGCAAAGTGCTAGGTCTGCACACGCTAGTTATGTTATTGCTGGCCAACTCAGAGCACTGTTTTGAAATTCCATCAGTTTGCCTTGTTTACACAAAGATCACTCAGATAGTGCTTTACTAGTGAAGAATAAAGCAGAACAAATTTCAAAGACTAAGGAAACAGAATAGCCCAAGACCCAAATAATTAATATTGCCATTTCAAGAACTTCCCTCTTCCCACACCTTTGTACTATGTAACATTAAACTCTGCTTTTAACCTCCATGTTGCTGTCAACCAACCCACCCACAAGATCTACCCCATGTCCCTTCTCTCTGGCTATGTCTTCACTACCTGCCGTATCGGCGGGTAGCAATCGATTGCTCGGAGATAGATATATCGCGTCCCATCTAGACGTGATATATCGATCCCCAAACGTGCTTATATCGATTCCGGAACGCCACCAACCCGGAGTTGCGGAGTCGACATGAGGAGCCGCGGACATCGATCCCGTGCTGTGAGGACCGTGAGTAATTCGATCTTAGATACTTCGACTTCAGCTACGTTATTCACGTAGCTGAAGTTGCGTATCTGAGATCGATTTTCCCCCGTAGTGTAGACCAGCCCTCTGATTCCCAAAACAAGCTCTCTTCCTCTCCTGTTAGTCTCCCACCCTTCAACTTCCATTCTGATAACGCAGCCAGTCACTTCACTTCCTACCTCTTCATTTGACCTTAGTTAACTCAACTCACCAATGCACCAAATAAGGCTTTTATCTCCACTAAAGAACACTCATTCTGATCTCTTAACAGAGTTTACCCTCTCCTCTCTTGGTCACCAGTCCCATCTTTACCAGGATATCAACTCCATTATCATCCCTTAGTAATCTTCTCTCAGAACATTACTTCACAGCTGACTCCCTCAAATTCGCTCACCAATGATGAGTCATTTACTCCTCTTGCCAGTACACTATCCACTCCAATTCTCAGACACTTAGTGCTCCACACTATTTCTGTGGACCAAAATTTTTTTGCCTCATTCACATTCCTAATTTAATGTCATGTTTTTTCCTCTTGCCTTCTCTCCATTCCCAATCTCTCCAGCTGTTCTATTTACCCCAATTCCCGCCCAGTTTCTCACGACCCCTGAACCTATGAATCCTCCCTATTTTCCCCTCACCCAAACATCATACTTTCCCCTCCCTCTACTCCCAGTTTTTAAACACTATCGACTCTAGCCAACAATCCTATTTCCCCATTCTTCCCTGCACCTGTAAAGCTCATTGAACATGCTGTTCACAATCACTACCTCAACTTTCTTACCTAACACTCACTCCTGATCTAACCCAGCTTCCACTTTTTCCATTCCACAGAAGATATTGTCACACAGGCCACTAAGAACCTCTTCCTAGTTAAGTCTCAACTCCATTTTCCTAACCTTTTCACTGACAGTATTACTTTTTCTCTCACATCCTCATCTCCTGGGTTTCTTTCTCTCTGACTGCTTTTTCAGCCTTCCTTTGGTGGCTGATCCTCCTCTCTATTGCCCTTCTCCATGGGAGATTGTGTGGTGCTGCCACTTGTTATTTTTGGGCAACCTCATCCAATCACACAGTTCCCCATTACCTAGGCGATTATCTACACTGAGAAATCAAATCTTCTGCTCATCTGATTTTCCTGTCCTCTGCTCTCTTGAATATTGCATGCAAAGCAGTTTGTCAACAACTGAAGCTCAACATAGACAAAATTGAGGTGCTTTTTCTTCCTCTTATACTGGTATTAGAAAAGTTTCAGAGAAAGGTAACTAAAACGATTAGAGGTTTGGAACAGGTCTGTCATAAGTAGATAGGTAAGGGTTAATTTTCTTTTACCTGTAAAGGGTGAACAAAGGGGAAACCAAACACCTGACCAGAGGACCAATCAGAGACCTGGATTTTTTTTTAAAGTCTGGGAGGGAACTGGAAACT
>NC_133769.1:226827441-226936559 GCF_003597395.2 Chelonoidis abingdonii
AAAGACTTAACCTCCCATGAATTTATCAGTTCTTTTTGAACCGTTATAGTCCATAGTCCCCTTCACAACCTCCTCAGGCAAGTAGTTCACTATAGTTGACTGTGGCACTGTGTGAAGAACTTCTTTTATTTCTTTGAACCTGCTAACCCATTAATTTCATTTGTGGGTATAGTCGTTATATTTTGGGAACAAATAAATAACTTTTCTTCCTTTTCACTTTCTCCACATTACTCATTGATTTTATATACTCTGACATAGCCTCGACCTTAGTTCTCCTTTTTCCAAACTGAAAAGTCCTAGCCTCTTTAATCTCTCCTCATGATGAACCTTGTGGTAGCCACTTTAGCGGCAGCATGGTCACCAGTTTGATACGCTGGAACCGCTGTCCCAAACGTATGGGCGTAGCTTTCCAAGGGCTACACAATGGGATAGGCATTCTTTTCACTAGACTGACAGTGGCTTTTTCCCTCTCAGAATAAGTTTCTTGCTGAGAAACACGAACAGGATGGAAGTTCTGGATCTGGTCCTCCCTGCTATTGAGAAGTGCTCATAACCACGCTCAGTATGCATCAGTGTTACTAGGAATGTTTGTCAAAGTCTGGGGCTTGAACAGGGTCAGACGTGAGTGTCGCCTTAATTGGGTAAGGCTCCTGACACACCATCAGTCTTTAACTGTAGTTGGCTGGGCTTCTTTGGTCAGGAGTCGTCAGTGGTGCAGCGATTTGGCTTGTAGTGTCACAAATTGCCTTAAGTTCCGGCAAGGCCTAAGAAGGATGGACCTGTTCTTTGACTTTGGACAGGCCACTTTTGGATAGCTCGCACTTGGCCTGTAGGGTTTTATGTCCTCGACCCACTGGTGTCCAGGTAAGGTCACTCCTGTTTTTTGGGCCTATTTGACACTTTTTGCTCTAACAGTTAGTCTGCCTGTCTGATTACGGTCAAAGACCTGTTTTCAGGTGTTCTAGGTGTTCGGGCCAGGAGTGCTGACAAAAATGGCCACATCATCGAGGTAGGCAACTGCATATTCTCCCCAGTCCTGCTATAGACCATCTACAGTCCTCTGGAAGAATGGAGGGTGCATTTCGCAGCCTGAAAGGAAGTACATTAAATTCATATACCCCCGGCATGGTGACGAATGCTGACCTTTCCTTGGGCAGGTTCATATCTAGCGGTCTTGCCAGACCTTGGTTAAGTCTATTGTGGAGATGAACTGGGCATGTCCCAACTTCTTCCAATAGCTATCGTGCGTGGCATTGGATATGTTGGTCTGGACAAGTTACCGCATGTTAGCTTACGGTAGTCACCAAAGCGTATTCCCCATCTGGTTTGGGGTACGCAGAAAACTGGAGATGCCCATGACACTGGTACGATGAGCGGATTATACCCATTTGTAGCATGTTCTGGATTTCCGCTGCTATATAGCAGCTTGTGCGTGAAGGGGAATACCCGGTAAGGGTGGTGTTCTATTGTGAGCATTACGTCTGTTGTCAATGGAATGGTAATGCCGTTCAGGTCCATCCTGCTGAGAACATATGGTGCGAAAGTGCGGGTGCACAGCTCCTGGATTGTTGCCGCTGCTTATGAACGTTCCAGGGTTGGGTTGAGAGGTTCACCTATTCCACAGCCAGCCTTCTTTCCCACACGCGTCATAGTAGACGCCATATCAGGAACCACTGCCGCCGTCCTCTGCACTCCGCTGACTGTAACACATGACACAACTGATAGGTCTCTGAGAATTCAAAAAGGACCTCTGACGAAGAAAACTTTAAATAATCCATGGCACACTTCATGGGTTTTAAGTGAAGGAATTGGGAAATGCCTATGAGGTACACGTTAACAGCAGCTTCCGACAGAAGAGCTCTGGCCCACCGTGAAGAGCCCCCTCCCATGATAAGCTTCACATCTCTATGGCGTGCGCCTTCAAGACCATAACCTGTCTCCTGTCATTGAAGGACGTACATCTAGGTATGTCTCCCATATAGATCACCAGGCCTTTACTTAGCCATCTTCCTGAGTATCCTTATAGAGAGTTCTCTCTAGCAAGGATTTAAAGAATGGCAGAGCGCATGTGTTTTGTAGGTGATTACAACGCTCAGAATGTTAGTTCCTGGAGAAGGTGAAACCCTCCCATTTGTTTGCTTCACCAACTGGTAATGGCCTTAACCTCATGGCTCATACACAAGTTCAAAAGGGTGGAAACCCTAACTGGGATGTGTACACGCCCCGTAAGTCAAAAGAGCAACTGTTGCAACACTAGGTCCAGTCGTTGGAAGCTATCATTTAAGAATTTACGGCTCATGCCCCCAAAGTTCCATTAATCCTTTCCACCAGGCCATTGGTTTGAATGTGGTACGAGGTGGCAAACCAGTGATTCACCCATGATTTTTCACGGGTCTTTCATGGTGGCCTGCCAGGAAAATTAGATCCGAATCGTAAGGATATCGGGGCCAAACCTACCTGGCGAAATGTCTGTTAGGGCCTGGCAACACCGCTTTAGGCTCTGGTGTTACCTAGAGCCACTGCTTCTGGCCATCGTGTACAAAGTCCACGAAAGTCAGTATGTAGCTGCTTTCCCACTGGGTTGTCTTTCTTGAAAAGGACCCAGAATATCCACAGCTACTCGCTGAATATGGGACTCAATTATGGGAGTGGCTGAGAAGGGCCTTGACCAAGATCTTGAGGGCTTCCCAACTCTTTGGCAACACCTCACAAGACTGGACATACGGGCAACTTCTTGCCCATCCCCTCCAGTAGAAGGAACTTCCCCAACCTGTCTTGGTTCTGTTCACCCCAGAATGCCACTGGAATGATCCATGGGCTAAGCTTAAGAGTTCCCCTGTACTTAGTTGGAACCACGCACCGTTTGTGCGGCTGCCACCTTTCCATGTCCTGGTGTCCACCAGAAAGAATTTCTTTGTATAAAAGTCCTTGGTCTATAAACACGGGATTTGTGCGAAGAGCTGAGGCGGTGGTTGCTGCCTGCCGAACCAAGCTTCCTGAAGGCTGTCCATCTGCTTCCTGCTCAAGTCTGGAACTGTTCCTTGAAGCTGGGGAACACCCAGTTCTTCCTCAGACTGGGGATCGGGCTGTCCCTCTGTAAGTGACGTAGATGATGGGGTTGTTTCTGTAGCTGATGTACCGCTGTCCGCTGGTCACGGTGGTATTTTCAGGCCTCTGGCCTGAGGCCTCTTTGGTATGGTTGTCTTTGCTTCCTGCCAGTTCAGCTGTTGGTCCCTTTGGCGTTGGGGTTGAAGGTGTTGGTTGCAACTGCTTGTGTTGGTGCTGGTTGCTGTTCAGTTCCGGGCTGGGACTGAGGTGCTGTGGCTGGTTCAGCCCGTTGACATGGGATCTGGGTCACTTACCTCAGTCTGGTCTCTGGTAACACAGGACAGGTCTCTGTGGACGGCTCAGGAACAGAATGGGTCTGGAAGCTTGCCTGGCTTGCTGCGTGTAACCATTCCACTCTCTTGGAACTGCTTCACTTGTTGGCCAGGTCTTCTCAAGTAGGCATGGGGATGGATAATGTCATAGACTGCAAAAGTCCACATTCGCTGACAGCCCTTTGTAACTGACAGGCAGTTCAAGGCTGTAGGCAAATCCACAGCTTGTGACATGAAGGGGTTAAATGGTCACTTTGCCCCTTGGGTTGATGAGTTTGGGGATCGACGAAAGGAATTGGTGGATAGCTGACCACTTGTGCACCGTGTCTCTCCAGCGGTCCTCTTTCCGCCCACTCTAAATTTTCCCCTTTGCTCCAAGGGATTTGAGAGGTATGATGGCGCTAGGGGATCATTGGTCTGCTAAACAGGGGTGCAATGACTATGCACCGGGTGGGGTTTGTTGGGGGGCCATTGGCGCCTTGGGCCAGTGTGGGCTGATATGTCCGCGTTTCCATATCACTGATAGCATGCTCGCAGATACCGGGTCGAGCTGGTTGAAAGTAGTAGCTGAAAGTACTGGTGAGGTGGAAGGATAGGGTGTCTGTGCATTTCCTGTTTGTAGGTGGGGTTTTGGGTTGGCCTCGGTGTAGGGTTTATTGTCAGCGTTGCGCTGCAGTTGTAGGTTTTGTCGGTTGTGGTCTCTCCTGGGTTTCACTCCAGCCTTTAGCAGTAGCTTTGGGTTATTGCAGCCATCCATCCATTGGCTCCAATCTCGGCCCGCCTGCGGTGAGAGTTGGGTTTTCCATCTAGGATGTAGGCGCATGTTATGGTCCTCAGGAACACCATCAAGAACTGTCCCATTTGCATTAGGTGGCGGCTAGTTGTTTAAAGGTTTGAGCCTGGATCTGCTATCCAGGCGTGCAAGCAATGCTTCCCATGTAGTAGGACGTAGCGTGCGGGAAATGACGCCCACTGCTAAGTTTCCACTTATTTGTTTCTGAAGGCTGCCGAGCGGGCGTGACAGCGGTTATCGGCCTAAAAAATTCTGGCTCTGCCTGGACTTGAACAGTTATAATCGTTCATCATTAGCCCCTTGGCTTATTTTTAGCCGCGCACGTATGCCAACGGTACCACTGGATGTGTGACCTCAGGCTCTAGCATGTACATGTGCTTCAGGTGTTGTACCCAGATACACGACCCTTTCAAAATATTCTAAAGAAGGTTCGGCCGGTCATCACCTGCTTGTATTGGGAAATTTCCTGTGGGCGGATGAGCCAACAACTGCGCTGGAAGGGTTAGGAGTGGCTGAAGCATTTTGCGCTAGCTTGCCTCCAATCTCGCAGTGTCAAATGCTTTCTGCCGTTTGTCGCGCTCTCTTGCAGCTTGCTGTTGGTGTTTCTCTCTGGAGTTGCTATCTGTCTTCTGTGGCTGGTCCTCCATGCTTCTGTTGTTTTCTTGGTAGGGCCTAGCTCATCTTGCCTTGAGTGTCTTCGTGATCTGCCTTTTGGCTTGCTTAGTTAATGGCTATTAGCCAGGATGGGGAAGGAATGGTGTCCCTAGCTTGTTTGTCAGAGCGTGGAGATGATCATAATGGTGCCTTCTGACCTTAAAGTCTATGAGAGGTCACTTGATCATTACGTTAGGTTCACTTCATCAGGGGCACCTGACATTGGCCACTGTCAGTAGACAGGTAACTGGGCTGGATGGACCTTTGATCTGACCCAGTATGACCATTCTTATGTTCTCTTGTATCTTCTCCATCATTCTCCATTATTGTCAACAAACGTGGTTTCTCCATTGCCAAAGTATGCAACCTAGAATGACCTTCAATTCCTCTCACCATACACAGTTGCAAACAGATCTTGCCTTCTTCCTCAAAGTATCTAGAACCTGCTCTCTTCTTTTCTGCACCAATGTCATAATCACCCACCAGGACATCTACAACTTCCTTTTCTCCAGTTATCTTGATCCCACTCACCAAAATCCATCCAGCATTATGCCTCCAAAGTCACCTTCCAGCACTGACCAGAGGAATCCCCTCTTTGAAACCCATTGTTAGCTCACTGTCCTGTTAGCAGGTTCAAACTTGTTCTCTCTTTCAGAAGGCCCTCCATACTAACTCTACTCTTATCTCCTATGCTGTGTAGCAAACTTGCTATTCTTGACGCTTTTTTCCCTTCTGATGCCCCCTCCTCAGCATCTTTCTCTATACCTCCCCATGTATGGAATGTCCTTCTAAAGCCATTTTGCCAACCCAGCATACATACAAACCATCAACTTCCATTTAAATCCCTTCTGAATAGTCACTTCTACAATTTCTCCTACAAGTTAACATTACATATGTATAAATAAATGCAGTTTTGCACTTGCCATTGTCAATACCAAGTAATCACACGATTATATTGTTGGAACTCATGTCCTCCTACAGTCCTGTTGTTTTGTTTCCCCATCACAGGGGAGGCTGGAAATTTTACTGTAAGCTGTACATGGCAGGGACCTCTTCTTTTATAGGTCACAATAAAGTTCCTAGCACATTCTTGCGTGATGGAAAAAAAACAAAAAACCTTAAATTACTGATCATGAGAGGCAGGAAAAACTCCTTTAATGTCTCAATAAAAGGACACAAAACTAAACAATATTGTGCATATATATTGGGTGGGGATTGGAAAAGAATGGAGACACATTGATGGTCACCACATTAGACCACTGCACGGTCTTTAATACTGAATACGGGAATCCACAAGTGAATTTAACAATTCAGTCATACAGATAATAAGAGTGTACCTTTATTTTAACATGTGCACTGCACTCGTGCAGTAGATACAATGCCAGCAGTCTTCTTTCACCACAGTCCAATTACTACCAATCAAATTTTTAAATATTTAATCACATTTCTTGGTGGAAGCAGCATTTAGTGCAAAGAATAAAAACAATTTTTTCATTCTGTTTCCATGTGTAGTGAGGCACTCGTAACTATGTCCCAATTGGCTTTAAATGTAAGGTGTTGTTGAACTATAGCAAGTTTCATCTGACATTCATATGAAGCTGATTTTGTTTAAGTTTACACTACAGCAAAAACAAATAAATAATGAACGACAGTGCTTTAACCAAGGTAGTAATGTAAAGAGAAAAATAGCAGTGTTCAGTGTTTGCCAGTCTGTTTGCTATTACATCGATCACTTTAAGAAAGTCTACATAAAAACATTCCAAAACAAAATAGTTACACTCCCTACCTTCTTTTCACAATATCAATATAAGAAGAAAATTGTCATATGTACTGATCAGCTTTCAAAACAATGTTTCCTCTCACCTCCCCATCACCCACCAATTTACGACTCCTCTCCCTCACTGAACATTCCAGGGACTGATTTTACAGCATCTTTCCACTTTCAAACAGCCCTAATTCCATGTATCTATGCAAAACAAAGCAATAGTCTTGGCGCTAAAAACCTATCAAGTGTATTAGATCATATTCTAATCCACAAGCTTGTGGGCGGGGGGAGTATAATCACTCCAAACATGGAGAGACAGGCTATTTTAAGCCTCAATCCTAGGTGCATCCATGCATGCACACTTAACATTACTTACATGAGTCATCACAACCAAGTTAACGGTGCTACTCAGGCATGTGAAGTTAAGCACATGTGTTTTTGCAGGATCAAGGCCTTAGTTTTCACTCCATATATAATCCCACTGACTTCAACCTTCAGCCACAAATGCACAATTACAACTGTTCAGGGTCTAGCAGTATGATCACTACAATGTTCTGTGCTCTGAATGTGACACTGCCATGAATGCCTAGGGACCAGGAGAAGGCTCTTTCCACTTTCCTACAAGAAGACTATTCTTTTAAGAGTTGATGGGATTGCACAGGCTGTAAATCAAGCAGTGATTTGGCCCCAGGTGTATGAAATAAGTAATGCTGCTTGCAATCACTTAAAGCAGTAAATTAAAACAGGGAATACAAAGAACTTCACTTAGGCCTGGGCTACACTAGCAGGGGTGTGTGTGTCAAACTAAGATACACAACTTCAGCTATTCGCTATTCGCGTAGCTGAAGTCGAAGTATCTTAGTTCGACCTACCTGACAGTCCTCATGGTGGCGAGTTGACTGGCGCGGCTCTGCTGTCGACACCGCTTACTCCTCCTGCCAAGGTGGAGTACAGGCATCAATTAGCGGATCGATTTATCGTGTCCAGACAAGACGTGATAAATCAATCCCCAATACATCGAACACTGCCCACCGATCCGGCAGGTAGTATAGACCTACCCTTAGCTTCCCAAGTTAAAGTGGTCTCTCTAATAGCATAATCATACATACAAAAATATAAACCAAGTGAAGAGCAACGGGGATTTTTTGCAAGGGTTCTAACTAATATCATTTGGGATTTCTTCAGAGGCTACTTACAGTTCATTAGTAGTTTTGACAGATATGATAGAACACATCAGTTGTACTGTTTCTTCAGAGTGTAATAATTGGAAACCTAGTTATCTGACAATCTTAATTCATTATTAATGGGGGGAAGGGGGGACACCACTTTGCCTCAAACTACAGTACATAGGAAACCTGGTGTTTAAAGATGTTGCATACTCAGGAAGGGACAGTGAATTTTTTTATTCTCTCAGACATACCAAAGGGTTAGACTTCTTACCTCCTCTGAGGTGGAATCTTTTTAATGTTCTGCTTACAATAAAGTTGGCAATCGGTAAATAGCAAGCTTTTACAAAAATATAATTTCACATAATGTGCAGAAATATTGAAGGGAAGAAATTTTTTTCTTTAAAAAATCCCACAAAAAATAATGCAATCTTCCTTCCATTGGAATTTTGACTTACCAGTGAATACTATGTCTGGGCCTAATCCTGAATTAGTGTCACTGTGGACACCTGAATCCATATGATCAGAGTTTAACCTAGTGAAGTGAATACACTAAACACACACAAAATATGAATGCACAAGGACCTAAATCACTTTCTCTCGTCTTCCCTTTTACCCGACTTTCATTCTCTATGGACATAATGTTCTGCCATAAAGCTAAGTAAGGAGTATCTGCCTACTAGAAGCCTCATTACACATTTCAACATCCCACATTCTGGTGGGAATGAAAATAGGCTTTAATTTTCAAAGTTATGGTGCTGAAAATGCCTCTATAACCTACCCTTAATCCATGTTAAAATCAAACTCATAAATGTGACAGGGCTAAGTAATTCTAAGTGGTGACAGGTCAGAGCTTTGTCTGCTGAGGAGATTACAGTAGCATGATGAATGAAACTAAGGCGTAAACAAATGAAACCTCAAATTAGCTCCTTCCCTTTATAACTAAGGGCATAGGGTATTCTTTAAAAAAAGTTATGCCCTTCACATTTTCTGTAATGGAAGCACTGTGGTATTCACTTAAGAGAAACCCACCATCCTTTAAAAGCACCATAATCTATAAGGGAGTTAATATCTGGAAAAAAAAAAACACATGGACTACCCTCAGGAATGAAATGCTAAAGATGTCTTTTTTAAATCAGTTTGTGAAGATCTACGAAAAAATAAAAAGGATCACATTCTAAAGGTTCAGTGCATTCAGCAGCTATAGTTTTGCTGCTAATTCATCTTTAAGTTGACTTTCAAAAATAACACCCTACCTCATCAAAATATACATTTTCCATTTGCTTTTAAATTAAAATAATAATAAAAAAAACATTTAAAGAATTCACAATCAATAGCAAGACTAAGTTTCAGGATCATCTACAGCATATAATTTAAAGGTTCAAGATGCCAATACGCAGCACGCGGGGAGCCTGTATGCTCCATGTAGCACACAATTAGAATATCTTGATCTTCACACTTCAGTTCTTGTCTTCCAAATAGTGTAGAACACCCATCTGAAAAAAAAAAAGTCAAGGAACAAAGCAAACTGTGTAGTATATTGTCAAAGAAGCACTTTTAGAACGAAAGTGAAATTAATCTCCAAATAACCCGTTTATTAGATCTCAGAAAGACAGGATGGGTAATATCCCCATCATTCCTTCTTGATCCCAGGAAGTAGGACCCCTTTGACACTTAGGGCTAGACGCCATTTTTATGAAGTACCTCTTTTTGCCTCACACTCATGTTTTTAATTTAGGGTCATGAATTTTTCCGGTAGTTGTATGAAAAGATTTGTTCCACAAATGCCATGACTTCTACTTATAGTTTGTGTCATTTCTGTCCCTTTCTTACTTTGACTGCCACCACACTTTCTTAGTTTTGATTTTGAGTATTCTCCATAATGTTTCCCTCTTCTTGTTGTACACTGGACTGGAAGCAGTTAGCACAACATTTCATTCTGCTGGGAGCAGATTCTGTCCCCTTCTCCATGAGTGCAGAGGGATCCAGATACAGCACAACCAACACACTTCCACTGTGCAGAAGATGTGAAGAGGCAGCATTCCCCCTGAATGGCAAGGAGAAGTGATCTGTTTGAGCTCCCTGTTTTCTGATATTCATGGGGTATAAGGAAGATTAGATTCACTTCTGTGTAAATCTACTTGCCTCCCTGTGGCATGGGAAGGAGGGAGGTAAGGTGAAGACTAGGGCAAATTTTAGGATGAGAGTAGTGTGCACTGCTCTGCAGCACTAACAGATGACAGTGATCTAAACAGAGAACAGATGGATTTCCTTCCCATTCTTATGTCAACTTATCTGGAATACTTATTAGTTTTAATATCTAGTTTTCCATTTTTTTTTTAGAATAAAATGTATGCCATTAACATTAATGCATACCAGACGTCTAAGTTAAACAAACAAAAGTAATGTCCTGCAAACATGCTGGAGGCTAGACAGTATGACTCCTGCTGCCCTTATTAGCATTTCTGAATATATGGTGTTATCTTGTAATGTCGACAGACAGAATGAATGAAAACCTGACCTTTATAAGAGCTGTTCACTTTGAAGCCTATTTATGACTATGTAGTAGCCAGAATTAACAGAATTAGCTTTAGTGGCATTTCATGCCAATTACCTCACCAAAAACATTTAAATATACTCTCCAGAGGAATGCAGTAGCAGTTCTTGCCATAGTTCACGTAGAAGCATTTTGCAATATTGCTGCACAAACAACACAACAAACACTTAAACGTCTTTAATACAAAATGCACTCAAACCATTTACTGAGTTAAACTAAGCAAGGGATGGCCTATATAATAGACAGTGAAAAACACTTTCCACTAAATAAATTAAAGCTGTTAATCATAAGGGTAAAGCCAAAAGAGATGGCTTTTCTATTTGTCTTAAAGATGCTTTAAGATGCAATCTGAATATTGATGGATAGTTAGTAAGGTCAAAAGAAACAGGAAGAACGTTCCAGAGGGCAGGGCTTCAGAACAGAAGGCTCTGAAAACAACCGTACCAAGACAGTGCACAGGAACAGAAAGGAAGCTGTACAGGGAGAAAACACACAGAGACAGAGAGGTAGACTGTGGCGAAACCACTCAACCCTTTAAAAACCAAACAGAGCAGACCTAGGTACACAGGAAAAGGTGGGCAACACCAAGCAAGAGTCTGGAGAAAGAAACTCTAGGAGATTACAGAGGAGGAGCTGCAATAATCAAGGCAAGCACAACCCTTCCAGGGCAGGCCTCTATGGAGTTGAAGACTTGAGCAGCTTTTTCATGCCTTAAACCTCTGTTTCTCCACAGGAAGTGGCTATTTAGACCAAGGAGGGGAAATAATCATCAAGGTGAAGGGACAGAGACAAGGCAAGTAGAAGGGATGGGACTTGAGGGGAGAGAGGAGCAGCTTGTCCTGGGCCTTGAAATCCTGGCTGAGTACCTGACTCCTTGATTTTTCATTCGCAAAGGTTTATGAATTTATCCTGTGGAGGTACAACCCACAACTGACAACTTTATAGGAGAGTTAAGGGACAAGTGGCCCAATTTTGAAAGGTGCCGGGTCTCTCTCACAAGGACATCAAATGGGAACTGTGGTTTCATGGCACTTTTAAGCCATTCCCTCCCTACCCCCAACCATTACTACAGTAGTTCACTTCCTGTTTAGCAATTACAAGATGTGTTTAGATTAGGGCATTTAAAAGTGTTGTCTTGTTCATTTAAAGAAAAGAACTATTTAGTTTGCTCCAACCTGACGAACTGGAGTTGTTTGATTTATTAATCTTGCAGGCTCAACCTTTTATATTTGTTAAGGATACAATTCCATGTATGAGGGTACACACACAGTTTCCTTTGAGAACTCCACAGGGCAATAAAGCCTGCTGAGCTGTTCTTCATAGAGGGTCAAGGCTTCAGTCAGATTGATGCAGTTTCCCTAAGAGGAGGACAAAAACAAAAAAATATATATATCAAGTCCTAGTTACAACAAAGTAAAGAAAAATTATAGGTGCATAGGCACAGACACATGTATAAATTAATTCTAGACTGCTCTGCACTACCGAGATATGTTTGAGCTCTTCTTAATACACAGTGCTTCCAATGTTAAATGCAAGATGAAGTCTGAATAACTTGTTTTTCCATCTCACTTATCCTTTCATGTAAAGACACCTATCCAATCACAATTTGTAATGAATTTGTAAGTACTAGAGGATTGTCTGACTCCCTTCTCATTAGCAGGAGCATTCACTGCATCAGTGCTTCCAATTTCAGCAGACATTAATGATATTTATATGAACATCATCTACTCCATAATCATTTTCTTTATGATTGCTTCCATACATTAGTAAACAGCATTATAAGTCAGGTTTTTCTTAATTAAAATCTTAAACAGGCTATGTTGTATGAGTCAATCTACATTTAACAATTTAATCTACTTATCTGTCAAACAATATGTTGAAACAACAGAGATTCGGCAGAGGAATTTCTGCCTTACCTTCAGTTCCTTTGTGTCATGCTACTGAAATGCAGGTGCTTCCCAAAAAATACCTTTTTTGGTATCTAAGCAGCCAACAGCGGTTTTCTCCCCCCAAAGATATTAACAATTATTTGCTTACAAAAAGAAAGTAAAATCTAAATGACCTGCTATTATTTCCCCTCATAAGACTATTGCCAAGACACCACCACCTCCACAGAAGGACAAAGTAAAAATCATATTCTTCCATTCCAAGTAACAAACTCCACAACAACCACCTACCCTAACAAGCCAGGCAGTTCTTGGGGTATATACCCTTTTATGAGACTAACTTGAAAAACTGAAAAGCCATGGTTTAAGAATCATACTCTTCAACAGGCAATTAAGATAGTGAGGTATGAGGTCAGCACGTAGAGAGGGTGATTAAGTGGAAGGTATGAAGCCACTTCTGTGTACCTAGTTCGGAAAAAAATTAGGGATAAGTCAATCCCTTCTGAACATCTCAGGAAAAGAAGGTAAGTCCATAGTGTAGGCTATTATTTTAGGTAGAAACTGCAAGTCTAAGAAAGAGTTCCATATAAAAAATGTTTGTCATTTGTTCCATGATATCCAGCCCACTTGTGGATTTTGGTACCAATTCCAGAACTGAAGGCAATACAACCAATTTTGAAACAGTGTAGATGCTCTGCTCTGCCAATATTTTAACAAAGTGCTCCAATGAAAATTCCTTATTTAAGCACATACTTGCAGTTCATTTGTTTTCCAAGCTGCACAAAAACATGTTCTCTCATCACTTTAACCAGGAAAAGCTGTAATGTTGCTAGATAAACAAATTTATTCAGTGACATTTGCTGGAAATGTTTATATTTTATTCCTGAAAGATATATTGAGCATATTGACAGTCCAACCCAGGCTTTTACCCATTGAAGGGACATGGGATGAAGATTCAGCAGAGGCATTTCCTCTTTCAAAAGACTGATACAAACACACCACACATTTGGTGCAATCTGCTCATTCTAAAGTTCTAGGGTTTTTTCCTTTTGTTTATTTTTAAAGGGTTCTTCAGAAGTATTTTTATGATTCCCAAAGATAAGTCACCTGACAGGGATAGTTTAGCAGCCCCCAAAACTCCATCAGAAACAAGAAAGTCTTCATTTCAATTTGGTTGTGCTGGAGATTTACCAAAAGGTTTCCAGGAGTCCCATTCAGCACATCCCTATTAGAGAAAAGTCAACTGGGGAACTAATTCAGGATCTCTACTGTCTCAAACAATCAACTATTTCCTCCACAACATGCATATATTCTATTTTAAAGGAACATCTAAGAAAATGGTCTATAACAAAATGTCTATTAGTTCTTTACAGTCTTATGCCCAAGTAGAATGTTGTTATTCCACACTCGAAAACACTACCTTTATTTCTCAGATCTATCTTATGTCTGGACTCTCATGTTAGCATTCAGCAGAGTATCTGAGTGCACCTTATACTTCAAAAATACTCTTAATTGGAAGACACTAAACATTGCTTTAGATGTCATCTGTTGACCCACTAAGAATGCTAAACCAAAAAAAAAAAAAAAATGAAGTTACCTTTGGCTGGTCTGCTGAGGTCTTTCAGCATTACAGCCCTTGGTTAAAAAAGTTCCCTTTTCTTAGGAGTTACATAGAGGGTAAATGCAAGGTTTTTGTTCTATTCAGTTTTCTCCTCAATAGATTAATACAGGAAATCTTTATTGGCACATTCCTGCTAAAGGTAAATTTGAGATCTGTAATCTTTGGGGTCAGCTTAGTAAGATTCTACCCCTGCTGCAATAAACTAAACCTGTAAAATAAATATTAGCATTGTGTGTGGGGGGGTTTGGTTTTATGGGGGGGCACTTGACAAGGTGTTTCTTCTTCAAGGAACAAACATAGCTACATAGGACTTAGACTTGTATGAAGTATAAAAAAAATCCATATGGTCCAAGTGAGAAAACAATGAACAATAAAACCTGAACTGGCATTATATATATTTATACATCTATACACACACACAAACACACACACACAATATATATATGTACTGGGGGTGGGGGGAGAGGAGTGTATATAAATACATATAAATCAACAACATTACACACACACACACACACTCTGAGCCTGTACTGGAGATTTCCAAGATGGGTCAGAAGAAGGGGATGGATCTTTTCTCCAGATCTGCAGACCTGCACAAGGAATTACTACTGCATCCTCAGCCACGCCACTCCTTCCCCCGCAATCATAATGGCAGGTGATCTATACAGTTGCAGACTCAGCTTCCTTATTTGCTCCTTGTCTGGATTCAGCCGACTCTGCAGTGAAGCACAGGGAGCCCAGGTCCACACAGGTAAGTACATATGGTTATCAGCTATCTTGATGAGGACTGGAAAAGCCAACCTTCCATCTAAGAGAGAAAAGCTACTTACCTCTGTCACTTGAACAAAAGGCAATGCTGCTTAACTTTATGTGGCAGGAAAAGAGCTTATATTTTGCAGACCTCCAGTCACTAGAAGCAGAAGCATGAACTAAGAGATCTTCAACTCTACTTTCAGCAGCAACAATAGCTTTTTTACCCTTTTATAATTTCCAATGGATACGTCCCATTTATCATAGCAGACACAAAAAAAAGGAACTTATATGTAACAGTATAATCAAATCTTACTGATATATGGTCTGAACAAAAGTCCTTAAAAACATGTTCCGAGAAGAACTAAGCCTCAGCACTGTCACTATTTACTATAGAGCTCATAAGAATAGACCATTGGTCTTAATTAAACAGACACTAAGCTGTTTTCTAATCTTTCAAACATTTTTAGAATTGGATAATTCAACCATCAGTACCAGCTTCACAGTTTCTAGAATGACCTTCTCCTTACATGCCCCAAAACCTACCCATCATAACCCTAGAAGACCTTTAAATCTTAAATTTGCATGGAAAAGAGACAAAGGCAGAAACCCTACAGTAACAAACTCTGCCTAAGCAAAAGCATTTTTTTTCACCCGTTTTGAGAAACTTTTGGAATAGTCTGAGATTTAAAGAGATTTTTAAAAATATTAAGGAATCTTCTTTTTTTCCTTCCAGACTACTTGCATGATTTGTACCTGACTGGAAAGACATGAAATACTACCACTGCTACATATCTGGTTCTCATTCTAAAGACTTAAATGTCACCCTTTATTGGGTATTACTCATAGACTTTAAGGTCAGAAGGGACGATTATGATCATCTAGTCTGACCTCCTACACAATGCAGGCCACAGAATCTCACCCATCCACTTCTATAACAAACCCCTAACCTATGTCTGAGTTATTAAAGTCCTCAAATTGTGGCTTGAAGACCTCAAGCTGCAGACAATCGTCCAGCATGCTGCAGAGGAAGACAAAATGCCCCATGCTGCAGAGGAAGACAAAAACCTTCCAGGGCCTCTGCCAATCTGCCCTGGAGGAAAATTCCTTCCCAACCCCAAATATGGCGATCAGTTTAACCCTGAGCACGTAGACAAGACCCACCAGCCAGCACCCAGGAAAGAATTCTCTGTAGTAACTCAGATCCCACCCCATCTAACATCCCATCACAGACCACTGGGTGTACTTACCTGCTGATAATCAAAGATCAATTGCCAAATTAATTGCCAAAATTAGGCTATCCCATCATACCATCTCCTCCATAAATTTATCAAGATTAGTCTTGAAGCCAGATATATCTTTTGCCTCCACTACTCCCCTTGGAAGGCTGTTCCAGAACTTCACTCCTCTAATGGTTAGAACCTTCATCTAATTTCAAATCTAAACTTCCTAGTGTCCAGTTTATATCCATTTGTTCTTGTGTCCACATTGGTACTAAGCTTAAATAATTCCTCTCCCTCTCTAATATTAATCCCTCTGATTAAGTCACAACCGTACACCTTGGTACCCAAGATGGGACCGGGGGATCAGCCTTCGGGTGTGAACAATGCCCTGTCCCCCACCCCCTCGGCCAATCAGAGCACAGAGACCTGTTCCCCTGCCCCCCTTGCACTCAACACCCTGCCCATCTTGCAGGGGTGGGGCAGATTAGTCACTCAGCCCCTCATGGGGAGCCAGGGCCTGGCACCCAGGAGGACACCCGAAGGCCCAGTAAGTGCTTAGTAGCAGAGTTGGGCTCTCCTGTGAGACCACCAGCCATGTGTGAAATCAAGGCCAGTGGCCCCAGTGCCCCACGTGGCAGCTGCCTCTCCTCAGTCCATGCCAGGGCTACAGCCCAGTCTAGCCCATGGGGAGCCCTCTTCCCCCACTGTTGGCCCCCATTCCTCACTACACCACCAGGCTGAGCAGGGGGGAGCCCTGGGCTGTGGGAGGGGAGGGCACTCATTTCCCAAGTGCTTCCTCCCTCCTGCTGAGGTATGTGCACGCGCTGCCCCCCGCCCGTCTTCAACAGCCTGGCACTCGTCAGAGCAACTCTTTATTCACAAACGTATCAAAAACCCTCATAAAAACCACCAGGGCCATGCACCCAGGACTAGGAGTGCAGAAAGGAGCTCCACTGAGAGGCAGGGCTGCCCCTGGCTTCACTCTCAAAGTCCTCTCATCTGAAGGTGCGGACCAAGCTCTTTTAACAACTTTGATGATAAAAACACAATTAACTAACGGAGCACTTTCAAATGATCTTTCACATACAATATTTATATGTTTTGCTAAAGCATTACAGAGTTTTGTTTTTTGAGAATAGACTTTACTTAAGACACCAATGACAATTTTACTATTGTGTTTCTTCTTCCAAGACAGCTTTGAATTTGTTAAAAAATAGCCCTAACTTAATATAAGCTTATTTTTGGACACAGAGACAAAAAAGTCAGCCCGAACAACAGACATACATAATGAGAACAGACTGAACCAAGCCGATCTTATATTTAATCTAGTATAGCAGAGCAGTTTCTTTCAAAACTGTTTCTTCTATGTGGCAGCCCCAGATAATAACTATAAAGTAAGCCCAACCTGTCTGTTTTAACTTCGGGAATGAAAAGGTATAAAACAGTTTCTTTGCTTCCTACTATTTCAAGGATCCTCTCCACTATGGTGTATCTGAAACAAATCTGAAAGTGTTCAGAGGAGTTTGGAAGGAAGATAGGGAGAGATGCCATCCTACTTTTATTTTATTGTACCTTGACTTTTTGCATTATACTGTAAGTTCCATGGGTGGAATAAAGAAAGCTTTCTGTCTTACCAAGTATTTTTTTAAACATCGTCTTCTACTATTAAGGTGCTCAAATTCAGTTTGCTGAAATGCCAGAGAGAGTTGGGTAAAACAGTGATCATTAAAACTGATATGATATTTCATTTACAAACGCACTCTCGATTACATGACCCAAGATAGCACACTTCACATTGCAATGTTTCCTACTTATTTCTGAACAGGTTTACGAATACTATAGGTATCAGGAAATGGAAAAGAAGAGGTTTATAAAAGGTAAGAGTTGGGAACTTTAACTTAGCACAACTGTATAAACCAATACACTGAAGAGACTACTGTAGTACTCATTTAGTAACCTATTATTATGCAGAGGACTGCAGTGGTTATTTGGTTCAGCTGTCCTTTACCAACCATATAATTTTGTTTTGACATCAAATTGAATGAGAGTACCAAAACAGCTTGTGTGTGTAATTTAAGATTCACAAATAGAAAATAGCACTTGGTAATTTATGGAACATACCACCATTACGGAGGAAGTTTAATGGTGAGACCAATAAGGCACACAATGACACAAAAAATATCTCTCTCTCTCTCTCTATAGACTAGTTTCCCAGACTGTCATCTTAGTATCCTATCCCTTTTCCTGTCTTCATATACGACAGAGGAATCACTATAGCCAATGTGGCAAACAAATTACAGGAAAGAACAAAACACTTCAGTGTGTAATTTCTACATTTTGTCAAACCCACAAACTCCCACTCCTCAAATCAAGACTTGCCCTATGAGTGGTCAGACACATTCCATTTTACAGTATTTTTAACACCCTCTTTGAATTGACACATAGAAATGCAGGTTTTATATTGCTTTTGTTTCAAAATAGTTGTCTACTTTTATTTAACAAGCCAAAAACAAAACAAAAAACACTGCCAAGAAAATGTAGATATGGTTATTCCAATTATCAAACAAATTATCCAGAAACATCCCCCCTCACTAACAGCGACAGGCAACCAGAATAGTTTAATGAATTGTAGCAAAAGGTTTCACTTAGATTACTTCTAGGTTGCAGATATGATGCTAAGTTAGAGCAAATTTAGGAGACATTCCTGCACCACTGAAATTATTCAGACAGGGGGATCAAGACTAACACTCAAATGACCATCTTCAGTCAGACAGGGGAAACAGTTAAAAAAATGAGTGTAGGTTTAAGGAACACAATTCAAGGGTGTAGCAGTACACTTTTTCTTCCACCTAGCTATTTTGTATCCAGTAATGGGCAATATTAGACAAAGCGAGAGACTTCATTCCATCTCACTTATACTGATGTGCAGTTTAAACAGGTTGACTAATGGAATTACTCCTGTTTTATACGGTAATAAGTGAGATCAGAATCAGGCCCTTAATTTCCCCCCTTTTTGTTCAGCAAAAGCTTTCAGCACACCACAGAGTTGGCGAAGTCTTTTCTATTTTGTACTGTAACTATCTTGAGGGAAGTTTTCCCAATTTATTTTGGTTTTGGCTTTTTCTTTATAGGTGCCACGATGAGACAGCTCTGCAGCTTTCTGAACAGGAGAGTACCTACCATGATTATTAGACACGGGGAATTTTAAGTAAGCTTACTTGCATTATAAAAAGACTACACATTTCTATACAGTAAGATTTAAATCACTTACATGAATTAGAATACTTACACCTTTCACTGTCCATGCCTTTCCCCAAATGTAAATTGTCTCACCTTCTAGAGACCGTAAGCTCTTTAGGGCAGAGGCTATCATTTATTATATGCACAGTGAAGAAGCTGCCAGGCTGACCTCAAAGCACTATTGCAATATGAATAGTGAATACAGAGAGGGTCAAAACTTTTCATGAAAAGTTTGTCCCTTTCTTATGTACCATACCCTACCCCACCCCAGCTCCAGGAAGTTCCTCAAACACCTTCAACCAGCTCCAGTTAAATCCCCACCACATACACAATATTAGTGTCAACAATTCCCCACCTCATATTTAAAGATAAACCTATCCCATGCAACATTTTTTCTTTCCTCTGCCACATGAGCGCACACACTACCACCATGCTTTGTGTGGTAGCAGCCAGCTCTCCTACTGGAAGGAAAAAGGAAGGGTAATATCAATAGCTCTTCTCTTACATGGGACTAGGACAAAGGAAGCAGTTGAATTCGGCCAATATTCCCTTTCCCTTTTATTTCAGTGTGACTAAGGGCCAGAAGATATCTATTCTACACCAAGACAGAAAACCATTTTGGCTAAGTAAGTATGTGTGTGTGGTGGGAGATGGGGCAGTTATCAAGAGATAATGGAGCTGAATGGGTTCAAAGGAGGACTCTGCAGTGTTTTATGAAAACACAGTTCATTTTGGGATCACAAAAATACCTATAACTGGAGGTTATCCCTATCCATATGTGGGTATGCATGGTGCACATGTGTACCCATGTGTAGAATACACACACATATATAGGAACCATGCCTCAAAAGTAGTAGCATTGGTCAGAAGAATTTTAAAAGAAGAAACTGACAAGAAATTACACACACACACACAGAGGAGAACAGCTATGAGGCAATGGCCCAATGGGTCTGAAGAATTTACAAGGGCAGATGTCTATTATATTGGAGAATGGTTGGGAAGGAGCAGCATGACAAATGGCAAGGGGGGGAGAAATCTGATCTTCACAACAGTAGTTAGTGGAATGCACAAAAACCCACCGTAAACATTCTGAGAACATTTTTATCTGGATGGGAAAAATGACCCAGACAAGGAAGTGCAGTTCCCATACAAAAATATTTTTGAAGTTTTCGTTTCACAAACAGGCTCAAGACAACAGCTACTGGCTGAGAAGGTTAGATTGGCAGGGTAAGTATCTGGCATCAAGAATAGTGGCTATCAGTTAAAACGGTTGGGTTATACAAAACAGACGATGACTGATAATAAAACAGCCATCATACATCAGCTGTTAGAGAACCTTCCAACAGGTATGGACAGCATGCAAAAAGGTAGTTTTGAGGAAGTTTTGACAACTCTTCAAAAGCACATAAGTGATTTGGAGGGGGACTTATGCTCCTGTCACTTAGGCCAGTGGTTTTCAACCTTTTTTTATTTGCAGACCCCTAAAAGCTCCATTGGAAATTCAGGTCTTGTGTATGGCTGCAGAACTATGATGCCTGAGGAACTACTGAAAGAGTGAGGTTGTAAGAGCCAGAAGTGCAAGCTGAACAACTGAGAGGAAACTGAATAGTTTTTATGTGCTGTACACGTGTCAAGCATATTCGAGGATAAAAAGTCACATGGTCACTACTATACTACCACAACTATTAGCCATGTTAAAAATCTAATCTTCTCTTTTCAAACTGTCTTCAATATAAAAAAAAATCCTACAACTAGCCAAGTCTGTCTTAGCACTCTTGTTAATGCAAATAAATCCTCAAAATTCTCTCCCTCAAAACTTTTCCATGGACTCTGGTGTGCTGAAAAGTTGCTAGCCAATATTAGTCTTTTGTCTCCACCTAGTGGTACAAGATCATACTGCACAATACTCATAGATTCTCTTAAGTCACAGGTTCTCAACCAGGGGTACATGTACTCCTGGGGGTACTCAGAGGTCTTCCAGAGGGCACTAGATAGTTGCCTAGTTTTACAACAAGATATATAAAAAGCACCAGTGAAGTCAGTGCAAACTAACATTTCATACAGACAATGACTTGTTTATACTTCTCTATACACTATATACTTAAATCTAAGTACAATATTTACATTCCAAATAATTTTTTTTTATAATTATACGGTAAAAATGAGAACATAAGCAATTTTTCAGTGACTGTGTGCTGTGATACTTGTATATTTATGTCTGATTTTGTAAGCAAGTAATTTAAGTGAGGTGAAACTTGGGATTCGCAAGACAAATCAGACTCCTGAAAGGGGTCTGGAAAGGTTGAAAGCCACTGCTGTATTCAGTCTCTGAATGTCTAAGGAATGACCAAGCTGTGGAATGGAATGCAAGCGAAAGAACAAATATACTTTGAGAATCTTGAGAGGGCAGTATAACTATGTAAATCACAGCTATAAAAAGAATGTAAGATACAATCTAATTTCAACCCCTTTTCATGATGTATTCCCGGTTCAACAGAGCCTCCTGCCAAACCTAGAAAAACACAAAACCTGCCTTGTTTAAAAACATAATGAACAAATCTTACATCACAGAACCTGGCTAAATGTTCCCCCAAACCCTCACTATTATGCAATTTCTGTTGAGAATAATGTGCTAATTTTGCAGGAGAGGAAAAAAAACCAAACAAATGAAGCCTCACTCCATTTTACTACCTTCATTGCACCCATCCTCCAACAGACATACATCTTGTCTGGATAATTCTTCTCTGCAAGAACCTGATCCAAAGCCCACTGAAATCAACCAAAAGCCTCCCATTGATTTCAGTGGGCTTTGGATCAGGCTCCAGATGTAGCTCCAGTTGGCAATGAAGACCTGAGAGATAAACAGTCGACGGCCTCTGCACATATTTCACAGCTTTCCTGAAGAACAGTGATGGACAAACCCCTAGCCAGTTACACCTACAGTTCCATTTATTTCGTGCCCTCTTGCTCATGTGGAGTATACAGATGTATTACCTGCTCAACACAGTCATGCAAAAACAAGGATGTTGGTGTGCCAGTGAAACTTTCATGAATTTGAAACTTAAGTTATTTAATTAGGAATAGTAGCATGTGACCAGTTTGGGGGATTGGTGACTTTTTTCCCCTTAATGCACGTTATACTCTCAAAAAATAAAAATAAAAACCCTACGAAATAAGGGAAAAAACAGCAAGTTCTGATTTCAGAACAAACCAAAGCACCACATATGCACAGCACATAAACAAATTCATTAGACTGAATTTTAGCCTGGGAACAGTAACTAGAATATTGGAAGAGGAAAAAGGAGCAGATTACACAGCCAGATGCGGAGGATAAAAATCACTACGCAAAAGCAAGGTACATTCAATTACTACTCTTTCAGACTTTTATCCTGTGGCCTACAATTATTACCACCTCCCTCCCGCTAGCGCGTCTATATTTATTTACCTGCTAGTAACTGCTGATATTTCTTGAACTTCCCTAGCTACTGTCAAGGAGCTATCTATTTGAAACTCCTGGGCTCTATATCCTGTGCATTTGCACTACATAAAACTCTTACCTGCAGGTACAGTCTGCAGAGCCTAATGTAGTGCAATACATGTAATTGTACTGTTAGCTTATAGCGATACAGTTGTGGTACAGTATAATCAGTGTGTATAAACTTTTTTTCTTCTATATCCATCACATGTAAGGTAGTTTTTATTTAACTAATAAAAACAAAAATTTTTAAATGATGTTTTTGTGCCTTTTTAATTAAATGCAAATTTCCGTCCAAATTCAGCATAAACACAAAACACAAAGTAAAAAATGAGTTAGTTAATAAGAAATGTATCTTTCACCATTTTCTAATACAAAAAATGTAAGAGCTCAGAATTTTCCTAAACACATGTTAAGCTATACAATTGCTTAAATTAACATGTACAGATATAGTGTACCCACCTGAGTAGCAAAAAGTTCCTGGTTTAGTGAAAAGACTATATTTGTTTGCAAATCAACATGTTTTAATTATTACTATCCCATGAGAATCAATCTTTCTTTAGGAGAATAACTCAAAAGGTACATACGCAAAACAAAATTAAGAACCAGTGATTATTTAAATTAAGGTTTCCAGCTTGCTGATTAAAAAAAAAAAAAAATTTAATTCACCTCCAAGTATATTTGCTTTAAAAAGAATTAAGATACTAAAAAGGTAAACTTTAGCATAGTGAAATATGTACAAATCATTGCTAACAAGTAATCTGAGTCTGTAACACAAGCTAGTCATTGAGAAAGTCACATCCAAAGTAGATGGAAGGTTTGGGTTTGTAAATGAAGCTATGTTGTGGAAGAAAGTTTGCCCAGACACTAGGAAGAAACAATACTCTAAACCCACAGCCCTTAATCTGACAGCTTTCCAACCTGAAAGGCTAACTCCACAGCACGCTTGGCAACCCCTACAGCCAGTGTTCAAACACCAGCACTACAGCACAAAGCACAACAGATTTCATCTGGAGCCCTGTAGAGTCAGCTACTGTGTGGCAGTTGACCAGTAATAAGTAGGAAGTCTATTCCATTATTAGACACCTTGGTTTCTGCTAAGATGTGTCTCCTCATCACGGGAAAAGCCAAGATGTAACACAGGGAGACGCAACAAGCCAGAATGAATAGATGGGCAAATAAACCATTACTTCTTCCGGTGCCACTTAATACATTATTTTTAGGCTAAATCATAGTTTTCAGCTCCCTGGGGAAGGCAATCTCAGTTTTTACAAAAGCCTTCTTTGAGAAAATGAAGTTGTTTTGCTAAGTAAATACAAGCTACACCATACAGACCCAGACAGCAGTCTGAGACATAGCAAATTGGAGTAACACTATGTAACAGGATCTATAAACTAAACAACCCTCCACTACCAAACCACACAGCCTGGCAAACTGCAATACAGAGACCAATTCAAGAGTAAGCACTTATCAACACATCATAGCATTCAACACGCTGCAGTTTTCAACATATGTCTTAAACTAGGCTCCAATACCACAGTGGTTAATATTGCTAACGTTAACTTTTACTAAAATAATCAAATTTGGCAGATTCCTCATGAATACCTAAAACCATGGATACAATTTTAAGTTTACAGTTATAGAAGGCTGATTTTACTATATTTTACAAGTGTAATGAGTTAAACTCTGATGACATTAAGGTGGGCAATAATGAAAACAACACAAAATAAGTGGTGGTGGGGGTGGTTAGTGCAGGTTTTGTAGACAAACTTTATTTTTTTGTGAATTTATGCACTGCAGTCTAGCATAAAAGCCATTTCCTTTACAAACTCCTAGCTTAGATAGACATTAAGTTCACAGATAGACCAACAAATGGTTTGTTTGCCATTCAAGAATTATTGTAGAGTACGAAGTGAAAACAAATATTTCAACATACTACACCTGCATGATAGATATATTAAAAGACAAGTTATGCTGAGTGCATAGGGAGGAAAAAATACCTTCAGAGTTACAGTTCAGATATGTGCTGGAGATCAGAAAATAGCAGCAAACATTTTATGTTTAAAACAATGATACAAAACTTATACATGCAGTTATGACTACATATTTGTGATAAGGAGAGTCCAGACATCCCAGAGGAAGAACAGGGGCCTGAAACCTCCAAAATAAGCAACTGATTACTGTATACAATACTATTATACTACATTAACTCCTTGCTTAACGTTGTAGTTATGTTCCTGAAAAATGCACATTGCCCCTTTAAGTATGCTGACCCCACTCTAAGTGCACTGCCTTTTTAGATCAGGAAGTTGAGACAGCAGCTGCTGCCTGCAAGTTCCCTCGGTACTGAGCACTGTCTTGTGGTCCCCCATTCCCTACTCTATGGAGATAGGATAAGCGGGTGGCAGGAGCAAGGGGAGGGAGGCAGATATTATCCCTCCCCTCCACCCCCCTCCCCCCGCCAGCAAGTAGGAGGCTCCCAAGGCAGAGGGCAGGAGCAGTACATGGCAATGGGGGCAGAACAGCTGAACTGTGGTCAGTTGATAGCCTGCTGGACAGCTGCTGCACAGGGAACTTAAGGAGCAGGGAGCTGATGGGGGCTGCCGGTCCACCCTGGTTCCAAGCCCCCACCAGCTAGCTCCAACGGGCTGCTCCTTCTGCAAGCAGTGGACAAAGCAGGCAGCTGCCAAGCAACGTTCTACGGTAACAATGCGCAACTTTAAATTAGCATGTTCCCTAACTGATCAGCAACCGGGACAACTTTAAGTGAGGAGTTACTGTATAAATGTATTAAGTAATGTCTTTTATGAAAGCCAGCAACACACAGGTCATGAATATCATTGTGAAATGTATGTATTAATACTGTGAGGAAGCATGGATACTCATTGATATTATGCATTCAAGGCTGATCAGAGAAAGGGAGAAACAGGGTTTCTCTCAGAGGGGAGGGAAGGCAGCTATCTCCCTCTCCCTAATGTAAATTAGACTATATGGAACCAAAACAATGGAAGCTCTATTTACATATGAGTCAGCAGGGGGATGGGATGAACAGCAAGGGGTCATCCTGCTCTGGAGACAAAACAATGAGTTTGGAGAAGTATAAAGAGAAGCAAGAAACCATCACTAAGGGTATGGCTACACTCACACTTTACAGCGCTGCAACTTTCGCGCTCAGGGGTGTGAAAAAACACCCCCGAGCACGGCAAGATACAGCGCTGTAAAGCATCAGTGTAATCAGGGCTGCAGTGCTGGGAGCGCGGCTCCCAGCGCTACATGCTATACCCGTAGAGGATGTGGTTTATGTGCAGCGCTGGGAGAGCTCTCTCCCAGCACTGCCGCTCCGACCACACTCGCGGCAGCGCTTTGAAATTCCAAGTGTAGCCATACCCTTAATGGACACAGAGGACACAGGTTATCAGAGGGGTAGCCATGTTAGTCTGGATCTGACGAGTCCTGTGGCATCTTATAGACTAACAGATGTACTGGAGCATAAACTTTTGTGAGCAAATACCCACTTCATCAGAGGACACAGAAATCTGTGAAAGGTGGATCCCTTAGCCATGTGGATTAAAGACACTGATCTGACTGTAACAGTGGAATTTCCTGAGACCAAGATCGTAAATCGGTTAAATTTTACACACTGAAAAATGTGTTTAATTTTTGTTTTGTCATCATTTTCTGTTTCTATTATCCTTGCGTACTGTCAATTACATCGCTATTCTTATTAATAGACTTACTTTTGGTTTTATCATAAAATCATCCCAGTGCTGTGCATTAAAGTGTGGATCCTCAGCTAAATTAACAGGCTGGTGCATGCACTGTCTCTTTAGAGGAGTAAACTTGGTAATTTTGGTGAATGTCCAATGATAGGAGCTGGTTACTACAGAGGAGCACTCTCCTAGGGGTTTCAGGAACTGGGGTTCACTGAATGTTACCTGCAAGGCTAGGTTAAGACTGACAGAATCTCGACAAGTTTGCTGGTGAGGTGGACACACTGGTGTGGCAGGTAGCTGACACACACTTTAAGCTCCAGCAAAGCTCTCTTGCTGAGGCAGAGGGGTAACAGTGGCTTATGGTTTTGGGCACCCCAAGAAAGCATCACAGTATTTAAAAAGTCTCTTCCAGTGAGAGTTTGATTAGAATTACACTTGAAGTGGTTTTACATCAGTTAATATATTAAAAGGCTTTTATATATTTTTTTAAAACTTTAAGTTAATGAATATTAGTTCAGAGGTTTCAACATTAGTGGGCACTTAGAAATCAGAGTTTTGCCACTGTCTTCACCTGAAGTGTTTTTACAAGTGCCAAAATTAGAGTAGGTTTTCAAAAGTTGCCTCTAATTTTGTGCGTGGAAAAATGCAGGCAAAAATTTATATTTGCAAATCTGGTCCTTGAAGTTGGAGCTAGCAATCTAAACATTACTACGGGGAGGTGTTCTTTATTATTAACTCTCCATTTATTGCTGGTTCAGCATCCAGTAGGTCAGTTCTCAACTCACTCATGCCTCTTATGGACAACATAAGTTCTCATCTTTTGTTTATATTACTAGAGCCACTGGCATGAAAACTGGTTCTTTGTTTAACAATTCATCAGTTCTTACTTTTTTAAACACCACTTGAAGCCATAATCCTCTGTGACAAGCGAACTAGTTCCTGAAGAATTGTTCATAAATGTCAAGACAAATACACTATGACCTCAGCTGAGAACATGCACCACCAGAAACAAATGAGTCAGCAGCAGCAAAGACCATGTTTCATACATATATCCTTAGCAATATATTAAAGAAAAAGTCAGCTAGTATTTTTTCAGGATCTGAAAATGTAAGTCACTATACATAGAGAAGGAATGTAGAATTATTACTTTTAATCACAGTGTCATACCTGCGTGAAATATTTTCCATCATGTTTCAGGACTTTCATTGAAAGGTCAAGAATCAATCGTAGAAACTCCCACGTAGAATCTGGATATAAAGAATGAATTAGAATCTTCAAGTACTAGTGGCTTGCTAAGCATTACATAACTAATATTTAAGCACTGCTACTGAGTATTTCAGCAGGATGATTATTTTTCTCTATCATTAGTTTAAATAAAGTGTTGATTACCAGCACTTTGGCTCCTGGGATTTTTGTCAGTCTTTTTTAGAATTTCTGAGAGACTTTGCATAGCCTGTAGTGTGAATTCCCACACTTATTTTCATGAGTTCCCACTATTTAGCTGACTGTGCTTAAAGTCAAACTAAAAGTGGTAAACAAAGAAAATTTCAGGAAAAAAAAAATCAGCTCTTCAGTGCCAGTAACTGGACTTTTTAAGCCCAGAATGCCAACAGAAAAGTATTTCATTACCAATAAGGTAAGGCAGTTTCCACCCCGCCAAGGGCACAGAGGAAGCAAGCATGCAATCCTAAACTATGGAGGTTACATGCGTAAGTGACATTCCCCCATCAGCTCTAATTTTTCACATTGCAAGGTGCATATAGGTAAGCAGTTCAGGATGAAAAGCTCCAGAGTCCTGAAAATAAGAATAATACGCAGGAGAAAGAATGTAATGGTGATTCTTTAAGTCACTGGATGCATACATTAAATTAACCCTCAAGAAGACTTAACTTGTTTCGCAAGCATAACTGCAATCGGCAACTCAAGCTACCAGTTATCTGTCATCTTGAAGGCATTACTGGAGAGGAATCTAAAATAGTGCCACCTAATGAAAATATTGAGATCTTGCTGTCCTGCAACATACAGCACAATAAGACTTCAACTTCTTCTAGCCATTCCATCCACATTGTGTCTTCTGCAAGGAAAATTCTATTCTCCATAGATAAGGTATCTTATGTTCTCTAAAGTGTTCCATATCCATATTTTAATAGAATAGTGATATAGCACATAATAATTCTGAAGTCTTCAACTCTTTTAAAAAGGACCTCAACTTTCAGACTTGCTCAGCAACCTTCCAGATTTCTCTATTCTACCTGCATACTATATCCCTACTCACTGTAATCCAAATATAGCCAAAAAATACCCTGAGCTGGTACTAATAATACTGAATCTAACCATATCAAACATTTGCAATCTATAAAAATCCTGTTTTTCACAATTTTCTCTAAGTGATATCTGGCCTGATACGAAACAAAAGCAAAGGAAGTTGGGGAGTCCACAGAGGGGGTCCCCCAAGGAGTATTTGGGGAATCCAGGCTGAAAAAACTGCCTCCAAACATTCTATTTTGGCCCTGGTGGAGTGGGCCTTCAAATCTTGGAGAGCTAGACTCCAACGAAGAAGTTCATGGGCTAAGCTTAAGAGCTTCCCCCTGTATTTAGTTGGAACCACCAACCGTTTGTGCGGCTTCCATTCTTCCTGGCGTCCACCAGAAAGAATTTCCTTGTATAAAAGTCCTTGGTCTATAATAACCCGGGATCGGTCAGAAGAGCTGAGAGGCGGTGGGTTGCTCCGTGCCGCTGCCCGAGCTTTCTGAAGGCTGACCTCTGCTTCCTGCTCAGTCTGGAACTGTTCCCTTGAAGCCGGGGACACCAGTTCTTCCTCAGACTGGGGACTTGGGCTTGGTCCCTCTGGAAGTGATGTAGGTGATGGAGTTGTTTCTGTAGCTGGTGTACCGCTGTCCGCTGGTGCACCTGGTGGTATTTCAGGCTCTGCCTGAGCCTCTTCGGTATGGTTGTCTGTTGCTTCTGCCAGTTCAGGCTCGTTGGTCCCTTCTGGCGTTGGGGTTGAAGGTGTGGTTGCACTTGCTTGTGCTGGTGCTGGTTGCTGTTCCAGTTCCGGGTCTGGGACTGGAGGTGTTGTGGCTGGTTCAGCCGTTGACATGGTATCCGGGTCCACTACCTCAGTCTGGGTCTCTGGTAACACAGACAGGTTCTCTGTGGACGGCTCAGGAATAGGAATGGGTCTGGAAGCTTGTCTGGTTTGGCTGCGTGTAACCATTCCTTCTCTCTGGGACTGCTTAACTTGATTGGCCAAGTCTTCTCCCAGTAGCATGGGGATGGGATAATTGTCATAGACTGCAAAAGTCCACATTCCTGACCAGCCTTTGTACTGGACAGGCAGTTCAGCTGTAGGTAAGACCACAGCTTGTGACATGAAGGGGTAAATGGTCACTTTGGCCCTTGGGTTGATGAGTTTGGGATCGACGAAGGATTGGTGGATAGCTGACACTTGTGCTGCCCATGGAGTTGGGGAGCTGACCCATGGCAGGTACAGACAAGGTTTCCTCAAGGTGAAGCCAGGAGGGGCAGAGAGTGGGGCAGAAGGGGCAGCAAGGTTCCTCACAACCCAGGGTACCTCCAAGAAGCATCACGTAAGGTAAAAAAATTCCCCTCATTTTAACCCCAAAATAATATTTTGCTGTGAACTGTCAAGAAAGCCAAGTGTTAAAAACAGTTAGTATAAACAAAGAACTAACCTTCTTCAGGAGATGTGGAGATTGGAACAGCTGTCAGATCATTAATTACATAATCAAACATCCTTCCTTCTTTGGCATACCTCTTCAGTACAGGAACACAGTCTTCTATCAGAACCTAAAAAATTATTGTTTTAATAAGTGTTCAAAATCCTCTTAAACTGACTAGACTAATATGATGTATAGGAATTAAGATAGGGAAAGAGGTCAGAATTAAGCCAGACTTTAACATAAGGTTCTAATTTTAGCTTTTTATATCTCCATATAGAAGGCAATGCTGGGGGTATCGGGCAGCAGAGTGATGCAGCAGCGAACCAAAAGTTCCATGCCCAGCTCTGTCACTGACTGCTGGGTGACCACTTAGATCATTTGTGCCTCTGTTATTCCCCATTTTGTAGATGAGGAAGTAGTTAATAGCCTCACAAGATAATGGCAAGTTTTGAGATCCTTGGATGAACGGCACTTGACGCATGCAAAATATCATGCAATTTTTGCTGGTTTTTCTCCAAGAAAACTAGCTAATGTTCAAGGATATGTCCTTAGGAAGAATAACCTTGCAGATAAGATACCAAACTATGATCCAGTAGATCTGGGCTAGTTTACCTGCTCTGGCAGACATGGTATGTCACATACCCTTCTCAGTAACCCAGTTTCTTCTTTTTTCCAATGATAGAATATTTACTCATATGAACAGAATTTGCCAACAGATTTCAAGCAAATAATGGCACAGATAAAACCAAATTACCCCCCCAATCATGTGAACTATACCTGAGATTCTGAATGATGCAATAGCATTGAATTAAGTTTATAATTTGCATTACTTCTCAGCCAGTTTATACTGGGAGATATTATATACAATACCCTATTTTTATATTAATATTACCTATTTTCACTCAGCTACTAACAAGGTTTGGTGATGGCAGTATGCATTATTATCCTTCAAGTTTCTTTATTATTCCAAGTGTGAGTTGTAAATATTAAAAAAGCAGAGCGGGTTTGGAGATGGAGAGTTAAATATCTCAAGATAAATGGATCGGTGTTTTGAATCTAAACCCTGGTACAAAATATACTATGATTTAGAAATGCAGATATGGATTAAACCTAAAATAGTAGGAAAGAAAATGTTAAGAAGAAGTCAGATGGCATACAAAAAACTTCCCAAAACAATACATGCCAGATCTAAATCTAGATGTTACTTGCAATGAAGGTGACAGATAGATTACCTGATAGCATTCTCCTTTAAGATTGTCTAAGACATCTCCACATGTTTTACGCATGTATTTTTTACACCCATCGATCACCATTTGGTCAATGTTTGATGTTAGTTAAGGAGCATTAAATTCTGTTCACCCTTTATTAACCAAAGTTTGGGGGGGGAGGGGCTGTCCCTTTTATCGAAGAGATACAGTCAAACTTATGGAGGAATAGGAATAGGAATATAATTTCCTGCAACATCTAGGCTTAGGAATTAATTTCCAACCTCAATTAAAGGTTTAAGATATTATTTATATTAAAAAAAAAAAAATTCTTTCCAACCAGCACTGTTGGCACCATAATTTACCATACATTTTAAAAGCGTAATGTTTTAGTACAATGATGATGGTAATTATTTTGGTTTATAGCTAATGAAATTTCCTATGTACAGTGACTAACAGCAAATCATATCTGGAAAATGGAACTTTGAAATCTTATTTATGAAGCCACCTTTGGATCATTTTCTTTAACTGATATCTGAGAAAGAGGATATGGTTGACACATGTGCCATCATCATCAAGAACCAAATCCTGAAGTCTTTAATCAAGTGACATTCCCATTGACATTAATGGCTTTAAGTTACCTAAATAAGAAAATCGGGATTCAGCTCTAAGTGCAGAAAATGCTGTCCGAGAGCTATGGTTTGGATTAGGAACTTGGAAATATATATTCCATGGCCAGGATCAGATCTCACAGTCAGCGCCTGCATGCTGCAGTGATTGGGTCTAAAACTATTCCTATTTTTTGGCTTAGAGAGAGCCAGTCTCCCAGCAAAGTTCATATAAGAGACATTTAACTTGAGGTCTCAAGATACGTAAGGAAGAGTATGCTGTATTATTAACAAGAATGGTCATTTGTTGAAAGGATATCTCCACCATGGTGACCATCTTTGGCTTCAGTTTGACTATTTCATATAGTATACCCCCATCACCACCTCCTAGGATCAGCACTTCTTTCCCAGTGTAGTCTTCTTTCCCACTGCCCATTATGGCTTGCGTATATGCCAGGTCACTCTCTGCCAGATCTGGAAGGAACAAAGAGAAAGTTGGTCAGAAGCTTTGCATTTTGAAATAATTAATCATTAAATATAGTAGACCAGATGCATCTTAAAGCAATGCTGTGTAATGTCAGTATGAAAACCAGCATGGATTTTATATTCTTCCAGAACAAAAAAACCAACATGCTTACAAGTGTTAATGTTACAAAATCCAGCTCTCCAAAGTGAGGACATGCCAGAACTAAGGGCTTTCCCTGCATGGAATTTTAATGGCTACTTCCACCCTCATCCCACCATTTATTCTGCATGGGTAGATCTACATAATGACCCCATTAGAGTCAATGAACTCTGTGCAGATGTGACCACAAGCAGCCAATTGCAGGTGGGGGCATTACTGCATACTCTTGCTAATTAACTGACTTTTTCTTACACCTCAGTTAATTGAGCAGTTCCCTGGGCTATCATTTTATTAGATAGATATATATTTGTCTACACAATGCCTGCGAAGAGCACCAGAGGGGTTTGAAATCACGGCAGATCTGGCAGTGTCCTTTCCTGTGGCCCTCCTCCAGACACTTGAGACAACTCAAGTGAGGGTCGCTGGTAGGCCAAGGCTTGCCACCGGAAGCACACTGTTTAAGCCCCAGTGACCGAGGCATGCCAAGGTACTGGGGAAGGAACGGACACCCTCTCCAGGCATTGAGAGGAGCTCTACCCCTACTACAGTAAAACAACTAAAAACTAGACTCAGAAACTATGTACAGGAAAACTATAGAGAGAACCACTAAAGACACTTTGTAAAGGCAAAGAGAGCAGTTCCAACAGCTGCCATGGGTGGTAAGAAGGAACTGAAAAGTGCAGGCTCAGCGAGGCCCCTTATATCAGTTCTATGATCATGCATCACCAGGAGATGCCAGAGCCGAGCCAACGAATACCATTAGGGGAAAAATGTCCAACAGCTGTGCTCGAGGCGTGCACACACCTAAATCCAAAAGGACATGTACAAGCACTCGAAGTAGTAGCAGTATTGTTGGGAGGTTGAGACCGCTAATTAGCTGCCCCTAGCTGGCCTCAAACAAAGAAAATCAGTTAACAAAAGAGAAAGATAGTGGCCAACAGCCCAAATATTTTAAAGGGGAAAATGAGCCATCTAACAATATGAAACCCTAAGGCAGACTAGGGAAAATCATTTCATTTGTCCTTTAAAATAATGGGCAGTTGTTTAAAAGATGGATGACTGAGTTTGCTTTCTTGTCCCTTAAAGTAACTGTCAGAGGTTGCACAGCCTAGGAAAGGGTTAAATAAATATGAGAGATCTCTCTTTACTATTATCTGAAACTTTCTGTTTGATACTTTGAAAAAATGCCTTTAAAACACACACACACACACGCACTCTCCAAAAACTCCACACAACATCCATGGGAAACTAATACAGGTGTGTTCTGACAAGATAGAATCCAAATAACCTATAGCTTCAGACCAACAGAACATTGTAAAGAGACCATACTTACTAACATCCCCACTGAGGATAAGAATATTCCCAAACTGTTTCGAATGTAGAATTTTAATATTCTGATAAGGCGACTCTTCATCATAAACAACCTCATCTATGTCATACTCTACCAAACGCCCATCAGCCGTGGGCCAGTATCTATCAATGGCTTCTCCTCTCACAATTGCAGGCAATCTAAAGAAGGGAAAAACAAAAACTATTCACAATTCAATCTGAAAGTTAACAAACATTCCTCATTCTCCTTTAATTTAGCATGAATGCAGTACATGAGAGATGCTCTCCCACCCCCACAGTACTTAACATTTTCTTATCATCATTGACTTACATCATAACTTATCATTGACTTATCATTTCTTATATCATAACTGAATGTAGTGGACACCTACTCAAAGACATGTTTAATCTACGATTTTGCAAGAAAATACTATCCAAAAAGTATTCATACAAAAGAATTAAAATCTGCAAATGTGATTTTTACATTTTTCTTGTATTCAGTAAGATTGCACTGTATACAAAAGTTATTCCAATCTGTGTGTAATGCTCAAGAAGGTTGTTTTAAATATTTTAGCTACCAGTCAAATATACAAGGATTGCTAGTGTCTATAGGAGAATCTGGGTGTTGATACTTTAATTTAGCATTATTCTAGCAACCTGTGTGTGAATCAGTCTTTTATAGTGGGGAAGAGGATTTGTATAACACTAGACACTTAATTTGAAACTAGAAAATGAAATTAATGAAACAAATGCAGAACATTGGCAAAAAGACACCAAACAAGTTTAAGCACTGTCTGCCTTTATTCTTAACATAGATGTAAAACACATTTGGATGTTTTCACCAGAATTTGCATTAATTTCTGAAAGTCTGGTTCAGATATGTAGCCTCAAAGTTGGATGAATCTAGTAATTCATTTTACAATTTCTTAATTGAGTATAAGTTCAGTTTTAAAAAATGAGTTAGCTTTAAAAAGACAAATTCACGTTCAATGTTCATGTTAAGGTGACACCAACAGATCAAAATGCTTTTGTTATGCTTCTGTGCATAAACGCTGATTTAATTTGTTTCCTATTGAGGAGAATTAAGCTTTTTGAAAAAAATAAATAAATTCATTTTTTGAATTTCCAGTGATTCTAAAGGACAAAAATCAAAATTATACCTTCTGAGAGACACTAGATGGCAATACACGGTAGGAGAAAGAGAGAGAGAGAGAATCTCTCACACACACACACACAAAAATATGAGAAAGCAAAAAAAAAAAAACATCAGGAACTGCAATTTCTGGCTGGTCTGCTTCCAGAGTGAAAGACCTTTGCTGTCCTTATAAAATAAACACACATGGACAAAACAGCCTCACCATCTGTGCGCATCAAAATATCAAACAAATGAAAATGCTATTTTCTCCAATTTTTTATTTATTCAACTTAATTGTTATGAAAATATTTCAGACTACTTTTTCTTTATTTTGGATTCCCTTTCTCTCTTCATGAACCATAATTATTATACAGTATGCAAAGGATTAGTATTACACAATGGCTTATGCTATGCACAATTTAACAAGCTTAGTGGCAATATTTATCAATTCTGAAATAAAACCACCACAGTCATAGGTATTGAAAAAGCAGGCATGCTCCCACTAAATAGGGGTAAGGATAGCTCAGTGGTTTGAGCATTGGCCTGCTAAACCCAGGGCTGGGAGTTCAATCCTTGAGGGGGCCATTTGGGGATTGGTTCTGCTTTGAGCAGGGGGTTGGACTAGATGATCTCTTGAGGTCCCTTCCAACCCTAATAATCTATGATACATACATACACTATTTATAGTTTTTTTTTAAAGGCAAAAATGTATTATTGGTGATTTTAATAGCCTCTTAGAAACTTAAAACTGAGTTTCCTTACAAACTCCACCACAGCTCTATAGAATGTGTCTGGGAACCAAAAATCTCTCATTTTAAAAAAAAAAGTCATGTGGAATTTGCTAGCTACAAAAAAGTGAATTTTGCACCTACCAGTCTTGACAGTGTTTCTTTGAACAGGTATTTATTATAGAAATTAACTGCCATATGAAATTTTCAAATGAGTATACAAAAATATATTTACATATATGCATCCGTTTGAATAAATCTGAGGATTAGAAACAAAAATTAACAGTAAATCAAAAGGTATGTCCACAGACCTGTCCACTACACTAGAGGATCAAAACCAAATTCTGTGTCAGTCCAGAGTGATTCCCTGGCTTCTGAAGAATTGAGCCCTACTTACACCTGTGTAACAAAGCAGGATTTTACTCACTTTCAATGTTAATGTAAATCAAGTTAAAAGGTGATGATACATTAAAAATAACATACCGCTTTACCCTTCTGATACTGCTGTGAAACAACTCTTTCATTTTTTCTTCTATCTTATTTAGTAGCTGTAAGAAACATGAAAGATGTTGAGTTTACAAAGGTCAGAAATACACTTCCCCACCCACGATACAGTAATCTGAAATTGTGTTAAATAAGGTGTAAAAAGAGAGTCTCCCTGTGGCGCCTTATACAGCTGGGTGGGGGCCCCTGGCCACGCCCAGTTATCACCCCAAGCCCAGCCCCCAGACTTTTAGGGTACGTCTACACTGCAGTTAGACACCCGCGGATGGCCCATGCCAGATGACTTGGGCTTGCCAGGCTCAGGCTGTGGGGCTGTTCGACTGTAGTGCAGACTTCCGGCTCAAGCTGGATGTGGGGCTCTAGGACCCTGTGAGGTAGGAGGGTCCCAGGACTCGAGCTGCAGCCCGAGCTAGAACACCTATACCACAATTTATCAGCCCCGCAACCCGAGCCCCACAAGCCCAGGTCAGATGGCCTGAGTCAGCCCTGAAGGGCTGAACGTCTGCACAGAAATTTTACAGCCCCACAAGTCCAACTCAGCTGACCTAGCCAGCCACCGATGCTTAATTGCTGTGTAGACATATCCGACAGGTAAAAGCCCAGAGCCAGCAGAACTCCAGTTAACCTTCCTTAAGTTTGTTAACTTACGGCTTGAGTGTCTACACTCATTTGTAACCCCAGGCCAGGAACTGTTGAACCCTGGGTCCCAATCTGCATCTACACTGCATTATGTGGGCCTGACTCCAGCCACCCAACTTTCCTAGTACACTCCCAACACATAGCCCCTCTAACCCTTGGTTCATGGTGTAGTGTGGGAAACCTTGACTGACCACCACACATGACTGTCAAGAGGACACAGAATGTCACCACATGGGAGCATGGAATGCCTTTGGTGGACTCCCAAAGACAAGTCCAGTGGCGCTATGTCTACCCTGTAAAGCAACAGGTCTCGAAGCCTGGATCCTGGCTTGACTCAGACTCTTGGCGTCCTGAGAGCCAGGGTCCAAGCCCTGGGTTAACATAATTTGTGTTTAGATGGAAGGAAGGAGTTAGGCTTGAGGCTGAGTTTGAAAGAAGTCAGTAGCACCCCCTTACTTTGGGGGTGCCTGGATAGCAGCTTTATGGACTCTGGGCCAGATAGCCAAGCCTGTCTCTCCTTCCTGGGCTTCCCTGGGGTTCACCTGACTCCTTGCAGAGCTTGAGGGGGAGGGGGGAAGAGGAAAGGGAGGTGTAGAATCTCTGACATTTAGGAGGTTCTTTTCTAATGCTTCAGCAGCCACTTCCTTCTCAGGGCCTCCTCCTTGCTGACGGCAGCTTCCATTTTACCATGCATGACTGGCATAGCTACCTTAGCACACAGAGCCCACACTGGCCCAGGCCCTTTCAGTGCAATGTTTACACACCCTGTTACACTGGGTATCTTAAGAGGAAAGTAATGACACACAGCCTTTCACTTGCAAGTTACCAATACAGATCTGGTCAACAGATCTGAAGCCAATGTGAAGTTAGTAGTCTTAGCCCAATTCCTAGTGAACAGTTTCCACATTACAGCAATTACTATCACAATTGCCACCTTTATTGACAATATCAGCCCGCAGGTCGAGGATCAAATGGGCATACAGAGGTTCTCTCTCTAAGTAAAAAAGTAGCTGATTCTCCAACTTGGCATTAAGACACAGCGACGTGTGGAAGGTTGCACTACCACTAAGCAGGGTCACCTCCGGATGGTGGGAATAAGGTGCTTCAGTTGAACAGCAGTTGTAGTACAGCTCTCCCAGACTGGGCATCTGACCTGGCTTCTAAGTTTAGGGAATGAAGCTTGACAAAAGTCAGTGGGTTACTCCACACTGCTGCCTTGCAGATATTCCTAAACTAGCAGAAGACACTGTTTGTGCCCTGGTGGAGTGGGCCTTCATATCTGGAGGGAGAGATACACCAGCCATCTGATGATCTATCTAGATAAAATGTCCTAAGCAGCCTCATATGGCCACAAAAAGACATCCTGAAAGAATTCAGTTCTATTAATATACTAGAGCAAGTATGTACATATATACACACACATATGCAGAGAGAGAGAGAGAGAGAGAGAGAGAAAGAAAGAGAGAGAGAGTGTGTGTGTGTGTGTTAGTTCTTGAGTCTAAATCAGGTAGACAGAGGCAGGAAGAAAATTTAGCCAACACTAAGAGGTAGTGGGTTGGACACCACAGTTTTATTTTGTTGCCACGGGTGGTAAGAGCCGAGGGAGGGTGACAGTCACTTTTACTCTTGCATGAGAGCACAAAGAAGTACAGGATGCATGGCCAGCCCCAACAAACACTGCTATTCAAAAGACTCAGATCTTGTGGACACGAACCTATAGCGGGACCCACACTGACATATTCAAAGAAGCTGCTAGGATTTCTTCTATGTGCTTAGAGATGGCTAATGGTATACTTACATGATCAATTTCATCTCTTCCTTTCATATCATCGCTGTGACTCTGGAGATCCACCAATACTAATCCATGAGGGTAAATTCTCAGATTGGAAAAACTACAAAGCAAAAATTATAGTGATTAGGATTTCATTTATTAACAACACTGTGGTTTACCAAGAGGAAAAACTGTTTCTTAATACAATGCAATTCAGAAGTCTGGTAATTTTTCCAGCTCCATTGTCAACAAATGATTTTCTCTCTCTGTTTCTTTCAAAAAGTAACTGAACAACAGAGTTGACAGGGGCATGCCAGCCACCCCATAATCTTAAACTAATCATACAACTAATCTTAAAACAAACAAACAAAACCACAGCAGTGCATAAAAACCAACACAGACATAACGAGAGAAAATGCACTGCACATCAGTCTCTATTCTTTGAATAGATAATTTGTTGGGAGAGTTAAGAGTTAGATATTTAAAAACAAAACAAGTTTCAGAAAACAATTAGCTATTCCCTTCTCTTTCACTTCAAGAGAACTTAAAAGTATTAGAGACACCTCCTGCAGACAGCTTTCATGTTAACAGATTAATGACTATTCACAAGAAATAAAAAGCATATTTTACAGAGCAGGGGAGAGAAGATGACCACACACAATTAAGTGACAAAAATGAGTACTAAGAGCAGGTAATAGTTTCTGCAAGTTTAAGTACTGGAAATTTTTAAAGTGATTAAAAGTTTCCAGTAATTTTAGCTTTAAAGCTATTACCCTAAAAATTAAAAAGGGAGAGGCCATGGATGACATGAACTGAACCAACAACAACAAAACCCTTTGCTCTATCCTAGAGGCCACCAATCGGCCATTTGCTTTGGATATCAGTGGGGTTTGGTTTGGTTTGTTGGGGTTTTTTAAGAAAAGAAGAGAAGGCCTTTAAGATAGAACTCCAGTCCCTTCAAGAGATAGCCTACGATGTCTCACTTCACCAAAGTCTCTATACAGGACCTCACTTAGGAGAAGGATATGCAGCATAACCCTTTTGGAGTAATTTTTTTTTTTAAATCTCCAGTAACGTCTATAAAGTACTTTTAAAAATATGCAGATTTATCGTTTTCCCTCTGAATCAGGTGGTATCAGAAACAGTTCATACAAGGCCTTTCCCACTAATATTTAAGACTATCTATGAGACATCTGTAAACTAACACCATTAAAACCATGGTTCACCAAAGTCACAGAACCAGTCTAATTCCTTCTACTATCTAGTAAATAAGTTCTGCATAATAAGCAACCTGTGGGTTCAGTTTGATGGAGGAAAGTAGATGGACAGAGATGTGATAGATCAGCCATGGCCAAACTATGGCTTGTGAGCCACATGCAGCCCTTTTACAGTTAAAGTACGGCTCGTGGACCCCCCCCCCCACACCCTCCATTCTCTGCCTACCAGACTGGGGGGGTGAATGGGCGGAGGGAAGAGCTCAGGGCATCTGCCCTGCAGCAAGGTGGGAGGCTTAGGGGCTTCTGCCCTGCAGGGAGGGAATCTAAGGGCTTTAGATGGGCCAGAAGCGCCGCACCTTGGCAGGTGCCGTCCCACAGGGCAGGTTGCGCACATCTTGCAGCTCTCAAACTTCTGAAGATTATTGTACATGGCTCGGAAGATCAGTAAGTTTGGCCACTCCTGTGACAGATTCATGTTTGTCTTGTAATTATAAGATCAGCTTAGTCACCAGGATGCTGTTCCATCACTTTAGAAACACTGGGACATTACCATTCTCTTCCAAGAAAGCACTCTCAGGTACTTTGTTCTAACAACAATGGTTTGGTTCTTTATTCCATATCAACACTATAGTAAAATGTTAGTGACAATCTTCAATAGAGCAACTTAGTTATAAGCATGTTCAGTACATTGATGGACATAAGCAACAGCAATACATGCACAGTGAGACTTTCTCCACCTTTTCAGAAATACATACAATAGTAAAAACCAATCAGGTTATGCCATTTATTTTTAAAACAATCATGGGGACTGCCACTGCAGTCCCCATCTAATCTTCAGATTCACCATCTTTCCCCCTATCCATTCTTATATGGCAGAGCCAGCCTGTCAGAATGTTCCCCAAATTTACTTTGACAGCCCTGAACACTCCACCAGCATCAATGCTTGGGTGTAAGAGCTGGTGTTTTTGCAAGATTCTGCACACTATAGCATTGCCCTGTACACAAATGCTACAGAAGCAACATCAAAGCCAGGAAACTCTGGAGTAGTTTTTGTTTCGTGAGTGGGATGGCTAGGATCTGGTAAAAGTTAGCAGGAGATTGGCTCCAGAAAAGCAAGATTTGCAATAGTATAAGCAAGTTTTCAGCTACCAGAAAAGGATAACTCCCCAGTCATATATAGAAGTTATTAAGTTAAGAACCTAGAGATGGTCAAAATCTTTTGACATTTAAGATTTCAGGCCACATATCAGAGGAGAAACATAAAAGACTCAAAACATCTGTGATCTTTTCCTCTTTTTTCCCAAAAACCAGTTCTATAAAGAGCTGCCATTACTGTCCTCTAGCCTTTATGCATGTGTATCCCTAAAAGCATTTTTAGCCCTTTCTCTTGGTCTGTTTCTTAAGGCTCTCTGGACACATTATAAAAGAAACCCTGGCTGGCAACAATCCTGCTGGAAAGTAGTAGTCAAGCATGGATGCAGAAGCCTACATGACAACTTTTTCCAACAGCTGGACACCCTCCACTACAGAAAGGGATTTTAATGAAGTGTGCTTGCCCAAGCATGCTATAGACTAGCCCTATAGGTATGTACAATGCCTTCAGTCCAGGAGACTGCATGGTTTTTGATCAAATACTTCAATGGAAGTACTCCTATTGACTTTTTAAGTCAATTGAGTCAGACTAATCCCTAACCACCACCCGCAGTGCTAGAGCATGTAGCTGTGTGGCACTCCTACTATTCTGTACTAAACCCATGCTCTGCATGGTGCCAGAGAATACTGCACTATCAAATGTGCCATTTCAGAAGTTTATCCCCATACTGTAACAACTGGAGGTATTTCAGCTCCCATTGGCCAAGTTATTAATTTGGGTAGTCATCTCCTCTACCCAAATTCCCCCCCAGTAATTCCAATTTCTTGTCCTAAAGTGAGGCATTACTATTACGGTTTAACAACATGTTTCACCTCCAATGTGGCTCATTTCAGAGCTGTGGGAGTTGCTTCCCCAATACATACATACTTTGTGAACATTTTAAAACAGAGACACAATATAAAGGCAAGGTTATTTTATTGCAGATATTAGAAAATAAAGCAGAGGCTTTTCTAGACCTACGTGGATTTTATCTATATTTTATTTTAACCGTTACCACAGGATCTTTTAGGCTTTACATGAGTGGAAGATTGCTGTCTGGCCTCCTTTCTTCCCCAAACTGGCATCTGAGTGGTTCATAGGGTCTCTAATTCAAATTGTAAATTTAGCCCATACTTCCTGCCTCTAAACAGAAGACAGTCCTAGCCTTTTTCTTAGCCTTTTTCTAAAGGCAAGTTGCACCATTTTAACTAAAGTCAGCTTTTGAATCTGCTTACCTAAACTGATGGAACAACAACAGTAGGGCAGCAACAGTCCAATGGTGCGGCCAGGAGACTTGTTAGCTTCCTCAGTAAATAAGACTCAGCAAAATCAAAAAAGTTACTACGCTCTGTTCAAAGTTCATCCTCTTTCCTAAGGTAAGTGTTCTCTTACTACCAGTCAGTTTCCACAAGTTGCCAATGATCACAGGCTAGCTTCACCACCCAACATCCAATGAGAATGCTTCATACAGCTTCCACAGGGAATTTGAAATTGCATATGACATTTTGGATAGACCAGTGAGAGATCACACTGTAAGTAACCATAGAGTGGCTGCCATCAAAAGGTGTTCAGTTTTCTTGAATTGCTAGCATTGCCTCAGTATTTCTTATATCTATAAAAAAAAAGACTATAGAGAAGGAAACAAATTTTTGTCACTATTAAGTTAGACCTAACTTTGAGTTGGTTAGGCAACCAGAAGGGGATAATTGACTCAATGGGCTAGAGTCCTCTCACTTAAAGGTTTTGGGGGGTGTGTTTTAACCCCACTGAAGTCACAAAATTATCGGGAAGCAAATGAGAGCAGAATCTAATAAAGTATCTTGTTACCACATCCCACCAACTCAGGCCTCTTGTTTAGAGCCAGATCTAAAGCTCACTGAAATCAAAGAGAGACGTTTCAGCAACTTGAAATGGTATTGCATCAGATCTGTAGTTACTTACATTATTAGAGAATTTTCAAAGATGTCACTTCTAAAATCAGCAATTTTTAAGACTGAAAAGTAGATTAATACTGGAGTTTAAATTTTGAAAGTTCTAAAACAAGACTAATTTTTACATTAATAACGAGACTAGTTGAAAATAGTCAATGTAGTCTGTAAAATAGAAATATTAAAAAATTTATTATTATGGTAGCACTTAGAGGTCTATCAGGTTGAGACTCCTGAAGTGACTCTCCCTGCCCACAGGAAACTATATACAAAGATTTTGTTTTCCAGTAATTCCAGATGCAAGCAGTTTTTGGCCTGTTTAGATGGTACTTCAACTATTTAATATGCAAGAAGAGTCCACTTGGCAGAATACTGCATATATAAAATAGTCTAGCCTGTTTAAATGCCAAATTATACTGTTCATATTTTAACAGAGGCAACACATTTTTCATCTACAAGATTATGAAGAAAACTGCTTTACTCTCCTTTCCTACATCTGACTTCTGTTATTAACATTCAGTTTGGGTGGTGGGGGGTGGCAGAAAAGTGAAAAGAGATGACAGCCCAAGTCAAGCCAGTCTTTCCCTCCTATAAGGGGTAGTGGAGGTAGAGTTTGAACAGAACTCAGTTTCAGCCATGGGGCCTTGGTGCTGCTGCAGCTGTGGGCCTGGATGCTGCCAGCCACCCTTATCTCTACACATGTTGAAGGAATCACAGAGCTGCCTTTTTTGGAGGGGGTTGGGGGGTGAGGATAGGAGACAGGGTGAGAGCATGCATACGCTAGGGGAGCAGGGTTTGCTTGTTTTATTAGTTTCTAACATTTGACATTCAGGTCTCACCCATGTTGGTTGTCTTGTCCAGCCTTCTGCTAGGGGTGGTTGGAAATCAATTAGAGGACATCAGTTCATCAGGTTTCATGTCCTTGTGAACTAGGAAGTGACTTATTTATATCGCTTGAAGCTGTGGGACGGAGATTTGGGGTCAAGAGTTTAGTTAACTCCTGTTAAATTAAAATAAAAAATTAAAGAGAAGTCCACCTTGTGAAGGATTCAGCACCCTCCCCCCTTCAATTAAGGGTTGAGAGAGGATTATGGGGGAGATAGGAGGGAGGCAACCCATCACACCCCCATTTCAGGCCTTCTTCGCATGTCATAAGGCAGCCTAAATATCTTCCTAGATAGATCCCTATTATGAGGAATACCTAAGTGACAGAAGACAACATTTTAAAAGTGGAGAGAACAGAAGCCAATCCTGATTGAGACATTTCAATGGTATTATTTTTATAAATCAAACTTTGCACATCTATTAGCACTTCCCACCAGATCTCAGAGCATTTAACAGACATGAATGAAAGCCATCGCTACATCACTTCTGCATAGTAGTTATTTTAGTTATACAGATGGGAAAATTAAGGCATTTAAGAAATACCCAATGTTACAAGAGACAGTGACAGGGTTAGCAAGTGACTACAGATCTGATTTTGCCTTCTAACCTTAGGATGATTCCGAGGGTAAACCATACAATTTATAGCCTGAGGCCAGGTCTTCATTACAGACCTATCGCAGTATAAACTAAGTTGCTCAGGGATGTGAAAAATCCACACCCCTGAGTGCCGAAGTTAAACCCACCTAACCCCCAGTATAGACAGTGCTTTGTTGATGGGAGGGCTTCTTCCCACGACATAGCTACCGCCTCTCACGGAGGTGGATTAACTACACAGACAGGAGAAGCTCTCCCGTCAGCGTAGGAGCATCTCCACTAAAGTGCCGCAGCTGTGCTGCTATAGCGCTGTATGTGAAGACAAGCCCTGAAACAAAGGGTTGGAGAGTGTCCAGACTAGCTTTTTTTTAAAAGAGGTGTTAACATGAGATCAAAAAAATCCTTCGCCCCCCTGCTGTAGAACAAGACAGAATCATAATCTACAGAACCACCAGCGTGGTTGACAAAATGCCAATAAATCACAGTGCTCTACTCTGTTCCAAGGCTGAACAGAGGTTTAAAAAACAGTGAAGGTCACAGCTACTCAGAGAAGTATCTCATCTATTTTTTATTTTTTTAATGAGAAAGAGGGATTTTGCTTTTAAAGCAGCTGTGCAGGCAGACCATGAGTGTGGATTTGAAGCACACTCTCCCCACATACACTGTCTGCCCAGGCACCACATGCAACTCTCAAGTTTACCCACACACACAATCAAAGCTGCCACTAGAACACAGTAAGATACAGCATTCATTTATATGGCACCATCAATTAAAAAAAATTAAACTTAAAACAGTTACAGATACTACCTTTAGTGCCCCCTTCACCCTGAATTCCATTGCCACTTTTTGAAGTTTTACATTTTCTTTTCATCATTATTTTCTTGTTCCTTTGCTGTATGGAAGGTGCCAGCACATATGCACAAAGTAAAAATACACTGAAAGTGCAGTAATGATTTTCCCTACAATGTCATGTACTACATGTAATGAGAGTCAGTAACAACATTTCAGGTAGAAATGTGCTGCTTAACACAAGGCACCATTTTAAAAGCTAATGCAATTTGCAAAAGTAATTTTAAAGGTATTGATCAAAACCAAAAATTGCTGCGGTCCCACAATGCACTTGTGAGATCTTTGGTATATTTGTCGGCTCAGTGTTTGGTCAATGAGGCTGGTACAGCAAAGAAAATATTCATTCACACCACTACTGGCAATGATTTGATTGGTTAAAGTGGGCAGTGTCTTGCCTCTGCGTGGGGTGTGAATGGTTATTTCTCCTACGTTTGTGTTGACAAAATGATTAGTGAATGTTTTTCAAGTGAGCCTTCTTCAATTAGGTTCTTTGTCAGAGTAAATCATGAATTAAATGGAACAGGTAGACTAGCCAAATGTGACTTTTGCTAGCTTAACTTCAGACAAAGAAGGACGAGGCTCTGTTATTTTGGCAATGACAACAGGAAAGTGCAGCTTAATCCGCAAATCAGCTCTGATTCATTTAACAGCTGCAGCTTTCCAAAGGGCTGTTCAAATGTCTTTGTCAGACGAATTTTTGTCGACAGCAGTGGTAATACTCTGAATCTACAACTAAAAAGTAGCATGCTCATTTTACAATTTGCATTATATACACAGTGTTTAACAATATTTTTGGGAATTGTTCAAAACATTTTCGTTTTTCTAGGTTTAGCACTTTTGCATGTGGCGCTGCATTGGCCCAGCTTTCTTTGCCTGGTTCAGGGCATAGACAAGTACTGAAACTACCCAAAGCGAGCACTTTGATATTAAGGATGGCTATTCTCCCCTCCTGGGCTTCACCTCTGACTCAGAGTGGACTGTTTGTGCTTGACAAGACCCAGCAACCCAGTATGAAAGCTCCTCGTGCAGGCCCAGAAAGAAGATACATTGTGCAGCAAGATGGGTCCAATTACAGCACCCTCCACTGAGGCCTTAATATCAGAGTTACAAGGTTTCCTGTCAAAGCCAAAATAGTTTTGTTAGGTAACTAACTCCAGCCACTGCCTATGGAATAATATGAAGGTCTTTTGACACAAGTCAACAAAACCCACAAAGCATAAAACCCATGTCAAGCTGCACAGCTTTTGGTTTCTGCCTTCAGGGATGAGCCAAAGTTACAAAATGGTCAAGCATGAGTGCAGTAAAGCTAATCTAATTGATGTGAAGCGTCAAATAGGCCAATTATACTTAAATATGCAGTCCTTCAAAACAAAATCTATTTCCGCATGGGAAAACAACTAAGGGGAATAAACTGAGCCTGGTTTTATTAGTTTGTCTCAGTTAGATCTGCTTATATGAAAGTGTATCCCACTCATACCATAACCAATTTATTTTTGGAAATTAACAATGGGTTTGTAAAATAGCCAAAAGCAATGGCAATAAAGGGGCAAAAATACCAAGTTAATACATCTACAGAGACCGGGGGCGGGGGGGGTGACCTTATTGGACCAACTTCTATTGGTGAGAGAGACAAGCTTTCAAACTACACAGAACTCTTCTTCAGATCTGGGAAAAACAGAAGCCCTGGGGACTTCATTTTTCTTCTCTCCAGAGAATGCACTTCAGTTAGTACATGTATCATTCACATGCTGCAATTTTCTAAAGCTAAAATGTGGTTACATATAACGATCTTATCATTGGAAATATGAGAATCCTGAGGCTAAAGCAGCAGTGATAAATGATAGCAGGGCTTCAAACACAGTAATCCCTGGCAAGTAGGAAGTTCTCTCAAAGGGAGTTGGAAGAAGTGTAACTTTGGATTTCTGCAGAATTTATCATCTCATTAAAACAAAAAACAAAAAAACTAGCCATTTTGACTGCAAAGATGGAATTCAGTTCACACTGGGAATGTTAAGTGATTTAATGCAGGTTGTCCTAAGTCTGAAGAGAAACAGTTCCTGGCTGTCTATTTCTCAGATGCTTCCTATGCTGCAACAGAGGGTAAACTGATTAGAGTGGTCAGTTTTCACTGCTACTGTTCAGAGTTTTGGGTAGCAATGGAACTGGATAAAGTTTGGGTTAATTTCATTCTGCTACAACAGAAGTACCCCCCGCCTACACCTACACGCGCGCGCACACACACACACACACACAAAGGAACAGTGGATCAGCTCAGCTGAGGAGACTCCATGATCCTTTCGGAAGCCACAAGGGAGAAATAAAATAAGAGAAAAAATATATAGGGAAGGAAGTAAAGCAAGTACTGCGTGGACAGGGGAGAAAAATAAGGCTGAAAAACAGTAAGAGACACACCATGATCTAGAATAAGGAAAAAAAACAAATAAAGATAGGGAAGAAGGTGAAATGAAAAAACAACAAGGACACAGCAAGACACCTTTTAAATTTAGTGTGTTCAAAAGAGTTTTAGTTAAGTATAGTATTTAAACTAAGTCTCAGCCAGTACCCAACTGTTCTGTTCCTTTGGGGCTGTTTTGTTTGTTTGTGTGTTTTGTTAGGGATGAAGGGTTGGGCAGAGGTTTTCATATATACAGTTCCTTTTATAGATTGTTTTCAGAAGCTCAGATGGTGTTAATGCTGCTTTTCTCACACAGTTATAACTATGCTCATAGATGCCTTCACTCATCTGGTCAGAATATAAACCCAGGCTCCAATATCCAACTCACCTTCCATTTTTGTTGATGTAAGTTGCCAAGTAACCATGATCCTCCCAGTTATGAATTGTTTCTGTCATTCCCTGCTCTTGAAAAACAGGCTGTAGACCTTTAAGAATGGCATTGCAATCAGCTGCAAGATGAAGGGAAAATACAGTCAGTTAAGACATTCTCAGACAAAGGTTAAGTTTACTACACACACCTGCTGCTTTATTTATAATTTTAAAAAGGTTCTATAGTTCTTGGCTGCAGTCTGGCAGCTATAACCTGGACCGCCCTTGTTCCCCCACTGAGGCAGCGGCTTTTGAGTCTGCAACTGTACCCTATGGGGGTGCCTTGTCCCCTCCCTCCTTTATGACATCTTTCTGGTCAAGGACGTTCCCTCAGACACGATTTTTTTTAAGATTTGGGTGATCATAGGACAAAGTAGTTTAACAGGATTAATATTACTCAACCACTTCTACCATGAAAGGAAGACTCCAAACTTATACTATTTTAATTATGATGAGACCTGATAATAGAGAAGCTACTGTACTCGATGACCTCGCAATTTAGTATTCTCCCCAGGTTAGGACTTTTAACATTCTCTCCAATAACAATGACTGACTGGGCAAGATGAGCCAATCAATTCCACTCAAGACACGAGCCATTTCCTGATTCCTTTTTGGAGCAATAAGATGATTTCCTCAGGTGAAAAGGGAAACTTAAAAGTTACCAAACTATTAAGATGAATGCTAGAAGTTAACACCTCTCTTGGTATTATTGATTTCTGGCTGTTCTAGCAAGACTCAAGTAGACAACAATTTGCATTATCAAGTTTGTATTCCTAACTGAAGGGTTTGATACTTTTTCTTAAAAAATAAATATACAGGCCAAGGCTTCTAAAAGTGACTTATTTGGGACATCCAATCTGAGACAGTGCATAAATCAGTATTTTCTTGATAGAAAAGTAAGGACCAACAGAGAGTACCTGCAGACTGAAGTCTCTGTCGGAGGGCTTCTTGACAGTCAATTAAAAAATACAACTCACTGTTGGTATTGGTGGTGGTGGTGAGAAACATGCATTAGTACTTACTATTGCTTTGTATCCCTTAGCTACAAACTTTCACCTTAGAGTTTCTCTCTTCACCTGAGGAAAATCAATCTTAGATCTAGGTCTGTCCCCTTCTAACTATAGCAGTTATATACTGTAGTTTCCCTAAACCTATCAGCATTCCTTCTTTGATGTCAGGGTTCAGGTTTTCCCTACACAAAAATTCAAACCCATCCTGTATTATAACAGAAGAATGCCAGAAATGCTATCATACTCTGTCCCAAAGGTTTAAAGAAGCAGGTCTCCACTGATTATCTTGAGCATTATCCGCCTTCTCTACATTGTGAAGTGAAAATAAAACAAAATGAAAAAATTTGGTACTCTATGGCACCTTAATCCACCCTGGTAGTTTACCAAATGAAAAAAAGCATCTTCTCCTTTTCTCCCCTTGATTGAGTGCTGCATCATAGCTGTGCTATAGATTGTTAAATCTCTTCCAAATAATAGCCCTTTTCGAAAATCCTGCTACTTGCAAAATTTTAAACATTTCATATTGCGGCAGACATTTTCTGCGGCGAGAAATCAAATTATGTGCTGATCCCTGTCTGTGGAACAGAGAGGTCTGTTTGCACAGAACTCAGTAAAAGCTCAGGACCTTAGTCATCAAACTAAAGATGTTCCAGGGTTTAGTAGACTTTCACAGGCCAACTCTAAACTAAAATGAAATTACTTAGGGCCTGTTCCCTTAGTTATTTACTTACATTAATTAGACAACCCCAAAAGATGGAGGAGCAGAATTGTCATTTCCTTATTTAAGAGGAGGCCATTATAACCTGCCAACTATAATCCAGTTATTCTGCTAGAGTTCATATCCAATATACATAAACATTTGTCCAAAGTCAACCCTAGTTTGATCGCGCTGAGTTAATGCAAGTAACATCTGAGACTCATTTGCTGTGTTATCTCCAAAAAAAGAGAGAAATCCATTTTAGTAAATCAGTAATCATCCCTTTATAGATAAAACAATCAAGCTACAGCACAAAAGTCTGATGTGCATACAATAAAGAGACTGCATCTTTTGCTTCCTCGTTATGGTATTTTAGAAGCTGCATCAGAGTGAAATGCTAAAACTAAATTGTGACTTAAGTTAGTTGACCTTGGAATTAGTTTTCCATGCTAAAATAGTGATTCTGGTAAAATTACATGGGACTCAGTGCAAAACTGGCAGAAAAGTGTCATACAACTCAGGTTTTGATGTACATTGCATTAAGCTTCAAAATATAACCCTCTGAGACAAGTTTAAAAAAAAAAAAAAAAAAAAAAAAAGACACCAAGCCCCAATTAAACCTCTGTTGCCCTAAGACTACCCAGCAAGACAGGCATAGCAAAACAAGCAGCTAGTCTAGTACACAGGGAAATATATTGTTTAGCTATAGTGGAATAATTATAACTATAGTTATGCCAATATAGCTATATGCAGACACTATTCCAGTGTTAAAATGACTTTATTCAACCATTACTCTGCTTAAGATGGTCAGTTTCCTCAGGCAGACAAGCCCTAAAACTTAGGAACCTCTATCTTCCACCATGTACAGAGACTACTAGACTAAACTGCCAACCTGATTATTGATTGACATTATGTAAAAGCTGTACTCAGACACCTGGACTATCATCCATATAATTTCACCAATCCAACTGAAATTCTAGAGAGGAACAAAAAAATATTTCCCTTATTTTTCTCTGTCAACCAGGTCACAAGAATGATGTGATTCATCTCTCTTGCCAAATGTATTAAGCTGGGAAGGCACTGCACTGCCTTTTAGATAAAGATCAAATAATGTTAGAGCTAACAAAGCAAGAGTTCACATTTACCATATCTTCTACATCTCATTCATTACAGTCCCCGGGTTGCAATTAATGCTTAATTAGAATTAAGAAAAAAACAAGATCTACTGAAAAGCACTGAAGAATGTGTGTGCTGACACGGCTACTAATTTTACTCATGTGTAGTGTTCACATGTGCACAAGTGTAACTGGACTCTCCTTCCAAACCTCCACAATATGCATGCAGTGTTAAGCGATGCTGTAAATTCAAACACTTTACTGGGGAGATTTTATTTCTAAGTTTATTTGGCAAATTAGCTCAATTAGCTATTCCCCTTATAATGACAGCTGAAACATAATCAAATGCAATCTCTACCCTCCCGCCTCAAAAAACTACAACTTTTTCTTTTTTGCCTTCTTTCATACTCTACATTTTCTAGGAAGTTTTAGACCCTCTCCCTGGCTCCATATCCACTAGCAATTTTTATACTTCCTGTCCAGCAGCAGTATGGATACACCATTAGTGTAAGCACTAGCACAGACTAGACTCAGGTGTTTATAGCAGTGTTATGAAGGAAGGTTTTCATGACTGGGTGTTGAACACCCTCCCCTGCTTCTGTTGTCTGCACTGCTAGTACTGGTACAGTCACTCCCTGGCAAGAAAACTGGTTCCGCATTTTTTAATTTAGACTCTACCCTTGATACTGTCTCTTGTGTTGTCCATCCCATCCCCCACACATCCTCCCCACCACTACTCCCTGCCATCAGATTCTCCCTCCCAGTTTCTTTCCTTTCCTTCTTGCTTTCTCCTACAAGATCATAAGAACCAGGAAATGAAACAGAAGCATGAAAATGAAACTGATGGGTGCCTAGTTAGTTTAATTATATACACAACACTTTCCAGGCCAGCAGATTAAAGTGAAAACCGCAAAGGACTGGTCTACATTTGAAAATTAGGTAGGCATAACTACATCGCTCAGGGATGTGAAAATCCAAACCCCCGAAAAGCATAGTTAAGGCAGCCTAAGTTCCGTGTAGAGAGCACAAGGCTGATGGTAGAATTCTTCTGCTGACCTATTTATCACTCTCAGGGAAGTGGATTACTTATGCCAACTGAGTAACTCCTCTTGTCAGAGTAGGCAGTGTTTACACTGAAGCTAAGTGTAGACATGCCCTAAATGAATTCCAGACCTTCACTTGGATGCTGCTGCAGCAACTGCAGCAACTGCATCATCATAACCACTGGGTAGCCAGGAAGTATTTGGAATACTGACACCCATCACCTCGTCCCCCATCACTCCCCCGTTTTAAAAATAAGTGAACTTGCCCCCCTACCCTAGTTCAGAGCGGGAGGATCAATATAGTGAGCAACCCCAGGCAAGGCAAAGTGTATCTTCTGACCATAACAACAACTCAACTGAAAGAAAGCCTTTCCATTCCGCTCAAATTTTGATGCAAGTTCAGGCCAGAGAAATTTCTTTACAGTTCACATGGAAATTTAACAGATTGCATTTATTTAAAATGTCAAGTACAGAATTGATAATTATCTAAGTATTTGGCATTTATGCATTAAAAGGAAAGGAGCTGCAAGGGATTAGATATCAAAGAATACAAAACAAGAATTACTATTATGTACAATGACGTCATATCTGCATAAGTTTTACACATCCAGTCTGCATAACCATGTGCTTCTAGAAGAGGCAGTTTGAAATAGCTACAGACATTCCTCTGAAGTTACAGTTGCCAAAAGGCTGCTGACTGATAAAAATCAATGAATTTAAATGCTGTCTTAAGGCCAAAATGGGCGGGGGGAGCCATTATGATCTGCTAGTCTGATCTCTTGCACAATACAAGCCATAGAATTTCACTCTGTAATTCCAGCATTCAGCCCCATAATTTGCAGCTGAACCAGACCATCTCTTTTAGTAAGACATCCAACTTTGATTTAAAGTCTCCATGTAAAAGAGTTTCCAACACCCCTTGGCAATCTCTTCCAATAGTTTATTACCCTCTTGTTTATTACACATCTTTTTTCCAGTTCGAGTTGTTCCAGTTTTAATTTTGAGCCGTTTGATCTTGTTATGTCTTTATCCCCTGGATTAAAAAAGCCCTCTAAATTTCTGGTTTGTTCTCTCCCTGTAGCTACTCCTACACCACAATTAAGTTGCTTCTTAAACTTCTCTGTAAGATAAACAGACTGAGCTCCTTAAAACTCATGGCAAGGTATGAACACAATTGATGTGATGGTTTCAATACAACATGAACTTCTATCTATCTGTTTAGTTCTTGCTAGTCAGATAAAATAAATTAAATAAGACTGTGATGAGGTGCAACCAGGGACAGTGCGACCGCTGTGCCCCCTTAACTCATTAATTTGGGTTGTCTCTCACAATGTCTTCCTGGTAGGGGAGACCAGATGTCCCGATTTTATAGGGACAGTCCCTATTTTTGGGTCTTTTTCTAATATAGGCTCCTATTACTCCCCACCCTGTCCCAATTTTTCACATTTGCTGTCTGGTCACCCTACTTACTGGTAACAAGCAGCAAACCCCTCCATGTGCTGTTACCAGTTAGTACAATGGTATGTGGAGCCCCACACTCAATTAGATTCATGAGCGGCTCTGGGACAATTCATGCAATCACACCAGCCAAATCTCTTTCCCCCCAGCCCTCGCTCCTAGCCTTGAACCCTAGGGAATATACCATCTTGAACTGCTCAAGATCCTTTCTTGAGCAATGCAAGTTTATTATTGGTTCACTACTTCATCCAAGGGAAGTGGACATACACAAGCCTTTATAACCTGAGCAGATTTACCAAGCAGTTCAGTCAAACTCACTGATAAGGACAAACATTAGAATAAGTTTATTGATTACAAAAGATGGATTTTAAGTGTTAAGTGATAGGCAAAAGTCAGTGTAGTTACCAAAGGAAAATAAAAGATAAACACGCAGTCTAAATTCTCAACCTTGTTAGACTAGGCACTCTGGACTAAGCAGTTTTTCTCACCCCACTAGATACTGCAGGTTGGTTACCATCTTTCATATGCAGGCTCTTCCTGTTAGTCTGGGGACTAGTCTCCTCAGCTCCAGCGTTCTTGTTGCATTCAGCATAGTTGGGAGAAGATACAGGACAAACCATGAGGCCTCTGTCCTCTATTTTACATCCTCATTCCATGTGCTTGGAGAACACAAGTGCAGGTATGTCTGATGGGCAAAGTCACCAGGCAAAATTGAGAAATTCCCTTGGCGTGGCCCTGTGCAGGTGAATCACTGAACTGTAACTCCCTGGCTCGACAACAGCTGCTGATGGTTGTTCGACACCTGCCCGGGCATTGGTTAGCTCCCTTGTTATTGTTCCTGGGGATCTAATATCTGGGCAATTCTCCAACTCACAGCATATTTTAGTAACAACCATACAACACAATCTCATAACTTCATATGTGCTAATTATATACACATTTAGATAGAACAATGGCTTTCAGCAGATCACAGCCCTTCCCACGAGTCCTTACCTGGCATGCTTTATATGAAATATCACAATTATATAAAAATTATGAGTATGGAGCTTACAAGGTGCCTCCCCCATCCCTGAGGTATAGAGTGTCACAAAGACTCCACTGTTGAATACCTCTCCAGTTTTGAAGACTGCTTTTTTCCTAAATAAATCCATGGACTAAGTCACAAAGCAAAACTCATAAACCTGATGTAAGATATGACACTGAATATGCATAGTTTGAAACAGCGTACCTATGCAAATACTACTGTATAGCACACATATTTATGCCAGTGGGTGTTAGTATGTATTCACCCTCCACACAATATGAAAATATATAAGTGGCCTGGGAAAAGAGCAATCTGAGTGCCTGACAACTTGTGACAGTTCAAGGCATTGGATGCATGAATTTGAACTTGCAAATATATAAAACCAGTGCTCTGTAGTCCATAGTTATATGGCTTCAATAGCAGCAAGTCTGATCCTTTACCACACACTATCATTTGCTCTTACCGTGTATATATCCCATGATATAACAGTATGGCCCTATGAAATTTGTATCTATAGAGACACTAGCTATGTGTATTATCAACATGTGAATTTGTCAGCACATGTACAGTAACTGGGGTTGAGGGGGGAAGGGCAGAGGCCCCCCCACTGCACTCTTTTTATTTAGGAAGTGGCAAATAAATCTGTGGATTACGTACAGCTGTAGAAATGGCAGAAATCAAGGGCATTAGTCATATAATTAAGAAGTACATTTTCATTTACCTGATAGCATGCAATATTTCTGGCCCCATCCCAAAGGTAATTTATTGCTGTGGTGGGGGGAAGGAAGGGCAAATTCACCCACTTGAGCAGATTACAGGAGTGGAACTTATAAAACTAAGAATGTATATACTCTTAGGAAGAGGTGGAAATTTGGGAGCTCAGCGACCTCTGAAGAGACTTCATCGCTAAATGTGATGGTTCTCATAGCAGCAAAACAATTTATTCATTCAAATGTTTCTCACATTTACTTATTTTGAGCAGAGTCTTAGGCTTCCTGGTTTTCTAAAGTTTAGGGAGGCTGTTTGTTCTTGTAATAATAGCTTTTAATTGTAGCTTTTGTTGAAGGGATGTTTTTAAGAAGAAAATGAAGAGCATAACAAACCCCATTCTAACATGAGCTTTCAAACAACTTTTTGCTTCAAGTTGGTGAAAATATGTCCACTAAAAACAATTGGCCTTGGCAACAAACACCTCCCCCACTACTAAGTTTAGAAGCATTCTGTTCTCTGTAAGAAAAACACCATAGGAAAATCCTTTGTTTTATGCACACTAGATCCATGCAGACACAGAATGCAGGAAGCACAGCTCTGTACCAAGACTATCAAGGCATTTGGGAACTGGATTTTTAATAAATTTCCACATGTGAGCAGCCACCAATATTTCAAGTTGATTTATATCTCTGACTAAGCAGAATATTCATGAAGCTGGGTGGAAATGACTCACCTATTATTCAACTGTACATGGGAAAGTGGATCAACATTGGGTTTTCCTGTGTACCTGCTCTGTTTTATTAGGTTCCTCATGTCTATAATATGGGAGATGGGTTCAGAGAGCTATTTTTCCTTATAGATGGTCACAGTAGTAGAGAAGTTCTAAAATTATGCTATCAAAATAGGAATGTAGAAACTACACAATGTATACAGACCAAGAGTAAAAATGAATTTCTTTAATTCTCATAATGCTTAGCCCACTTGGAGCTTCTAGGAGATAGTGTAATAAAAGTAAGGTGACTGCTAGAGAAAGGGAAATTTTGCATGGAGAAGATGTAAAAGGAGTTCTTTGCCTTTTATGTTTGCATGTCTTGACTTCACTGTTTTTGCTGACTTACTCCTTGGTGGACTGGGGAGTGGGGAAAAAAGGTAAAAAACAAAACAAAATACCACATCCCACTAGGGAGTGATGTGATAAGACAGTGAAAACAAGAGCAACCCAGAAAGGAAGGAATTTTTATCTAGGCTGTTTGAAATTGAGTTTTAAAAAAAACTGATAAAGCCATTGCAGTTGGGACAACTGCTTTCAGAAGATTACTTTTCAAACTGAGAAATCTTCTACTCCAGTCCTACCTATCCATATCGCTAACCAAGTCACCGAAAAATAAAATTAATTATTTTGGGGGATGGGGAGGATTATAATTTGGGTCAGATCTTATTTACATATCATAAGCCAAGAAGAGAGAACTTTTACTTTTTGCAGGTTAACTTTGAACTGCTATTCTACTTTGAAAAGTGACTAAAGCAGTGTTTCCCAAACTTGGGACGTCACGTCCACCACTGGGAACTGCGCTCAGCTGGACCTGCGAACACGGCAGGTAAACAAACCAGCCTGGCCCGCCAGGGGCTTTCCCTGCACAAGCGGCATACCAAGTTTGGAAAACACTGGACTAAAAGGTTGTGTGAACTTGAAATGCTACAGCGGCACAGCTGCGCTGCTAGAGTACTTCATTGTAGACACTACCTACCCCAACAAGAGGGATTCCCCTGTGAGCGAAGGTAATCCACCTCCCTGAGGCACAGTAGCTGGGTCAATGAAATAGTTTTTTCATCAACCTAACACTGCCTATACAGGGGTTAGGTTGGCTTAACTAAACGGCTCAGGGACATGGATTATTTTTTTTCCCCGCACGAGTGATGTAGCTGGGTCAACCTAACTTTTTAGTGCAGACCAGGCTTTGTAAAAACTGTACCTTAGCTCTGAAACTTTTGCTACCTGTGGGAATTCAGAGCAACATCAGCTTTCCTAAGGGTATGTCTTCACTAGCAACATTAAAGCGCTGCCACGGAAGTGCTTTAACTTGGCTGTGTAGTCGCGGCACCAGCGCTGGGAGAGAACTCTCCCAGTGCTGTAAAAAAACCACCCCCACAAGGGGAGTAGCTCCCAGCGTTAGTGCACTGTCTACACTGCCACTTTACAGTGCTGAAACTTGCTGTGCTCATGGGGATGCTTCACCCCACGGAAGAAAGTTGCAGAGCTGTAAAGTGGCATTGTAGACAACGCCTTAGTGACTAAAGTTTTTGCTATGTTTAATTCTCACAAGCAGTGCAAACTGAATATAGTTATGAGAGGCAAGCATGATTCTATCCTTTCATGTGTACTGAAACAAAAATGCTTTGATGAGTTCCAGCTACAAGGCCAATATGATACAAATGAGTAGGAGCTACAGGACTGGGACCATTGCCATCAATTCAACACAATGCACATGGACAAGATTCACCATAGTTACGGATCTAGTCTATTTGCATTCCATTATATTACAGATACTCAAGTAGTTGTCTTTTTTTCTTGAATCCTAGTAAGGAACATGTTCACTTTTCTCTTTGTATTCACACAGGAAGGGGAGTATAAGAGAAACCTTGTTTCTTTTTAAAAATGTGATTGCAAGTCACACAAATTGTCAGGAGATCTGAAGCAATTGTGTGCCTGAATTCCCTGATAATTTTTGTCAATTGAAATAACATTAAAATAAAAAAAAAGTCTCTCCCTCCCTTCCCTTCCCCTCCAAAATATACAAATGAGTGGACAGTTGTGAAAATTCAGACATCAATACATGTAAAACAAAACAAAGCACAACTGTCTAGTTGCTACGCTCTGCCTGTGCTCACACTGCAAATACCTTAAGGGGTTGTCAGATGCACGAAGTGAACTGTAAAAGGTCAGTTAAAAAATCCAGTTTGATGTATAAATTGATGTCCCTTTAAAGCACATTTATAGTCTCAATTCTCAGGTTACAGAATTAAAAAACTGTTAATAATTACTGGTATTAGAGTAGCATCCAGAGGCCCATCGTGCTAGACACAAAAGATAGAGGACATTGCTCTAAAACATAAGTGAAATAATAACTAAAAATGTGTATGTTCACAGTGGCATTAGTTTTGCGAGACATCTAATTGCTTGAAGTTCTGCATCAACTGCGCCTGACAACTTCAGCTCTGAGAAAATTGATAAATTGACATGGCAGGATGTATTTACTCAGTCTTTAAAAAGGACACTAAAGGACACATATTTCTGTTTGGCTTCAAAGACAAAAACTTCATTTTAAACAAGATGAATTGCAAACTTCTGCCACAAGAACAGTCATTGTGGATTAAAATGTTTCAAACCTATATGAATATGACTGTGTACTGAGAAACTGGTAGCCAGCCCCCCACCCCACAGCCTATAATTAAACATAGTAAAAGCAGAATGTAAAGTCTGTTAGAAACCATAATCCCAGTATCCTGAGGAAATTCCATTCTATCTAAATCCCCCATGAAGTTTCAACTGGATAGCCCATTTTTTACTTCCCATTCTTAACAACTGCATAGCTGTATAAGCATTGGTTATACATCAGTGGATCTCAAACTTTTTTTTACTGGTGACCCCTTTCACATGGCAAACCTCTGACTGCAACCCCCCTTATAAATTAAAAACACTTTTTTTTATATTTAACACTATATAAATGCTGGAGGCAAAGCGGGATTTGGGGTGGAGGCTGATGTTATCCGAAATTGGGTCAGCTAGTAAGCTTAAGGAGGACTAATGACCACCAGAGTTTGCGGAAAGCAGCATGTTTATTATATTGATAGCTAAGCTCAAAAGAAGGCAGGGGGGAGGGTATCACACTCACACTCGCATACTCATGCTCCCAGGAAAGGCATGGCACTGGAGATGTCAGGATCCTTCAAGGTAAGTGTCCCACAGCACAGTGATGGATGGTGCACTGAAGGTAAGTCTTCCCGAGGCAGGATGGAATGCAACAGTGGGTCCCGCGAAGGGCCTCCACAGGAGGTACAAGCTTGTGAGTGTACTCCTGAGCACACAGCCTCTTCCCCTTTTAAGGATCAGCTCCTCATGGCCTGCACTAGAGATGACTTGGCTGCATCTGGTTGGTCACACTCCACCTCAGCCAGTGTCCATCCATTGGGTGTGTGAGTGCTGCCTAATTAGAGCCCCAGACATCTAGGAGCGCTTCTGATCTTCCAGCTGTTCAACCAGCCCATTCATCCCACAAGCATTCCAGGAGGGAGGGTGGGGGAAAGACACTTCACAGGTATTCAAAGAGGGAGAGGAGATGGGGGGTGCGGGGAGTGTAACAGACCATTTGAGCATACAGGTTATACAGAGCATACAGATCATTGCTGATTCTACAACAGTTGACAGCTCACGACCCCCCACGTAATAACCTTGCGACCCCAAGGGGTCCCGACCCCCAGTTTGAGAACCCCTGTTATATAGTACCATAGTTTGCATGGCTCTTTACAGATGAGAAATATGGTCATTCCCCCAACAAGTTTAGAAGCTAAACTGGATAATGTAGGACAGAGAAAGCCAGGGTTGCAAATTAAGGTGAGGAGACTTAGGCCTGATCTACGCTAGAAAGTTAGGTCTGCAAAACCTAGATCCCTCTGGGGTGTGAAAAATGCATGCCCATGAGCAGTGTAGCTATGCTAACTTAAGTCCCCACGTGGACAGTGCTAAGTCGACAGAATACCAAGTCAAAGAATCTAGTGTACTATTGGTGTTATTTAAAACATGGGAAATAGTAGTGCAGTGCCCAAATAATGTACCTAAATCTGGGCATTTTGTCTACGGGAGGTGGGGCTAGGGACCTATTGTTGAGACCACTGGTGCACCTCTAATAGTGGGAACACTCGCTTAGACAAGGTGCTGGTATTTTTACTACCATGTTGCTTGGACATTAACTGCCTAAACCTTGCTTTGAGTTGGTCTATTTGGCTACAAAATGTCTCAATTTTGGCATTAAATACTAAAAAAACCTCTTCCTTTTGTATGGGGTGTATTTATTGGCCTCTGGACTCCTGCTCATCTGAAGTCACACCCATGTTTTTATTTGTGAAGCACTGGGAGCTCAGGAGGACACAAGGAAGACATACTCCCTGACTTGAGGAGTTTAACCATCTAAAGCCATCATCCCGCAAGGGTGCTCTGGGTGAGCATTAGAGTTCACCATCACAGTGCTCCTTGAAGGATCAGGGCCAGCGCAGACAGACAAATCAAATCAGACCCAAGAGTCACCAGCCCATACGATGTTTTTTGTAACTGGTCATCACTAAAAAATCTTCAGTCCAATATAAAGTCTATCTATCCCAAAGCCAGATTTAAAATACTTTCAGAGTGGTTGAGATTTAAGCTATTTGGGAAGGGCGGGCCATTTGTTTCAAAGTTTGAAACACAAACAAAGGTCACACTTCAGTATCTGCTTTGATTTTTAGTTGCATAAACATGCATTAGCCTCACTTGTCAGAGATGATAAATCAATCTCCAAAACAGCTGCTTGACTCACAGAGCCTAACTACATTTCCTCAATATGAGAAGCACTTTTCCTGGCTTGTGCACAGCACAAATAATATTCCTTGCTCATTGGAATTCAATGACCTTGCTCCATTCCTTTTCTATTTTTGATGACTCCTACTTAACAGTTGCCCTAATGCAATTAACACACACACATACAAGTTGTTTCTTATTGTGTTAAGTATTTTATGGTTTTGCTTAGTTTAACCAAGCAACTTTTAGGTCCCTTCAGCACTGCTGGGGAGCTGGGACCATTTTAGGAAATACTTCCAACTAATCAAAGAATGTTTTTCAATTAAGCCAGGAGGGAAAAGAGGCTTAAAGACACTAATCATGCCTGTCAGAATTTGGCATGCTAATTCCATAAAAGGCGTACTTCTTGCAAGATAGCTGAAAGACAGAGAGAGAGAGCGCAGTGGCACAGTGATATACCACTTCTTTCACAGACAATGCTCACAGAGACTTGCACCAAAACAAAAGGGTGCAAATAAAAATAGAGATTTTCCAAAAGTTTGATATTGACAGAAATAAAGAAAGGGCTCTTTTGCCACCCAACCAGCTGTAATTAGAACAGCTGATTGCTTTTTCAGCAACAGTTTGCATGCAGACCAGTTCTTCAAGTACGGCCTGGGTTGAACACACCACACCACCATGCAAAAACTACACAGCAATGGTAAATGGAAAGCTTTTCCCAGCAAGCATGAGGTCTTAGGCCAGCTATTTCTACAGAATCTAATCTTCCATTAAAAAAAAGTTTATTAGTCCTTCTGGCTAAAATGATAAACTATCCAAATGTAAGTGTCAAGGTATTATTCCCACTTTGAACGTTAGCGTCCAGAAAGTGGGGACCTGCATGTACCCCTCTAAACTTAATTCCTAGCTTAGATCTGATAGCGCTGCCACCAACCAAAAACATAGTGTTTTGGTACACTTCCTGTCCCCCAAAAACCTTCCCTGGGGAACCCAAGACCCAAATCCCTTGGGTCTTAAAACAGAGAGAGATAAACCATTCCCCTTCCTTCCCCCTCCCTGGGTTACCCTGAGAGGTACACTGATCCAAACTCCTTGGATCCTAAAACAGAGAGGAATTAACCCCCCTCCTCCTTTCCCCCCACCAATCCCTGGTGAGTTCAGACCCAATTCCCTTGGGTCTTACACAAGGAAAAAATCTTTTAATTAAAGAAAGAAAAAAGTAAAAATTATCTCTGTAAAACCAAGATGGAAAATGTTTACAGGGTCTTCAGCTTATATAGACTAGAGGGACTCCATCCCCCCTAGCCTAAGTACAAGTTACAGCAAACAGAGGTAAAATATCCTTCCACCAAAATACACATTTTCAAATAAAGAAAACAAACATAAAACTAATCCGCCTTTTAACTAGTTAGTACTTACTATTATGAACATGAGAGACTGTGTTAGAAAGAATGGAGACTGATGTGGTTGCACGTCTGGCCCCTCTTAGCTCCAAGAGAGAACAAAGAACAAAACAAACAGCACAAAGACTTCCCTCCATCAAGATTTGAAAGTATCTTGTCCCCCTATTGGTCCTTTGGTCAGGTGTCAGCCAGGTTCACTGAGCTTGTTAACCCTTTACAGATAAAAGAGACATTAACCCTTCACTGTCTGTTTATGACATAGTCCTTCTGGCTAAAATGATAAACTATTCAAATGTAAGACAAAGCAATGTGTTTTCTGGGTTCACAGATGGCTCCAGTCCCTTTTGCCATCCTTAAGTTTGCCAAGTAGCAGCAGAGTGAAATTAAATGAGACTGACCAGTTTCCCTGCTGCTATTCAGAACTCTACTGACATCTGTGACATTATCAAGAATCACATCAGTTTCAAGCTACTGATCTTTGGGAAAACAACCCAGCAGCATCACAGGCAGACACTGGCTACGTCCCAGTAAAAGAGAGGCATGGGAAGAAAGATTAGCCTGGTGCAGAGTTATCCCTTCACAAGGGAGGGACGAGAAAATAATACCCTAGCAGACACCCACGCTCTCTCCCTTGCAACTAACAGTTCCGAGGGAGGGATTCAATAACAGAAACCCTCCATTCATTCTTTCAGCAGCAATGAGGCAATGCAAAACATAGAGACAGAAAGCTGCTTTCCTCTAGCAGCTAGGGAAGGATTGAATTTCAAACACCTATTACCCAGATGCTGAGAGATGAAGCCTCAAGTAACTCCTCCCTCCCAGAATCCAAGGCAGCAGGAGTTCTGGCCTTCTTCGAACGTTATTGATCCCCCATATACGGCTGTTGGGCTTCCCTCATCTTTCATATCTACCTTTGCCTATCAGATTCAGGCCTTCTGCTAGTAGGCATCCAATAACTTTTTCACGCACTGGTAGTTGAGTATTTAAGTCATGCCACTGTGCTGTCAACCTCTGTGTCTTGGAAAATAAAATACTGCAAGATATTAACTACTTAATTCCTTTTCCAAGATACAGTGTACCTAAGGGCAAGACCAAGGACTTATCACATAATTACTTAAAGCCAAGATGAATTGATTAACATCACTGATGAAAGCAAAGTTTCCTGCTTGCTGATTTTAATGATTTAAGGCACCTCGATTTTAATCTCATGCTGCAATCGTATTTTGTTTAGGGAAACAAATATTGGTTCATTCTCATTGGCTGATATAACAATTAAAACTCATTGATATGCAATCAAGTACCAAAATCCGGTACTTTTTTTTTTTTTGGTTAATTAAGTGGATGCACTATCTATACACATTTATTTAAGTAGTTATATAGTTTAAGTATACATTTATTCAGATTTTTTTTTATTACTGTTGGAATATGCATGTGACCCAACAATCTCTTAAACCCAACTGAAATGGGTGTAGAGAGGGGTTACACAAATCTCAGATCTGGTGTGCACATTCTAGCTCATCAAAGCATGTCATGTGAGGTTTCAAAAAGCCAGTATCACACTGGTCATAAATGTCATTGTGAAACGTATGTACATGTACTATGAAAGGAGTTATGTATCTGTACCAGAAAATTATGTTCTTAAGCACATAAGGTAAAAAGTAGGTCATCAAAAGGTGACATGCCTCAGACGAGGAACAGACAGGAGGTAAGAAATGTGCATCTCTCTGTGGGAATATAAATTAAGCATTGCTAGCTAACACAATGGTTGCCAATTTACATACAAAGTCAAATGTTAGCAAAGAGATGTGATTTCCACAGGAAAGGAGCCCGCAGGAAAAAAGCAAGCCATGGAGAGTATCCTGTCTAGGAGTAAAGACAATGAAACCTTGGGGGGGAATATTTCTAGAAGGCAAAGAAGATACCCTGGTATCCAGCACCTATGAAATAAAGTCAGCATGTTTGCATTCATGAAAGTAGGGGTCTCAGCCAACCTTGGCTGCAGACTTTGGGTGAGACAAGCATTTTTGACAGGAGGTTAACCTTTTGGTTGAATTTAGTTTCTAGAAAGCATCTAATGATTTTGTTTAAGATGAATGCATTTCTTTCCACTATTCTTACTCACTATTACTTGAATCTTTGATAATAAACTTATTCTTGTTTTCAATATACCTCTATCTGTGATGTTAAGCAAAATGCTGATCCTGAGCTGAAACTAACAACCTGGCAAGTGCTGTTCCTTTGTGATTGGCAGATCTGGTAACTGTGTAGTGTCCAGTGGATATGGGACTGAACATGGCAGAGATCGCTCCAAGGATTCGGGCATTGGCATGTGCCTATCACTACCTGTACAGAGAGAACGAGGACTGCAGAAGCCTAGAGGGTGGTGCTTGTGCAACCAGAGGCAAAAGATTTTCTGTCCAATAGAAACTGAAAGTACTTTTCCCCTCCTTAATATCCAGTGCATATTTATTTAAAGGGTTAAAAGATTATACTAAATGTAGGCATTAATGTAAGCTGTCATAATTTCAAGTTTAATTTGACAGGTTTATTTTTAAAAAGAAAAATGTATTTAAATACAAAATCTGTTCACTGATTTGTATCCACTCTGCTTAAAGCAGTCGTCACTTTTCAGAATGTAATGTGAAAAGGCATCACATTCAGCATATCTACTACATGTCTACTCAGGGTTACACTTGACTTAAAATAAAATAAGTTTTTATTGATTTCTAGTATTCTTTGTATTCCAATGCCAACACAACACAAAGGGGAGCTGGATTCTAATCCTTTTTGTACTTTGAACAGAAAGATTGTCATTCTGTTTGTCACCGTTTGTCACCCAGCTACCCTGGTATAACCCTACTGTACATAAGAGAGTTACACGGGTATAAATAAGGAGCATAACATGGCCTGCTGAGTTTAGCACCAGCATCTCTCTTTCACACTGAGGCAGAGGGGTTACACTGCAACCTACAGTTTTGGATGTCTCGAGAAAACATCACGGCGTAGTCAGGAGTTGCATGCCTATATCAGAGAGCTGAGGTTCACATGCCAAACACTTGCTAAGCAGACCATAACAGATTCAGAAGTGAGGGAGAAAAGCACAAGGTTAGAGTTTTCGTTTGTTCCTGCTTATTTAGGGTAAAGGAAATAAAAGAAAGAAAGCAGCAGAAGAGGCAGGTTGAGCGAAGACGTGTGCTAAAAAAAAAAAAAAGGAAATGCTGTTGGCTAGTATTCCATTGACAGCAGGAAGACCGGAGGGAGGGGCAAGATTCTGGTATAGCTAAGAGATGCTGTAGGCCAGAGCTCCACTTAGAGCAGGAAACCGAGGCATAGCTAGAAAGTGCTAAAAGAACAGGAGTACTTGTGGCACTTTAGAGACTAACAAATTTATCGCAGCATGAGCTTTCGTGAGCTACAGCTCACTTCTTTAAAACCTAGAAAGTGTTGTAGCCCAAGATCTGCTAGGAGCAGTGAGTCACTAGTACAACTAGGAAGTAGCTGGAACCCAGAACTCCACTAGGTGCGCGGAAGACTCTGGGTGATGGTTTCACGCCTTCAGGGGTGACAGAACTCTTTGCTGTTCAGGGTGACCCAGACAAGTGTGAAGCAACGCCTGGGGAAGTCTGGCTATTAAGGAGGGGGACAGGTGCCCCTTAGTCCACAGGTTATGAGGACTTAGAATCGATGGCTACAGCCAGTGGCTAATCCTACTGAGTCAATGGCAAGGAAGAGGTGCAACATACAGAGCCCCATTGGTGGTTCACTACTCTATATCAACTACACCTATCAGGCCTGAAAAACTCATTATACTTAACATATTGCTGTCACAGTTTCTGTCTATAAAAAATGTTGTGCGAGATTAAATGAAAGCCAGTGACAAACTGGTCATTAATATCATTGTGAAATCTATGGGAAATTATGGATACTTACTAATATTATGCTAAAAAGAGAGAGAGGTTTTATTCCAGATTGGAAGGAGGATAGTTGCCTCTAATGCAAAGTAAGCATTGTGAAACAACACAAAGGAAGTTTTACTTGCATATGAAGGCAGCAGGAAAAACAGGTGACAGAGGGATGTGAAACCAACAAGGGGGAATCTGAACCTCAGGATGTCATCCTGATTCTGGAAACTAAGACAATAAACTTGGGAAATATGAGGAGAAAGACATCTTATCTGAAACCTTCATGGAGGGAGGTGATTCATAAAAAGAGAAGTCTGGATCCTGATTTAATTGAAAAGTCAGCAAGCTTTTCAGAAGGATTTTGAGGGCGAGAAACTATTTGAGACAAATGATTATAACGTGGCTAAAGTTAAGTTTACTCTCTTAGAAGCATATTATACTTTTGTTTTATTTGTAACCAATTCTTTTTCCACTATCCTTACTCAGTACCACTCGAAGCTCTGCTCTTATTAATAAACTTATTCTTGGTTTTATTATAAACTCATCTCAGTAATATTAAATAAAATGTGAAGCCTCACCTGAACCAAAGAGGCTGGTGTGTACAATGTGTCTTTGGAGACTGCAAACTTGGTAATTTCTGTGAGTGTCCAGTGACAGGGGAACACTCTTCAAGTGGGCGGGAGTTGGGGTACACCTAAAAGTTGACCTGGCAAAGCGAAGGAGTACAGGAGGTTGGTTGGTGGCTAACAGACTGGTGTGACAGGAAGTTGACACCCAGTTTAGCACCAGAAAGTCTCTCTCAGTGGCAGGGAAGTAACAAGGTGAGTCAACTGATTTGGGATAGCACTATAGGACAGGAATGTCTACACTGTTATTTTTAGCTCACAGTGCAAGACCGAAGCAGTTGATTCAGTCTCTGAGACTTGCTACTTGAGGGGCAGAGGGAAGTTGCAGTGTAAACATATACTCACTGTTAGAAAACAAAAACAAGTCAAGACAAAAAGAGAGTGCCTGTAATCTGAAATCAAGTTTCACACATACTTTCAGCAACTCCTTGGAAGGCAAATCCTGGAGGAGAGTATGGAAACAACAGAACAAAACACTGGCTCCCAAGGCTGTAGGAGAATTCACTCCTGCTCCATTGCACCAGAGAAAGTTATCCCTGCAATGAGTGAAACTGACTACAACTCAGTTTCTCTCTAGCTGCATCTACACAAGAGAATTGCCACTACTGTAGTTTACACTGGGATGACTGAACCTAGGCAAGCTGCAACAGTGCATCCTTCCCATCCTCCCTTTCCCCCACTCCATCACCATTAGCCAACCTTTTGTAAGCAAGCAATACTTATGAGTCAACAGGCAGCACTCCATCCAAGTGACTGTAGATTGTAACATCTTCTCCACAGTCTTGACACAGACTGCAGATGCCATGGAAAAACATCAGTAGTTCCAAAGTCACTTCAGCAGTATCTACAGTAGGCTGTTTTGGCAAAATTCTTCCAGTGGTTCAGCTCTGCCACTCCTAGCATTAGCATACTGAGACCTAGGCACCCACTAGCCCTTTGTCCACTGCGTCATCCAAAACTCCTCAGAGCAGGAATACGCAACATGGTGGTTAAAATGCCAGTGATTAACTGTCTACATTAGCAGTCCCACCACTGGGGCTCTGCAAACGTAGTCTTGGGGTGGGGAAGAGGAGAGACGAACAAACCCTAGTGGGGGGAAAAAACAAAGTCATCCTGAGTTTTAAGACTGGAGATTATATTTTAATTTCTTTCAATTATTGTTCTAATTAGTGGTAGTACTTTAAGGAAATAACCAGTCTCAGAACTTTTCAGATCAAGTTTCTTCCTCAAAGAAGTCTGTTTTGCTGCCATCAGATACATTCGAATCATTAGCTTGGCTATAGAGGGAGTAATCACCAAATAGTACATCATCATCATAATACAGGTCTCTCACAACTTACGCGCATTTAACATACGCAATTTCAACTTTACGCGTATGGCTGGAGTGGGGAGGAGTGGCCTCAAGATTTAAAGGTCCTGGAGCACCAGCTGTGGCTGGGAGTCCCAGGGCCTTTAAATCACCCAGTGGGCTCACAGCTGCAGAGGTGGCTGGTAGGCCCTGTGGCAAACTAAAGGGCCTGGAGGAGCCCTTTAAACCCCGCCCGCAGTTCCAGCGGCTGGGCAGGGGTTGGGGGGCATTTAAAGGGCAGTGGGACTGAAACCCCCACCTAAGATAAGACTTGCCTGTAGTGGAAATAGGCTCTTTACATAAAAACACAAGAGATTATTATTGTCGTCAATTATTTTTACGTAGACAATACAGTAGACTATTGGGCAAGTTTGGTTTTTATTTTATTTAATTTTTTATTTTATTTAAATTAGTCTTAGACTTACAGTCTAAAAAGTATAAAAAAGAGGATGGCTTGTAAAAGAAAAAAAAATTGTTTCTCCTACAATTTGAGTGAAGCTGAAGTATAACATTTAAAAAAATGGACTTCAATTTACATAGCATCCTATTACAGCTAACCATTATTGTTTGTACAACAGCTTCATAATGCCAGCAATGTTCTGGGAATAGCAGCTAATGGATGCTGCAGAACCAACAGAGTAGCAAGTACTGCTTATGGGCTTCCAATCATAACAGTAGGTATTTTAAAATCATTTCCCCTTCTCTGCTTGTTTAGCATTAATAAGCTCACTAACACTTCAAAACTGAAGTATGAATGTTTTTATCATTTCTCCCCCATCCCCACACACACACTCATTATTATAGGGTTCCCAATTCTTACTTGGCTGCCTTTTTAACTACAGAGAGAACTTTGTACAGACTTTGCAAACAGTTAAGGAAAAGATAGGTCACATTTTAGGCTAACCCACTGAGTGACATTATCCTTTTATGCTTTACACACTTAGCCTTATAATGGGCATTTCCCCATTTAGGACCATATGAATGGTATTTGTGTTTGGTTCAATTAACATCTTGCTGTGGGAAGAAGCAAGATATTTAATGAACTCCTACGGCAAAAGACCAAACAGCAGATGGTAAGGAAAGCCTACATTTTGAGTCCACTTAGTATTTCAAGTTCTCCAATACCAACACTGGAGAATGTACTGATGTACACATGCCTGGGATGTTACTTACAAATCCCAATGCATGAGGAAGAGAATACATCTTACTTCCTTTTAAGTGCCTGAAATTCACTGATTGACCAAAGAAAAAAAATTCCCTCAGTATGCTTGTAAATTAATTAGTACAAATTTATAAAATAATTGTGTGCATGGTAAACTCTGCATGCGATTGCCCCAAGAAACACTTTCCTGGTAGTAGTGTGCTTGAATGAAGCTCCGCTCCACTCCACAAGCTTAACAGATTTAATAGAAGATATTTGCTTCTTCTTGACTGCCACTTTTAACTATAGCTGATAAAAAAGAATGAACGTTTCATGCAGGTTTTCCTAAGAAGCAGTATGTTTTTCCAAGCTCATCTCTATTGGTAGATAGAATAGCTCCCCTCCACTGACTTCTTTAGATCCACGTCTAGTCACAGCAGCTGAGGATCCGGCCCACTATTTTATTATAGCTATTAGCACACCAAAACTGTTCACATTTTACATAATGTCACCTGGCCCTTTGTCATGGTATAATTCCCCACTCTGAATCTTAGCGTCCAAAAGACGGGGTACCAGCATGAATTCCTCTAAGCTTAATTACCAGCTTAGATCTTGTAGTGCTGCCACCAACCAGGAATTCCAGTGCCTGGTACACTTTGGTCCCCTCAAAACATTGCCCGGGGACCCCCAAGACCCAGACCCTCTGGATCTTAACACAAGGAAAGTAAACCCTTTCCCCCACCGTTGCCTCTCCCAGGCTTCCCCTGGAAGATTACTGTGATTCAAACTCCTTGAATCTAAAAACAGAGAGGAAAATTCACCTTCCTCCCTCGTTCTCTTTCCCCCTCCCAGACTCTCCCTAAGACAGAAAGTAATCCTAACAAGAGAGGAATTAACCTCTCTTCCCTCTATTCCCTCCTTTCTCCCCATCAATTCCCTGGTGGGATCCAGACCAGTCCCTGGGGTCTCATCAGAATAAAAAAAAAAAAAAGTTCTTAAACAAGAAAAGTTTTTAATTAAAGAAGGAAACAGTAAAAATTATCTTTGTAAATTTAAAATGGAATAGGTACAGGGTCTTTCAGCTATAGACACTGGGAATACCCTCCCAGCCTAAGTATACAAGTACAAATTAAAATCCTTTCAACAAAATACAAATTTGAACTTCTTCCAGTCAAATACACATTTGCAAATAAGGGAAAACAAACATAAGCCTAACTCGCCTTATCTACCTAGTACTTAATATTTTGAATCTATAAGAACCTATATCAGGAAGACTGGAGAGAAACCTGGTTGCATATCTGGTCATTCTCAGAACCAAGAGAGAACCACCACCAAAAACTAACAGCACACACAGAAACTTCCCTCCCTCAAGATTTGAAAGTATCCTGTCCCCTGATTGGTCCTGTGGTCAGGTGACAGCCAGGCTTACCGAACTTGTTACCCCTTTACAGTCAAAAGAGATATAAAGTACTTCTGTTCTATTAACTTCTACTATCTGTTTATGACACTCTTTCATCCAAAAATATTAAATAGAACTAGAAGACAAAGATGTTTGATTCAGGACTTTGATATGTCTGTTCATCCAACACCAGCTCTATTATTATTCTTGTCAGATTCTTAAGCCATACTACCCAAGAGCTTTCCAGAAGTGCATTAAGCAACATGATTAGTATTTGTCATGTCTAGTACTTCCAGTGTTGTAAATGGGCTGCTGAATCCTGGAATGAAGGCAGGCTGTCTGTTGGACTGCAGAGGAGGAATGGACCAATGACACTTGACTAGATTTCCTGAATGAGAGCAACTGGGGGCGGGAAGATGCACTAGGTAGGAGCATAGCGCTTTACAGCAGTTGGGGCTGAGCTCCGCTGCTAACTGCAGAAAACCTGGACTGATGAAGCAGTTTACCACTGTAGCACGGCACATGCTGGGCCTCTCTGGTTTCGGCCCCTGTTGCCTTCTTCAATCAGTCAAGATGCCTCAGCTTGATCTAACACCAGTGTTCTTTATTTACAGTTGTTTTTCCACCACCACTTTCCACCTACACAGAGGTTTCTCAGCCAGCTTTGCCAAGTGCAGGCCTGAGCAGCAACAGACCAGAAGGCTCCTGGCTGCCACCTCCCTGTGTGCCTGGCCTCCCTCCCTGGGAGGGAGGCCCTCATTTATAGCCCTGGTTAATGAGGCTGGCAGGTGCTGCTCCTTAGCAGGCAGACACTGGCAACAAGCCCCAATCCATTCCCCTTGATTGAGCCTGGAGTGGCAGGGGCTGATCAAGTGCTTCTCACTCAGCACCCTGTCACAACCACCCTGAGCAGTTTATCATGGTTTCTTCAGAGGCAAGAAATGTTATCTATTTCTACAATATGTAATAGAAATATCTAACAGGAGGAAGCATTAAAGGGATATCAACTTAAAAATCCACAAAACACATCTAATTAAAAACCACTACTATTATTACAATAACCAAAAGAGTAGAGGGCAAAGTCCCTTTTGTTTACTCTGGCCTGGTTTACACTACGCATTTAAACTGAATTTAGCAGCGTTAAACCGATTTAACCCTGCACCCGTCCATACAACGAGGCCCTTTATATCACTATAAAGGGCTCTTTAAACCGGTTTCTGTACTCCTCCCTGACGAGAGGAGTAGCACTGAAATCGGTATTGCCATGTCGGATTAGGGTTAGTGTGGCCGCAAATCGACGGTACTGGGCCCCGGGCAGACTATCTATCAAGTAGCGGGGGGGGGAGGCACCATGGGGCTTTCAGGCCAGATCACAACCTAAACTCGGATGCACTGGCCAGTAAAAGGAAAAAGCCTGCACACTTTTGAATTTTATTTCCTGTTGCCCAGCGTTGATCTCTGATCAGCACAGGTTCCATCGCAGTCCCAAATCCAAAAAGTAGCTCAACATGTGACCATACAGGAGTACGATCGATCGCTGTATGGGGACAAATCGTTCTACTCAACGCTTCGTTACAGAAGACTAAATGAAAAGCATTGAAAATTCTCCAGGCTCTGATAGAGGCACAGCAGGGACTCAGCACAGTGCTGCAGACAAGCGTAACGGAAAGCCAAAGAATCAAATGGATGCTCATGAGGGAGGAGAGGGGACCTGAGGATCCCGCTATCCCACAGTCCCCGCGTCCCAAAAAGCATTGCATTCTTGGCTGAGCTCCCAGGTGCTGTATGGGTAAAACACTGTCTGGGGGGTCAGAGGATATCTCGTCATTTATCCCCCTCCCCCCACGTGAAAGAAAGGAAAAAATCGTTTCTTGCCATTTTTCAATGTCACCGATGGTCTACTGCATGCGTCTGGTAGACACGGTGCTGCGGCGATGAGCAGCAGCACATCCCCTCCCTTCCTTTTCCTGATGCAGCCATTGGGACAAAATGGTGGAAAAACCGTCATCAAAACCATCCGGAGGCTCCGGCTGGCCTCGGCGAGGTCAGCTCGGGAGCCGCTGGCAAAAATGGGATGACTCCCGTCAGCCACCCCCCTCCCCCCCCCCCCCCCCCCTCGCAGACGGTACAAAAATGCTGGATAACCGACTCAGAATACCAGCTGGAGCCTGAGCTCCATCAGCGCCCGCCCCCCACCGCCACCCCCGACCCTGTCGTGCTAAATAAAAGAATGCTGTACTCCCTGGCTATCATACGCAGCGGGAGGCTGCGTCCTCTCCCCCGCACCCTGTAATGTCCTGCTGGACATCATAAGCAGCTGGAGGCGGCCTCCCCCTCATTTTTTCACTCAAAAGTCAGTGTTTCTTATCTGCATTCTTTATTACTTCATTCACACAAATGGGGGGACATTGCAACGGTAGCCCAGGAGGGTTTGCAGGGAGGAGGAAGCGAACGGGTGTGGTTATTGCAGGGGCACCCCTGATGGCATGCAGCTCAATTCTGCGGATCTCGGGGCTCGGACCGGAGCGGCTGTGTCTCTGCTCTCTAGTAGACTTGCCCATATTCAGCAGGACTGACGATTTTTTAGCAAAACATAAAGAAGAGAATGACCTGGGGAGTCATTCCCATTTTTGTCCATGCGCCCCCGGCCGAGCTCAGTGAGGCCAGCCAGGAGCACCCATGACGGCAGCAGACGGTACAAAATGATTGATAACCGTCATCGCCAATTCCCAATTGCAAACGGTACAAAATGATTGATAACCATCATCTCATCACCAATTTACAATGGCAGACGGTGCAATAGGGATGGTAACCATCTCTGCTACCTTGCAAAGGCAAATGAATGCTGCTGCTGACACACCTCTGTCAGCAGCATCCAGTACACATACGGTGACAGTGACAAAAGGCAAAACGGGCTCCATGGCTGCCATGCTATGGGATCTGCCAGGGCAATCCAGGAGAAAAAGGGCGCGAAATGATTGTCTGCCGTTGCTTTCACGGAGGAAGGATTGAGTGACGACATTTACCCAGAATCACCCGCGGTACTGTTTTTGCACCATCATGCATTGGGATCTCCACCCAGAATTCCAGTGGGCGGGGGAGACTGTAGGAACAATAGGATAGCTACCCACAGTGCAACGCTCCGGAAATCGACGCTAGCCTCGGTACATGGACGTACACCACCGAATTAATGTGCTTAGTGTGGCTGCGTGCACTTGACTTTATACAATCTGTTTTACAAAACCGGTTTATGTAAAATTGGAATAACCCCATAGTGTAAACATACCCTGTGATAATTTGACTATGTGGAGTTAGTTTCACTCTTCCTCCCCCACAGACACTTAGTCCTGTTTCTGTGGGTCTTTCACCCAGCAAGAAGGAAAAGAAAAACCCATTAAAAGAACAGAAAGAGGAAATTATAAAACATCAAAGGCAATGAAGATGCTAATACAGTACCTTCCCCCCCCCTCAAATTGTTTAAAATAACTAATACAGGTAAGTGTGGCAGATAACAAGTCCATAAAGAGCACCCAATAAACACAGATTTGTGTACAGAAAAGAATCCAAGATGTGCCAAATAGAGAGACAAGAAGAAAATAGCAGAGAATCCTGTGGCACCTTATAGACTAACAGAAGTTTTGGAGTGTGAGCTTTCGTGGGTGAATACCCACTTCGTCAGACGCAGGTCTTCACCCACGAAAGCTCACGCTCCAAAACTTCTGTTAGTCTATAAGGTGCCACAGGATTCTCTGCTGCTTTTACAGATCCAGACTAACACGGCTACCCCTCTGAAAGAAGAAAATAAAATACTTCACCTGGCCCGCAATCTAACAAGCTTCAACCACCACCATATTTAACTTCACAGTTCTTGAATTAGTTAACCTAGTCTACAGCCAGGTTCTCTACCAAAGCTCTAAAGTACAGTATCGCTCTTGCCAACCCTTTACCAAGGGATGTGGTATGTTTTCTGCCACTTGGGAGCCCGGATATTTTTGTGGTCCAGGATTTACCAGACTTATATTATACAGGAAGTCAGCCTAGATAACCATGAAGTCTTGAATTCCTTGTTTTTCCTAGATGACGCTTTAGAGGACTAGCTAATTGTTATGTCATGATCCCACAGGCGGGTGGGAGGATGGAGACTTTGCATGTTCTTGCTGACAGGGCTTGACAGGTATTTCAACTGAATGATCCATCGCTCCCCTCCTCTCCCCTCCCCTCCCACTCAAGAGTTTTAAACACAAAATCATATCCCTCCCATTTCAAATTAAGGCTGGGAAAGATGGAGATCAGGTTTGTCTTTTGCAATGTGTGAGGTACAGGAGAAGCTAGATGGAGGAAGCACTGGTCTGCCAAATAAATGCAAGTGTTCATTCAACAGAGAGTTTATGAACTGCTGGTTCAACAGGTAGCTACTACTTTATTGTTTAAATCTCTATGACCTCAATCCTATGAAGATCTATACATGTGCTTTACATAGTGTGTAAAGTTATGCATAGGCTTACACAATCAGATTTTCATAAATGCCTAAGGGAGTTAGGCAAATATTAAGTGTGGGATTCACAGGGGGGAAACTTTGGTCCTACAGTAGCTGACAGGAGTTTTGTAAATGCCACCTTTTACATACCAACATTTAGATACCATTGGAATTCATAAAAATCCTTTTGGCTACTGCTTAATCCTGTAGGCACACAGGCACTTTAGGGATCAAAGTTTCCATAGTTTAGAGTCCCTGAGGCACCTACATTTCAACAGCTAGGCTCGTGCACAGTCGCCCAAGTCCTGAGATCACTAAGCAGAGAAGGCTGACCCTGTTAAGACACCTAACTCTATGAGAGGATTCACAACTGTGAACCTTGAGTGGAGGGAGATGTCTCCCTCTGGCCTGGAGTTAGTTACCTAACTCTCTTTGAGAGGAGGAACTTACACAATACTCCTCCTCTCCTAGTCAATAGGAAATGCTGAGTTTAGGTGGCTCCCCACTGAACATGTTGGCTTTTATTAATCTCTTTCTTAGGCCCTCTCTCTCCATACATTGCATAGCGGGCCTGGGTGCCTAACTCAGGATTAGGACTTCCAGTAGGTGCTACAATGCCTAAATCCCCCATAGGCTGCTATAAAAAAGCCCAGTCTAGCTTGTATCCAGAGGAAAGAAACTTAAGTATACTTTTTAATCATCTGCTTTATATTGTCTATATTTCACCTACTAAAAGTACTAGATATAATTAGGTATCACAAGGTCTTCTTACTTTTATATAAACTGTCCATTCACAGAGAGTCATGACTAAATATATTACCATACATTAACGTTTCCTAAACCACAATATCATTCAATAGCCTGGAATGATATAGTTGGTATTTGGGAGTAGGAGACATTTGAAAAGTTATATACTAAAACAAGACTCTCCAGTTGCTGTCCCATGGCAGAGAAAGGTAAGGCATATAGATAACACACATTACTCTAACAAACAAGAACTGTTCAAAGATACATCAACAGTTTGTTAGCAGTTTCATAACATTCCAGAGCACTTTACCATCAACCTGCAACACTGCTAGCTGCAGCTGTTATTTTTCTGTTCAACAACTGTACTGCCCATATAGGAGATAAAAAACAAGCTAGTTAATAACCTTTGATTCAGCCTTTATATCCAAAACTTATTTCTATAGATTATATATACTGGTTTCACTACAGAAATCATACCAATATTTTGTTTTGGGCCACTACTATATTAGAGGTGAAATTCAATATAAAAAAAACCCACAACTTGAGTTGAGGACACTGTCATCTGGGGAAAAGAGACTCACTCCTCTTCAAAGACTGTTCACCTCCAGAAACACACAAGAGTAAAAGTAGTTTTCCTCATTCACTGATGTACTGGATAACTCTTCCCTGTTTAGTCAACTTCCCCTTTTGTTGTTAAGGTGAGTACTTCACACACACTAGCTGGAAAGAGAAAAGTGTTGTAAAAACAATAGGAAAGTAGGATTTTAAAGACACAATAAGGCAGATGTAACACCTGAAAACATTGCCTCCATTAACTAAAGGGGGGGGGGCATAGAAAAGTATTGAGGACAGAATATGTTGTTAAGTACACAAATTTTTACAATTATTTTCCCTTCTGTGATATCCTTTTGGTTCTCAATGGTTCACTAAAAAATGTATCATCCTGCACTGAAGCTTCTAGAATCTATGTTATCTTCACTGAAACAGAATTCCTAAAAAGGATTTGTTTAACACAGGGGAATGCCTGTCCCAAACCCAAACAGCCTGGAAAAAGTACTCCTAGGGGCATTCTGCACCAAAAAAATAAAAACTCAGTGCAAAATTTTGCAAATTATATTTGTTAAATAAATGTGGATATTCCAGCATGGCATTGGGGAGACAGGCCATTAACTGCACAGATGTGGGAGATCACTGTGCAGCACCCCCTCCGACACAGACTCAGCAGTGAGGCTACATCCAATCCACACACAGCTCAAAGACCGGGCCTGCAGAAACACCCCAGGGCTCTGCCCCTCCAAGCCATGTGCACCATGTGTGGGCAGGCAGGATCCAAGCATGGAGAGGCTTAGTGTGTGAGGGATCCAGGTGTGGGTTGAGAGGGTTCTGTGTGGCGCAATCTGGGTGCAGGTGGCTCAGGGATCCAGGTGTAGGGGGGAGCTGGATGCACACGGGCTTGTTGGTGGGTGGAGGGGGTTGTGGGGGCAATGGTAATGGGACTCTGTGGGGGGGGTCCAGCTGAATGTGGTTGGGGGTCTGGGTGTGTGGGGGGGTATAGAGCTCGGCAGGGGCATCTGGATGTGGGGGGCTCAGTGAGGGGTCCAGATGCTGGGGGACTGGGGCTCACTGGAGTGGGGATTCAGGTGCAACTGGCTGGGGTTCAGTGAGGTGGGGATCTGGGTGTGGGTGGCTCGTTGGGGTGGTCCAGGTGAAGAGGGAGTGGGGCTCATTGTTAGAGTTTCAAGTCAGGGAATGAGGCTCAGCAGGAGGGTCTGGGGTACGAGGGGATTGGGATCTGGATGCACTGGGGTTGGGTGGATGGGGGAGCAGCTCCCTGTACATGGATCCCTCCTCCCCTAGCGATGGATGCAGGAAATAGGGGGTGGGGGTAAGTGTGCAGAGCTTCCTGCATCTGAGGGTGGGTCTTATCCAGCCCTGGATGCAGTGCAGGGGAAGAGGGGGTCCCATCCTCCTCAGCCCAGCTGGGATTATCAGCTGAGCCCAGCGCAGGATAGGAGCCACCACCCAGGTCTTCCCCATCCCCATCCCCTACCTCTCTGATGGCTGCCCTGCAACATACTTCTGGGGAGGGTCGCATGACCACTCTTGTGGCTTCCCTTTGCTTTCCAGTCAGAAAGTCGTTTTTCTGCGGGAAAGCAAAGAAAACCGCAAGGGACATAAATTATGTGCATGTGCAGTGGTGCAGAATTCCCCCAGGAGTAAAAAAGAGTGCATTCAACAACAACTAAAAAAAATTATTTAAAATAAGTATTGTCAGAGTAATTAATAACTAGCAAAGTAATCAAGTGTTTACTTGCCTCCTTACGAAGCTATCAATTTCAATCTACAGACTTTGACTGGCACTCAAAGTTTACTACAATGCTCTCCAAAAGTGAAATGTATCACCTATCTAACTTACCAAATAAAATTAATACTTTTATTGAGTTTTGGCTGGAACCTGCCGTCCCATCATGCAACTGACCAGTCTGTGGCTGCAGTCAGTAGTTAAAATCTGATCCGAGCTCACTTTTATCACTACTTACTGCCAGAAATTCTGCACACCAGCACCTGATAAGAAATTCAGAGATAGCTTATAAAATTATAATAAATTATGTTGGATGTGCGTCCCCCTACTTTGTGTTGACCCAGAAAAAAATCAGCATGTTACCTCAAAAATTCCTATTGCCCCATTTTAAATAAGAGAAAAATGCTACTTTTAGCATTTCGCTGACAAGTCATAATAGACTACATAATAAAATGCCACAGGTCAGATTTTCAGGACATCCCATTTTACAGTAATGTCTCCTCCCCAAGGCAACCTCAGAAAGTCTAATATGGATAGGAGGTTTTTAACAAAAATATCTAGTTTTTAATAAGAACAGATTTTAAAATGTTAAGGTGTTAAAAAAAGTGAACGGTACAGAGTTTAAATTGTAGAAGTTTCTGGTTATCAGGGAATAACGTACAGATTATCAAGGGGTGTAAAATTCGGTTTAAGATGATGGCATAAGGAATACATAATCTGCAATATCCCCAACTGGAGGTGTAAAAGGTTAATGGGTCAAAGTACAGATATTGACATATGAGAGTATGTTGTTCATATAATGGCTACATTCAGGTGTGGAGTATCGTGAGTGGATACGATGAGGATGGAATGACCCTCATTTGGTGAGATTTAATGTTCAGTGAGTTTACAGCTCCAATTCATATGGTCCAATAGACAAGTACATGCATAAGTCAATCTCACAGACTGAAGTCTTCATGCTAAATCACAGCATGTAAGCCATGAATGCACATCCTCACCAACTCCCTTCCTATAGCACCTTAACAAAAGGATAAACAATTAAAAACAAAACCTGAGTCTTTTCTAGCTTAGCTACCCCTGTCCTTTGCAAGAGGCCGACAAAGCACATTTCCAAACCAGGTCTCTGAAATCCGAGCACTTCCTTGTTTCCTCTCTCCATATCATATTGTTGTATTTCCCTCCAACCCTCCCAAACACAAATACTTCATTTTGCCTCGCTCTATTTCCACACTAGGCCAAGCATTACCTTGGCCAGATCCCATTTCCCACCAGGATAAATGCAGAAAAATAAAAATAACCTCGCCACGAGACAGTCACCCAGCCAAGGACAGAAAAAGGTTATGCACGCGCCAAAGAAATGCTTAATAGCAGCAACATCCTTCCCCCTGGCGCACACAATTTTAAGCGACAATCCACTTATTTGCACTAACACTTGCATCTAGGCTGGCGAAGCAGAGCTGCACTAGATGCGTTGCTAGGCAGGCCGCCGATGCCGAGCGGACTTTGTATTTTTTTTCCCCTACCGGTCGGAGAAGTGAATTGTACGGAGACGGACAGGAAAGGGGTTGCATGGCGAGGCATGAGAAGAGCTGCGCGCCCGGAGTGGCGGACGCATCTGCATGCCTGGGGGGAGGCGGGGGAGCTCCGCACGTACGGGGAGATGCAGGGCAGGGGGAACCTGCACTCCTGAAGCGAGAAGGCAATTGCATACAGAAAGGGCAGGGAGAGCTGCATGCCTGAGGGGGGCTACGACAGGGGGGGGCCTACAACATGGGGGAGGGGAGCCCACGGGAGACTTGCAGGAGGGGGGGAGCAACCTACACGCCGGAGGGAGGGCAGCCGGATGCCTGCACGGAGGGAATCAGCTGCGTGCCTAGAAGAAGGGGGGTGCAGGGTGGGGGATATCTGGAAGGAAGGAGCGCAAGGATTTGAGCAGGGAAGCGCTCGCATGGGCGGCAGGAGCTGCCGGAGGGCCTGCAGCCAGGAGCTCCCCCTGCCCGCTGCCTGACTGGCCAGCGGCGGAGCACCAGCCGCCGCTCGGGGCGCTAGCAATGGGGAGCGCGGCGGGCGAGCTGACCTGGGGCGCTGAGCAGGAAGTCCAGGGTGCTGTGTCGCGCTGCTGCTGCCATGGCGAGGCGGAGCCCTGTGCCATGCCTGGTGGCGGCGGCCGCTGCTGCTGCTGCCGTCCGAGCCTGTGTGCGCGGTGTGCGGCGGGCTGTGGGAGCGCAGGGGGAGGGACCCGCCAGCGCCGCCCAGCCCACTCTGGGGGAGCGCAACCGCGGCGGCTTCCGGGGGCCAGGCGGGGCTGCAGGCGGCCCGCAGAGGCCAAACCTGGAGGCGGGGAAGGGGGGTCTCTGCCTCACTTCGCTGCGGTCCACAGGTCGTGGGACACTGGGCAGTAATTAAACAGCAAACAAAGCCTGGCGCCCTACTGCGCCCCCCCAGCCTAGGTAGTAGCCCCGCAGCTGGCAGTTCTTGGCCCGTGGTGCTCCCACACTGTGGCAGGACCAGCCCGCACAACACTTTGGTTCCTTGAGTTGTAAGCCGAGCAGGGAATGAAAGAACGGCCATATTGGGTCAGAGCAAAGGTCCAGCTAGCCCAGCAGCCTTTCTTCCAATGCTAGGCACCTCAGAGGCAATGACCAGAACAGGTAATCATCAGGTGAGCCAGTCCCTGCCCCGGCATCAGGTAGTCAGAGGTTTAGGGACACGTAAGAACCTATAACCATCTTTTTGTTGTGCTTCTTCAGTGCCCAGCCCGTGACTGGGGCTCCTGTGTTCAACAGCACTGCAAAACAAATACTTGTCATAGCTTTAGGTGGTTCAGTTGCTGCCCTGAGCCTCGCTTTGGAACTTGATGGATTCTAAAGTTGGGCCCTTTGAGGCAGACAGATGCTACCTGTGCTGCCACAGCAGAAATACCCCTCCACCCCTGGAGTTCTCCCAGGGCCTTGTTTCACAGAAATACCACAGAGTGCCCTGTGTTCTCCCACTACTAACTTTGTTGCTTAGCAGGAAGGCTGCTGTCACTCTCCTTCAAAACATTTAAGAAAGGCTGCTATAAGGAAACTTAAAATCTTTGAATAAAAGGAGAATGGCGAGATGAGATGCTGCATACCACAAACAGCAGATGAAAGAGGCAACATGTAAACAATGGGTGGTAGTAAAAATTTTAGTTCAAGCACCTGTGGCTGGTGTGACATCCAATAATGTATCATTTTGTGGCCTCATGGTTACAAAAAACTCCACTGGAACATGCAACCAGACCATAGTGGCCCATAAGATGTGTCATGGACTAGCTAGTCCTTTGAGGCAAGCTCTGCCTATCATTTAGCAGCTATCCCTAGCTTTACTGAGGAGCTGCCATTAGTTCATTACTGATCCCACTGGGTGTAATGGGGCTTAATTAGAAAGACTGACCCCAGCTGTGGTGGTGGAGCAGGGTGAGTACTATTCAAATAGAGCTGGGAACTCAGAAGAAAGGTGGACCCTAGAGAAAGAAATAAGGGGAGTTCCCCTCCAGGAAAAGTCCGAGGCAGTCAAGCTGAATCACCCAGAGAGGAAAGGAGAGGAGAGGCCAGGGGCGGCTCCAGGCACCAACACACCAAGCGCATGCCTGGGGCGACAAGCCATGAGGGGCACTCTGCCAGTCGCTGCGAGGGTGGCAGGCAGGTTGCCTTCGGTGGTATGCCTGCAGAGGGTCCGCTGGTCCCACGGCTTCGGTGGACCTCCTGCAGGCATGCCGCTGAATCCGCGGGACTGGGGATTTCCGCAAGCAAGCCGCTGAAGGCTGCCTGCCTGCTGTGCTTGGGGCGACGAAATAGCTAGAGCCCCCCCGGGAGAGGCTCAGGGGAGGAGGAGAAGAGCAATGAGTTAGGACCTAAAAGTAGCAAGGAGTTCCTCGGAGGTAAACTGCTCAGAGTCCCTAGCAAAGGGAAATGGAGGTAACCCTGCTGGGGAAGAAGCTGTTCAAGAGTGTCTCTATAGGGGCAAAGAAGCAAAAGATTTCATGAGCATTTGAGATGAGCAGAAGTTTGGACATTTTGAACTTTATACTGGACCTTTAGTTACCTTAGAATTATTACATGACTTGGCCGGAGGGCTGACTGCAGAAGAGTGGTGGTTGTACTACAATGTAGGTAACAGTGACATAGGGAAAGGTAGAAGAGAGGTCCTGGAGGTCAAATGTAGGTTACTAGGTAAGAGATTAAAGTCCCTGATAGCATTCTCTGAAATGCTTTCAATTCCACATGTGGTTCTGCCTGTCTAACTGGCTCTGCAGGGTCTCACTGGATGAGATAACGGTGTTAGGAGGAGGGATTAAGGCTTACTGGGAACCTTTTAGGAAAGAAGGAGCCTTTGCAGCAGAGACGGGCTCCACCTAAATCAAAATGGAACCAGATTGCTGGCATGTAAAATTAAAAAGGTTGTAGAGGAGTTCTTAAACTAATGGCTGGGAGAAAGCCGACAGGTGCAGAGGAACACACAGTTCAGATAGACATTCTTTAGATGAGGATTTGTTAAATGGGATAGTCTTCTAGTAAAAAAGGAGGGGATAGAAGTAGATAAAGTACAGATGGGAACTGGAGAGAAAGTCAAATAAAAAGAGTCTCATTCAATTATATCTCGTAAAAGCAGACAATTAAATGTTGACAAATTTTGTAAGTGCTTATTTATATACAAATACTAGAAGTCTAAATGTTAAGATTGATGAACTTGAGTGCTTGGTATTAAATGAGGATATTGATATAATAGGCATCACAGAAATATGGTGGAATGATGTTAATCAATGGGACACCGTAATACTAGAGTATAAAATACATAGGAATGACAAAGTAGGTTGTGCTAGTGGGGGAGCAGCATGATATGTGATAGAAAGCACAGAGTCAAATATAGTAAAAAACTGAAATTAATTAAACAGTACCATGGAAATTCAGAAATTCCATGCTTGAACAATAAGAATATAGCCGTAGGAATATACTACTGATCAGGATGATGATGGTGATTGTGATATGCTCAGGGAGATTGGAGAGGCTACAAAACCAGAAAGCCCAGTAATATTGGGGGATTTCAACTATCTCCATATTGATTGGGTTCATGTCACCTCAGGATGGGATGCAGAGAAAATTTCTGGACACCATTAATGACTGCTTGGAGCAGTTGGTCCTGCAACCCACAAGAGGAGAGGCAATTCCTGATTTAGGCTTAAGTGGAACACAGGACCCAGCCCAAGAAAATGTAGCTGAACTGCTTGATACTAGTGACCATAAAGAGACTAAATTTAACATTCTTGTAGGGGAGGAAATACCAAAGAAACCCACCACAGTAGTATTTAACTTCCAAAAGGGGAACTACACAAAAACAAGGAACTAGTTAAATAGAAATTAAAAAGAACAGTCACAAGAGTGAAATGCCTTTAAGCTGCTTGGAAACTATTTTAAAAAAACATAACAGAAGCTCAAACTAAATGTATACCCAAATAAATAAATAAAACCAAAAAAAAAAATTCCACCATGGCTTAACAATAGTGTAAAAGAGGTGGTTGGAGGCAAAAGGGCATCCTTTTAAAACTGGAAGTCAAATCTTACTGAGGAAAATAGAAAGGAGAATAAACTCTGACAAGTTAAGTGTAAAAGTATAATTAGGCAGGCTAAAAAATAATTTGAAAAGCAACTAGCAAAAGACACAAACTAACAGCAAAATTAAATAAGTAAATCAGAAGCAGGAAGCCTGCCAAACAGTGACAATCAGAGTGCTAAATGAATACTCAAGGAAGATAAGGTCATTCCAAAAAAGCTAAACGAAGTCTTTGTATCAGTCTTCAGTGCAGAGAATGCGAGGGAGATTCCCACACCTGAGACATTCCTTTTAGGTGACAACACCCGTGGAACTGCTGTGGCACAGGAGTGCCTGTGGCATGGAGCTGGCATAACCACCATCCCAAAGAGCCCTAGGAGTAGGAGTGGCTGGCTAGGGAGTGAGGGTGTGACTGGAACACCGTAACTCTTTCCAGATTCCAGAAGGTAATTGGGCACAAGGTAAGGGAGCCCTCACCCCAGCACTGGGATCCAAAGTATAAAGTTATTTCTGGCTAGAGTTTGCCCAAGAATAAGCCCTGACTATACATTCATTGCCTTCCTAGGAAGATTTGTATATGATACAATTAAAAACATTTTTAATTTAATTATAGGTGGGACTGGTAGCACCGCCTACTATGAAGGCTATTTGACATTTCCTATTATAAATCCTGTCGTTCATTGTAATTTAGCCGGACTTTAACTGTGTGGGCTGAAATTTTCCATGCCAGGTGTTTTAACAGTGTTGTGGGTTTGGTTTTATATTTTTAGAGGGGGAGGGAGGGTTATGCAATATACATAAACTATATTCCACTCCGAAGTTTGAAGGCTGTGTACGCATTCAGAATGCTGCAAGCTTCTCAATTTCTCTCCTTATATTACACACATAATACTAAACACATTAAAAGACATTATTAAGGTTGTAAAGTCAAGCACTTGAAAGCTAGCAAATGCCAGAATTAAGGTTGCCTGCCTCTTTCAGTGCACAGACTGGATCTGGTTTGGGGATGAATCAGGGGTATGTAAGTTAAGGAGACTACTGTCTATGGGACCCCTGCTCCATTTGTTGCAGAAATTAAGTGTGTAGTGCAGGGATAGGCAACTTTTGGCATGCAGTCCGTCAGAGAAATCCGCTGGTGGGCCGGGACAGTTTGTTTACCTGCAGCGTCCGCAGGTTCAGCCGATCACATCTCCCACTGGCCGTGGTTCGCCGTTCCAGGCAAAAGGTTGCCGATCCCTGGTGTAGTGAATGAGGTAGGGGACTGCAGAAAGAGAAGAGATGGTCTATGGTTGAAGTAGTTCAGTGCTGCCTAAAGAACTCGATTCTATTCCTGCCTGTGCCACAGAATTCTGATATGGTGCTAGTCAAGTCATGACATTGTCACATGTAGTGTATTCCTCATTTTCTGGTGCCTGACTTTAGACCAGGGATCAGCAACCTTTGGCATGCGGCCCACCAGGATAAGCACCCTGATGGGCCGGGCCGATTTCTTTACCTGCTGGTTCCGCACATTCGGCCAATTGTGGGTCCCACTGGCCATGGTTCGTCTCTTTAAGATCACACTAAAATGAGTACTGGTTAGTAACAGAAAAGTGGTCATACCTGGGCTTTGAAACATATATGACAAAATTGTAGTGCAGTGCCCTGATAGAAATCCCATCTGCTTTACACTTCCCTTCAGATATAGACATGGGTTTGGCTTTTCACCAGTGACATGCCTCTGGCTTTCCAAGTCTTTAGTATTTGCTTCTGGTTCATAGAAGTCAGCTAAATTTTTCAGGTCCTGTTTGGAAGAGAAGGATGTGGAAAAGGCAGGATCTCAGACGATATTTTGTGGGGAATTGAAGGTAAAGCTTACAGAGAATTTATAAGCATTTACATATATTATGTCTTGTAATGCGAGAATTTAAGTAGAATGTATTTTCTAAATGTGTCATCTGTTTAGATCAAACTTGTCGAAGAATGGAATTCACTACTCTGACAAAACTGGGGCTTTAATTTATTAATTATCTATCTAGGTTCTGATACCAACCCCCCTGGTATATCTGAGTATATTACAATTTGTTAAAGCAAAGACAAGATCTCTCCCTTGCCCTCCCCTCATTTAGGGACTTAGACACAGATTTTGAACAGTATGTAGGCATTGTTCCACTCAATTAGAAAAGCTTTAGATCCAGATCCTCAAAGGTACTTAGGCATCTAACCCCAGTGATTTCAAAGGAAGTGAGGATCTGGGCCCAAGTGACTTCACCATTCAAGTCCCATCTTCAAAAGTGATTTAGGCACTTAGGACTCCAATTCTCATTTTGCGAAACACTTAAATACTTTTACGAATCTGGGTGTTGGGTTGAATAATTAAATACATCCTTACGATTCTAGGAAAGTACAACGAAGTTTGACCTGTCTTTACTTATTTCACTTCTGTAACAAGAGACCTAGAAAGTCAAATTATATCTTAATTTCTAAGGGTTCTTAAACAACATGACAATTCTGGAAAATTTTGGCAAACTGGAAAAAAGTTAATTGCTTAAATAAATAATATTGTAAATTACAACCAATTATCTGGTACCCTAGTTCTGTACATATGGTGCACTTGTTTAAATCAGGAGTGACTCAATTAAGGTTCATACTGGGATTGTAGTGGTGTGAAAGTGGAATGAAGCCTATGCTGTTATTAAAAAAGTGGTTCTCAAGCAGTGGGTCTTGCCCCATTTATTTTCTTGGTTTCCCTCTAGTTCTAGCTGGGTTGCATGCCGGCTCAGCCTTTAAAAAATTTTATAAACCAGAAAAAAGAATATCTACTTAATCAGTGAATCTCACTTAGAATTATGTGAAGAAAATAATAGTAAAATAATAATACTACTGATCAAAATGTTCATGCAGAAGGAGGCACCATGTGGGGAGGGGCTGGTGGGAAATAGAAAGGAAAGAAAAATAAAAATCATTCAGACAGCAAGGGAGGCAGAGTGACTATACAGAGTCCACAGAGGGAAAGGAACATAATAGAGAAGATAGCGAAAGAACACAGTTCAGAAACCAATACTGCTAAGTTATTAATTATGCAGTACTGTTGCTCAGTAAGATGGCTCTTTTCTTCTTAATTGTTTTATTTTTCTACTCCCCCTTGTATGAAGGATGTTTGAAAGGCGCCACAGAATTGGTAGCATCAGGAGAACACCCAGCCATATTCATACAGCAAGCATCACACTGTTCATAGCGGCAGGCAAAGCCCCCAGCCCAGCAGTATTTATAATCTGCAGCAGGCACAATGGAATAGATACCAGCAGGCACAAAGCAAAATATATATAATTTAAAGTACACAAGACAGACAGTATCTCAAGATAGCACAAGAGTGCACTATGGTGGCTGACTGTGAAAAAGCCTCCCTCAAACACATAGCTCCACATGGGGATCTTCTAATAATCCTGCCATCTGGCTTCTCAAATTCAGCAGACATCTGCTCCACCACTCCCCTCTACCCTGGCAGCAGCTCTTCCCCCTTTGCTTCCCATATATTATGCAGTACACAACATACAGCTATAACCATTGGGATGTTTTACTCACTGAGATCTAATCTAATGAGTAAACAACGCTAGTGACCCATCAGTCTACTAAAAGCACATTCTACTGTCATTCTGCACCTACTGAGCCATTAGTTGAATCTTTCCTTGGGGCTGTCCAGGTGGCACTTAAGGATGTGGGGCAAAATCAGTACTTGGTCCTGCTAGTGAAGGCAGGGGACTCAATGACCTTTCAAGATCTCTAGGAGACTGGTATAGCTCCTATTATTATTATTTGCATATGCCTTAATTCTAGCTGATATAATTTTAGTGAACTTGTATGTAAGCTTATGCACATCTGCCCAGCAAATCAGGTGAATGTATAATGGACAGATGGAATAAAATTCTAATTATACACCATCACCACTAGCACTGCAAATAAGGGGTAAAATCGTGATTCTACTGAAGTCTATAGGAGTTTGCCAGGGACTTCAATGGGTCAGTATTTTCACTAAAGGGGTACAAAATCCACTGCATAATACAGATTATGATAGTATTTCCCAGCTTTTCAGTCCTGTGATCCTGCTATCAGAAATATCACCATTACATGACCCATTCATATGGCAACCTGTTCTGGTACATAGTCTGAATATTCATATCACAGCTATTTTGTGTATGCTATGATACAACATGTGGTACAGTGAAATAACACTTGACATTTCCGAAACAGAAATGGATTTTATAAAAACGGTAGTGCAGCACTGCTAAAACCAAAGTGATTAAGTGATGGGATAAAGAGTAGCTGAGCAGAATGTTTAATGGGCTATACAGAAATACATTCAACCTGAGAGACTCACCTTCTCAATTCCTCAACTTCACCGTTAGTGCAACAGTAACTAGAGCAAATTTTCAGAAATAGATTGGAGCAAAGAAATAGCCACTGAGCTTTTATAAGAAAGTCTTTTGCAATCTGAGGGGCAATAAATGAGCAAAAAAGCTTTTATAGTCAGGTATCAAAACTGTGCCAGTCATTGAGAAAGCAGTGGCTTTCTTCTAATGATTGTTTTTATTAAAGGTGGAATGATTTTGGCATGAGCCTTTAGCAGTCAACAAAGTAAAATTTCAGTTATTTCAAAATTCAGAAGCCACATCAGTGATAGCATCAAAGGAGTCAAGGCAAAAACACCTGTTTGGTCATCTAGTCCATTCCCCAGCCAATGCGCTAGTGCTTTGTTCAGTGTTTAACATGGGTCAGTGTCCCTTAAAGACACGGGTGGTCATGTCGTTAGAGTGCTTGCCTGGGAGTTAGGAGATCTGTGTTTAATTCCTGACTCTGCCATAGATTTTCTCTCTCTCCTTGAGCAAACCACAGTTTGTGTCTCAGTGTGAAAATGATGGTAACCCCACCTCCTTTCTCTCACTGCTGTCTTGTCTACTCTGATTATAAGTTCTTCAGGACAGGTACCACCTTGTGTACTTACAGTGCCTAGTCCAATGGGTCTCAAAGCTTGTTGGGGCCTCTAGGCAGTACTGTAGTATAATAAAGACAATAGCAAGTCTTACACTTACTTCTGAAGGGAATTCAACAGTTCAGTGCATCTCTCTACTAGGTGATTTTCTACCTGTTCAGCCTGAATTTTCCTTATTGCCATCTCCTTATTCTGAATTCCATCCCTTGTATATCCCAAATAATTCTTCTCCCTCCTCCTCCATCTTTCAAATACTTAAACTGTTATACCTTCTGAATTGTCACTTAGCCAATAGACAGATATTTCATATTTTTAATCTTTCCTCCTAATTCCGACAGGCAAGTGCAAACTGGAGGTACTGCTGCTAAATGCAAAGTGACATTTTTGTGTACATAGCTATCCTTAATGATTAAGCTGTGCTTCAAAAGCTGTCTTTACCCACTGACAAAGACAAGGTTTCTTCAAGGCTATAGATGCAAAATGTATGGAATATCTACTGAATAGGAGGTTGCCAAAACATTCAAAAAACCTATCAGAGGTTATTGTTGTTTTATGGCTTCTAGGATAATATCAAGAGCCACACCAAAGAGAAATGTTTAAGATATACAAACCCCAGTGTGCAACATGCTTTACTTTCTGATAGCACCCAGGATCTGGAAGGTTTTCCTCAAAAGAAGTGAGAAGCAAGCAAGATTTTTCAAGTAGTATACAGGATTCCTGATAGAAATTGCAAGAATAGTGCATTAACAGCAGTTCAGTGGAGATTTGGGAAGCAGACAATTAGACAAACACGTAGGCTTAAAATACTGAGAAACATGCTGTGTGACCCTGTGTGTCTAGAGCAGCCCTCACTGGAAATGCCAAGGTCAGGGCAGGCTGCAAAAGGGAGAGCAGATACTCCCAAGACTGGTGGATAACACTGAAGTTAAACTCTCCAACCAATCACAAACTGTGCTTCTGATCCCCCCATGCTGGTTATCAAGAAGCAAAGAACAAACCACTGCAGCAGTGCTTAGGCCATAAACTGACTATCTAACCTCATCTTGACTTCTACTACATACGTTTCATCTGATAGCATGCTTTGCCAGTGCTTCTTAGATTTCTAAAACTGCATAGTATCCCAGCAAAGTATGGTGAAAAAAGATTACAGACCACTAAAGATAATTTCTTTCTAGTATCTACCATTTACTTTAGATTACAAAAAACTGCCATATGAAATATAATTGAAAAGTTAAGATTTGTGTACACAATTAACCCCCAAGAGAATTTTCCATGTAGGAATATTTGTAATCTTTTGTTTCATTTTGGTACTGAGGGAAACCCATGAACTTATTTTCTCACTGGAAGGAAAATATCCATGAAATATACTCACAATGTTGCCATGCAGAATTAGAAAACTTTAAAAGGAAAAAAAAAATTTCTGCATCATATAATATTAAGTTAACAATGGTCTTCAGCTACAGTGCACTTTATAAACAAATATTTATTTATTAGCGCAACTGCATAGATTTATTAAAACAACTACATGCTATGTGGGATTTCTCTAGCATGAAATGAATTATGGAAACATTTTTCTTTTGAGTAAGGAAGATTATTACTCTAGCATGGACCACTGCAACAAAACAGTGTTGGAGGGCTGGGTTTTGGACAAGTCACTCTGTACTGCTATCTGCTTTTCAGATGTCTGCATGTGTGACACTGTGTGGAATCTGGGGGACACTTTAGGATATTATGAATATTGTAAAATTGCAATGAGTTATGCCAGATATGCTATGTAAGGTATCTGCAAAAATGTTATAATTTTCCAGGTGTGATAATCTCGTTTGTGCATTTGTATCACCTTTGTATTGTAAATTATATGTATGGTATGTCTGTAGTTCCAAACTTGTGCCATGCATCCGGGGGACATCCCCAATTTGGCATCAACACTGGCTAGCCTGCTTGATGGCCCATCAAGGGCCATCAGCTATACAATTGACCTAGTGATACACCTTATAACTCAGCAAGGGATGCAGGGGCATGGCTATGGACATGACTCTGAGGCTGTAAATGCAGAATGTTTGATTATTTTATATTCTGTTTTGCTTGTTGTAGGCCCATCTGTATCACAGACCACACTGTTGTGATGCACAGTATGCCAAAAGACCAACAGTGGAACAGCTCACTGAATCCATGAAGCACCAAGTGACATGGATTAGAATAGACACCTGAAAGCTTTAAAGTGACAGTCTGTTTTTTCTTATCCTTATTTTTAAGAATTCACTATGCAGAATAAACCATTGAGAGATTAAAACTGAAGTCAGATTTCTCCGCACATTTTATTGTATTTTCCTGTCATAGGCATACATAAAAGCAACCCTACAATAATAAACATAAGTACTGGACCATTGGCCTTCAACTTTTACTGTTTTTGCTTGCGAATTGAAAAGGCAATATGTATTTTTTTAAATCACATGTATGGAGAATTACAGATTTGGGGGCTGAAAAATGGGATGAGGGCAGAGGAAGGTATGGTAAATTATGTATTGAACAAGATTGAGTGTGCCAAATAGTGCCATTACCTGGACCCAATGTCATGTTATAGATTTTGTGTAGCAAGATTATGCACTAGCATGACTTCATATATTCTAAACTACCTTTTTCCTAGATTTTTTTGTTCTAGGACACAACCAGCCTGTGGCCAATCCTTTTATTATGCTGTATGCATATGCTCTAAATCTGTTACAGGAGAATTTCAGAGTTAGGAACACCAGAGTTAGGAACTTATCAGTCAACCACATACTTAATTTGGAACTGAAAGTACACAATCAGGCAGCAGCAGAGAAAAAAAAGAAAAAAAAAAAAGAGCAAATACAGTACAGTACTGTTTTAACGTAAACTACTAAAAAAATAAAGAGAAAGCGAATTTTTCTTCTTCATAGTAAAGTTTCAAAGCTGTATTAAGTCAATGTTCAGTTGTAAATTTAGAAAAGAACAATCACAATGTTACCAACAGAGTTACCAACATTTCAGAGTTATGAACAACCTCCATTTCCGAGGTGTTTGTAACTCTGAGGTTCTACTGTAATAGGGGGGATTCAGAGAGTAAACAATCTTTCTCTGCTCTTCAATAAAACATTGGGTCTTCGCTTGTTGATTTTTCTGGACAAATATTACAAGTATTAGAAGTCCTGCCACTTTAAATTTCATCATCATTTACAATAAACTGTACCAACAATTGTGTTCTTCAATGATTTTAGAAAACTGTCTTCCTTAAAAATATGTAAACATGTGAATCCTTTTTAATGTTGCCTGAAATATATAGTTGTGTGATACCATCTAAACAAGCTAACGTATGTACTGATAAATTAAAAAGAAAGATACATCAACCTTACACACCTCATCTAGTGTTCATATTGGATGCACTAACAAAAGTAAAGTAATTAATTAAGACACCGTTTACACATAAGCACAGTGCTATTCACATGACTGGTGTTTAACTGTTAGCAACACTAATTATTTGTGTCTAACCTCTACAATTTTCCTGAATATGTAAAAGTTTATTTTTGAGTGATGAAGATATAAAGTTGTTGTCAGTTGGCATGTGTGTGTGTGTGTGTTCTGTGTGCTGTCCCAGCTCTGCACGGATAGCTGGCTCAGCAGACCTCCACCCACAGACTTGGTTCAGTGATGGTGGCACTCGGCCAAGTTTGTTGATGACAAAACATGGTACTAGCTCCCTGGCTCATCTTCAGATACATTAACACATGTAGGGCCATCACAATGGTACTAACTTTTGCCCCCTTGGCTGGACAAAGGTGCCCCTCCTCTCATTTCTCTTTTATATGTTGTTACAAACAAGTTATGTATAACATTCCTGACAGTTACCAACCCTAGCCCTTGTACCTGTTGGGTCAAACAAAACATCTCTATCCATTGTCCTGTCCTGTCCTGTCCTTGTCTTGCTCAAGGTCAGTGTGTTCCTGTATCATCTCCCACAATTGTGTTTATGCCGTAACTCTATGGTGGCCTGTACCTGTGCTAGCCTTCTGGAATGTGTTTATGTGAATACCTAGTACTTCTTAGGAGTGCTTGTGTTTTTGCAACACTAGCTGTGTTTTTGCCAAGTTTGTGTACCGGACAGTGAACTTGTAAGCAAAGTTCTGCTCTATGACAGGCCCTGATTTTGGTGACTTTGGTTCAGGCCTCAGGTCTTGCACCAGGTCCCAAGCTCTCTCTACTACATAAGTGAAATAAAAAAAGTGATAACTGGGTTTTACGCAGTATTTTTAATCACACTGAACATCATCTGTGAAAGTCTGAGCACAGTTGTAATCATATGTTCAATGGCATCCATAATAAGCATAGGCTATGTCTTTAATAGTCACCTTTCACTACTAATCTTTTCACATAGCCCTAACTGACTTCACTGTATTTTTGTTTTGTTTATTGTTAGCTTCTTTACAGGGCAAATAAATCACTTCTCTCCAAAATTTAGGATTATTATCTATTTACATATTTTTAAAGGAGACAGTTTTGTCAGTGTGAGCATAAAGACTACTCATGTAAATAAGGGATTCTGGGCCTAAAAAAGTGTGTTAAGCCTCTGGGGCTAGGAATCCTGTACATGTAGCCTTCTGTCTGGTAAACTAGTTAATCTGAACACAGGACATACCGAAAGCACTGTAGATCAACCACCCTGGTGCTGTAGGGATGAGGAATCATAAAGCGTTAACATGTGGGGAAAACAAGTTCAGGCCACGAGCTCCCAAAGCTGGTAAGGGAAGGGAGTATTGCAAAAGCAAAGCTTTCAACAGCATCTGTGTACCGAGGAAGTACTTCCTATTGCTGTCAAGTGGCCCATTCTAGCCAACTGCAGGAATGGCGCTCACTGGGGCCAAAGGGAATTGCATCCAGCCCTTCTGGAAGGATGGGCAAAGGCAAATGGCTCCCAGATGCGTCCCTCACCTGCTGTCCCTTCAAAAAGACCAGCAACATAAGCCACAATGCTGTTTGTTGCAGAAATGCAGAATTTTTTCCTGGGGGGCCAGACTTTCAACTGATATAAAGCAGTGTAGCTGTATCATAGCCAGGGGAACGATGCTGATTTACACCAGCTGAGGATCTAACCCAGTATTTCTGCTTGGGTCTATTTGAGTGACAGGCACAAGCATCAAATTGCAGCAAACATTTTCACATACTTCTAAGTCCAGACTAAATTATTCCTGATGCCTCAAACTAAACTTTCATAGCACTCAAAAAATAAAAATAAATGTTGAAGTGCGAGTTATAATAAGAGCCAACAAATTAATTAGTTGTGGCTCCTACTTCAAACAGTGTCTAAAAAGTACAAAAATACTAGTGTCTAGAGTTTCAATCCAGCTATGGTTGCTTCTTTCCAGTGGCACAAAACAGCCAGTGGATTCAGACCCCTGGGGATTCTCCCTTCTCTGTGGAAGCTTTGGGGGCACAAAGCCACTGTAGCAGCTTCTTTGCCATTGATATTCCTAACTCCAGTGCAGAGTGTTCTCAGGGGAAAAGGCCCAAATTGCCCGTGAGTGGTAGACAGCCAGGAGTAGCCTAACTTGCACAAGGGACGGGACTGGCAAATCTCCTAACACTTTGCCTCCCCACCTACAATCTTGTGCAGAGCTTTTATGCCAGGCCAGCATGTATCAGATGTATAGAAACATTATTTACAGGAACAATTTGTAATTTCATAGCAACAAGCTGCATAAAACCACTCTCAGAAGGGTGTGAGCCAAGAGGGCAGTAAAGGGAACGTTAGAAGACATTTCTCTCTTGTAATTCTTCATCTCTAAAAATGTCATTCTGGCAATATTCCTACACTTGGGTCTTTACTTCATGTAGTGAGACCACATGAATATAATTTTTCCAGAGAGACTTTTTCCCCCTCATTCTCAATTTTTCTTAACAATCGAGTGATTAAGCATTCAGAAGACTGGTGGCAATTCTGAAAGCTAAGGGAATTTGCCAATGAGAGTGTGGTTTGTGTATGTTGGTGTGTTTTTGTAGTTCAAGGAAAAATGTTAGATTTTTTAAGTATGATTTTAACTTTTCTATATGTTCTTATATAGATTGTTAAAACAAAGAACTTTTAAAATATACATTTATTTACTGACAGTGAAAATAGATTAGCCAGTTTCATTTCATTGCTTGTAGACAGTAAAGCTAATCAGATTATCTGTTGCAACTAATAGTAGTTGTAATTTTAGCCCTTTTTAGTTTACGAATCATTCATAAACAGAATCAGATTTCTGATACTCTAATAATCTGCATATTCTGGTTTCCAAAGTATCCTCTGAATAGTTTGTGGCAATAAGTGTCCATTTGTAGGTTATTTGAAAACTATTCTCTTTGACCTTCACTTTTGCTTGTTGGTATTTATATGCACTGGGTCACATGAGTCATATGGTATTTTCTTCTGTTTTCTGATTGCCAATCTGTTTACAATGGTGATTAGCAAATAACAAATTTCCAGAAAAATCATCAGGCTAAAATTTCATAATATGTACATGAGTCACAAATATCCTCAGACATGTCTCCTGCCAGCAGAATGCTCACGAGTCCCTCAAAAGTAACCGTAAAGTGAAATCTTCACATTTATTCAGAAATCACTTTCTATACTATTTTACCAGCTCTAATATGACCTTTTCTAAATCACAATTAAATCAATGAAAGAAAGACTTCCATCAGCTTCAGTGGGCTTTGGATCTGGCCCATCCTCCCTTTCCTTTTGACTCTCATGCAGGAACACAAGGGTGGAGTGTTTGTTTGCAAACACTGCAGGAAATGTTTAACTGCGAATAAAAATCTGTTGCCATGGGCACTTTACAAATATCATGGGAAAATTCCCATTGATGTTTAATTATGCAAAACCTCTGTTTCACAAAATTAACACTGTAGGCTTAAACTGACTTTTAAAATGTGACGAGAAGAATCTAAAAACGTACATATTCAGTTTGTGCCCTAGCCTGCTCCTGTAGGACGAATAAAGATGGTATCACTCAGCATTTCAGTCATGAGAGAAATGAGTTGGAAAGCCTGTGTTAGGGAGGCATCCAAGCAGAGGTGGAATTTTGTGGCGGGAACGGTGAAAGGTTGCTGTAAAACCAGTCCTTTCCATGGGCTACGTTTGAGGTTGGAGACGTAACATGGCATGTTAAAAGCAGATTGTACAACGTTGGTGTAAATTCAAAAATGCTATGTTTACCTCATAGAACTGAGAGAAAAAAACAAAGAGCAAAGAAAATGAAAGGAAAGTAGTGGTTAGTTATAACTCCTTTAGTATATCTTTACTAGCAGCATGGTTCTTATTTATTTCCCTTCTGCAGCATGTAGCCCTGATCATCCGTCTTCCCTCCCACTTCTCTGAGCTCCACACATTGCAGTTCATCTCTCCTCTCTTCCTCCACAAGACCTTCATTTTCCATCTCCTCCAACTCAAGACCTCTGCCTTTGATGCTATGACTTTCTGGGTTCTCCTAACCAGTGAGGTGCTGTGTAACAATGCTTTGCCCTGCTCTACAACAATGCTTTGTTGATGTAGCTCCCAACCTGGCCCCTCACAAACAGCACGCAGGCAACACATCCTGAGTTTCTGTGTATAGCTTCAGCCTGCCAGCACACAGGCACACACTTTAGTCTCACACTGGTTTCCACCAGTCTTGTTATCACTTGCAGGGTTACCCAACACACTCCCAGTCCCAAATTTTCCAAAACTTGTGTTCTGCACTGTCCAGCCCTCTCCTGGACATTCAGATATTTTAGGTTTGTTGTCCTTGAAGGGGATTAATGTCCAAGAGTTTGCTACTTTAATTGGAGTTACCCACACAATTCAGTTTAAAACACAACACTGGATTAGTTCTGATTAAAGAATAAAACAAATTTATTTAACTATAAAAAGAAATTTTTAGTGAGAACAAGTATAAGGCATTATAGTCAGAAATGGTTACAAGAGAAATAAAGATAGAAACATTTCCTAATACTAAAATTTAACAGACTAGACTTGGTTCAAGATGAAATCCCCTACCACATGTTCCCAGTAACACTGCTGAGCTGACCAAATTCTCAGGCCAAGATTTTCTCCCAAAGGCGGTTTCTATTGTCTTCTTAGATAAAAGAGAGATGGATAGGGAGAGAGAAGCTGGTGTGCTTTTGCCCTTCACTTTCACAGTTCAGTCACCCTTTGAAATGCATTTTCCGGAAGGTTAATCCTTAATAAAATTCATTCTCACTCTGAGGAGAGAGACAAGGAGTCTGGTGGTGAAAGAAGTTCCATGCTGGTGTTTGCTAAGATGGAGAACTGTTTGTCTCTGCCCCTCTTCTTTGCCCAAGAATGACCACTTGTCATCAAAGTTGATGGGCAACTCTGTCACCTGGGTAGAAGTGTCAGCTTGTTCTTCTTGAGAAACTGGCTTACCCAGACCAGTATGGTAAACACATTTCAAACCTCATTTCAGCTTATAACTTAACATATAATGTTGCTACACGTTTCATCATGGTATTATTGACCAGTGAGTTATTAGTTTTCAAGTGATACCTCACAACACACATCTTATATGACAATTATTGCAGAAGCATGTAGGGTGAGAATGCCTGGGGTGCATTCGGTCACAGATGCCCCTGACTTCTCTCATCTCTCCATCCACGTAGCCACCATTTACTGTCTCCCTTCCACCCCCAAAATTGGGAAATTCCTCCTAAAAAGCTTTGTAAACTGACAGTTAAGATAAGAGAATTTTAAGGGAGGTAATTGGGATGACGAAAGACTCACCTGCTTATTTCCTTGCTTTTTATGGTTTGCATTCATGAGACTGATTTACAGAGAGATTTGCATTCTGCAGCTAATTGAAGACCAATTTATTCATGAGCATTTTTAAACATTATATTAGTAATAAAAATGTAACTTTTGAGTGCAGGATTCAAGCCTGTAGTGAATAAAGGTAGAAGATTCAGGCCCCCTGTGTTCACAGATTGATAGCAAAAACATGCATGAATATCAGGAATGGTATGTCTTCAGTTTCACCAGCAACTGCACACCGCACCATAGTAACTCTAGCTCAGGAACGAATCCATGCAACAAACCTCGATGCCAACTCTGCCCACATATCTACACCAGCAACACCATCACAGGACCTAACCAGATCAGCCACACCATCACCGGTTCATTCACCTGCACGTCCACCAATGTAATATACGCCATCATATGCCAGCAATGCCCCTCTGCTATGTACATCGGCCAAACTGGACAGTCTCTACGGAAAAGGATAAATGGACACAAATCAGATATTAGGAATGGCAATATACAAAAACCTGTAGGAGAGCACTTCAACCTCCCTGGCCACACTATAGCAGACCTTAAGGTGGCCATCCTGCAGCAAAAAAACTTCAGGACCAGACTTCAAAGAGAAACTGCTGAGCTTCAGTTCATCTGCAAATTTGACACCATCAGCTCAGGACTAAACAAAGACTGTGAATGGCTTGCCAATTACAGAACCAGTTTCTCCTCCCTTGGTTTTCACACCTCAACTGCTAGAACAGGGCCTCATCCTCCCTGATTGAACTAACCTCGTTATCTCTAGCTTGCTTGCTAGCATATATATACCTGCCCCTGGAAATTTCCACTACCTGCGTCTGATGAAGTGGGTATTCACCCACGAAAGCTCACACTCCAAAAGGTCTGTTAGTCTATAAGGTGCCACAGGATTCTCTGCTGCTTTTACATATCCAGACTAACACGGCTACCCCTCTGATACTTTAGTTCGGACGTTTTCCTGTTTATTTCATCAGCTTAATTTATGGTTGACCTATGATTTTCTGATAGCTGGTATAGTTATCTCAGTCTTAACACAAAAATACCATGTTTAATGGTAGATTTAAGAATGCTGTGTTCTAATGCCTGAAATATAGGTTACTAATGTGCAGAAATCAAAACCTATTATTCAAATGCCTAATTCAACTGGTTAATTATTGAAGTTCTTGGTAGAAATAGTTGACTGCTATAGGGCAGGAGAATAGCTATCTTAGCAGCCGGCTAGGGAAAGTTTCTTTTGTGAGATACAACAAGGTCAAACATCTGGAGTACTGCAGGAGTTGGAGAGAGAATTTCCAAGTTCCTTTGTTTGTAAGCTCTTATCTCCAAAAAGAGCCATGTGCAAATCATGAAGTTGAGTTAATTGTTTTGTGGGAAGAAGGTGGTGATTTCCATCAATTGTTACAGATGAAGAAAACACTCATTAAAAATTGAAGTACTATTTTTAAATGAAGATTTTAGCTCTTTGAAAAAAACTGATTAGATTTCAAACTTATGTCTCTTAAAACACATTTCACAAACAAGAAATACCATATTCTTATTTTATAAGAGAGAGAGAGAGAGCGTGCATGCACACACGTTTGGGAATATTATCGGATTGAGAGTCCTGGAGACTGAAGCTCTCTGTATTCCAAAACAGACACAGCAGAGATGAGAACACAAGTTTAAGGATCCCTAACAGTATGCCTCTAATCTGACCTGGAGACTATTGCACATCCTAAGACTTCAATTTCACGTAGCATATTGTCTAAGCAAGCTGGACATCCATGCCCCTGGCTTGTTTCCAAAAGGCATCTCCCCACCACTACTATTGCAGTAATAGTCTTTAGGGTAAACTGATAGTGGAAATGCAAAAAATATACTGATTTATCTACCCAGGTACCTATGTGACCCCTTCAGTAACTGAGTGTGCCTCAAAATATTAAATGCACTGATCCTCACAAAATCCCTGTGAGGCAGGGCAAGAGCTGTTATTCCTGTTTTTACAGATGAGGAATGAGGCCCAGTGAGGCTAAGGGACTTGCCAAAGGTCACCCAGGAAGTCTATGGCAGAGCAGTGAATTGAACCTAGGTCTCCAAGTTCTAGGTTAGTCCCCCCCGGACCATCCTTCCTCTGATAACTCAAAGCTGTACCAGTATAACCCTATGGTGCCATTTCAATATGTCTTATGCCAGACACAGAAGGTTTTTTTTAAGTCTACAAGGGATCATTATAACCAACTGCGTATCACAGGTCATATTTGATGGTAGTTAATCAAATGCACAGTGGATTCAAGTGTGATATATACTTCCTGTGTTTTATTTGGACTTCTAAATATGTTTTAGATTTAGAATGGGAACTTTCATGATGGAGTAAACTTAAATGAGAACATTTTTCTAATAACCTATTATATTTTTGGGATCAGAAGAACCCTTTGTTTGATGAAATTGGTTTTCAGTAACCACTCATCATTAAGTCTAGTGTCTGGGTGTTGAATACAGGACTGGAATGCCCGAGGCTGCATTTCTGACTTCTTGTTAGCCAGTGTGGTGAGATAGACATTTACTTTTGTTGCTGGTTTGGTATATCTTGTGGAAGAATAACCACCAATTTTGGGGTGTGTCTGCCCTATTTCTCAGCAGTTTGTCCTTAGTTTGTTATTCTCAGTTGTGACTCACTGAGGCACGGTGACACCATTATAAAATACCCTCCCATTTTCCTAATTTAGGCAGGGCCTGGGAGGTCATTCTCTGCTACTTACAGACCTGGATGAAGACAGTTGGGAGGTCGATAGTGCAAGTCTTCTGCTGGTGCATCTTGAATAGACCGACCTGCAATACTTCCATCATGTGCTAAAAGAAAGTCAAAGCTTAGCTTTAAAAAAAAATTGCAAAGAAATGAAGCCAAAATCCTCCCAGTCCACCTTTTCAAGTCATCAGAAAAAGTCATCAAGGAAAGAAAACAAGACAGCAGGTGCCTAGATGAATTAGCACTTTCCATGATACCTGGTACTGTAGTTCATGCTTCTAATATGGAACCTTCCAGCAGAGGTCTGTGAGTTATGGTCAAAGTATACAATCAAGCAACATATATAAATACAAAAGAAGGTGAGAGGGACTAAGTCACATCAAAACCAATGCAAACAATTTCAGATGATAAACACACCAGTAAACCCAAAGGAAAAGACTAAGGACAAATGGAAAGGATATTGTAGCCATCTGTTCTCAGCACTGTCCAAATGACACAGAAACATTGATTACTGAACCAGCATTAAATGTTGGAAAAAGCAATCACAGAGGATCAAATTTCACAAAGCAAGACACCAGAAACATTTAGTCAGAATGCTAGGCAAATGAATGCCTAATTGTTAAGGTCATGTATTATCATTTTAAGAATGCTGTAGTCCCCCCCCCGCCAAATAAAATGAAATAAAAGTCCCTCAAAGCAAAGCACCGCAATATATAACTGATTGGAGATGAGAACAACTGCCACCTCTCCCACCACCCTTCCTGGGCCTGGCTGATTGTGTTGTTGCTTATATCAGTTTCTCTCAACTGAATGCAGTGGAGTTACTCCAGATTTATACCATGGCAAGATCAGCAGCAGACTTTAAGAGCTCCTTTTCCTGTGGGGGTAACAAAACCAAATAACATTCTCCTGGGGCATTTTTATGCTAAACTTTGACCTTCACACACTATTGTATTTTAAATCACTTTTTGGAAACTAGCATGCTATGCTGAATAGAGCAGTTCTCATATAAACTAAGACAAGGATTTTCCAAGAAGCCTAAAGCAGCTGGGCATCCAAGTCCCACTGACTTTCAGTCAGAATCAGGAATCTAACTCTTTGGATCCATCTGGAAATCTCAGCTCAAATAAAGAAGTGTGAGAATTAAACATTAAAATGTGCAGATCATCAATGGATATTTATGTATAACTAACAGGTTAAATAGGAACATGAGTACAAATAGACACAAAAATCTAATACGGATGCTGGGGAACACTTATTTTTGGTGGTGCAGACACGGATGCATGGTCGGGATAGAATTAACATATCCCCTATCACATAAACTAATGGCTAACATGGCTGCATTGACACACCACTCGTTTCAGGACTGATTACATTCAGAAACAACCTGTATTTATTTGTAACTATAACGTTTGGAAAAAAAGGCACCAATCTTCAGGACACGTGGGTTTTATAGCATTGGTTTTACATTAGATTACAGAGCACACAGAATATAGAACTCTATATGTCAGTGACAATACAGGGTAAAAATCGTCAAAAGCACTTGAGATTTAGGAGCCTTAGGAATAGGATAAGTCTACACTGCAGGCACGAAGTCTCAGAGCCGGGGTCAGCTGACTCAGGCTTGTAGGGCTTGAGATGCAAGGCTAAAAATTGTGATGTAGATATTTGGGTCTGGGCTCTGAGACCCTGTGAGGGAGGAGGTCTCAGAGCTCAGGCTCCAAACCTAGCTGGAAGGTCTACTCTGCAATTTTTAGCTCCACAGTCCCAAATCTCACAAGCTTGAGTTAATTGACTCAGGCTCTGAGACTAGGGGCCACGAGATTATTACTGCAGTGAAGAAATGCCTTAAGTCCCACTGACTGTGGATGATATTTAGGCTTGTAAGCACCTAAGTCACTTTTGAAAATAGCATTCAAAGCCTAAGTCTTTTAGGTGCTTATCTATGATCTCGAGTGTAACACAGGAATATCACAGATGCCATCTCCATATACTACTGGCCAGAAGATTGTGCCCCCATCCTATCACGCACAATCATGGTGATCAGAGCCAGTGCAAGGATGTTTCACGCCCTAGGCAAAACTTCCACCCTGCGCCCCCACCCTGAGGCGCCTCCCCACAGCAGCTCCCCTCCCCCTGCCCAGGGGCACCCCCCTTGCGGCAGCTCCCCATCCTCCGCTCTGAGGCACCCCTCCCCCCGCCCCAGCTCACCCCTGCTCCATGCATGAGCACCCCAAGCATGCTGTGGCCGCTTCACTTCTCCCACCTCCCAGACTTGCGGCACCTAAGCTGATTGGCGCTGCAAGCCTGGGAGGCGAGAGAAGTGAAGCAGCCATGGTGTGCTTCGGGAGGAGGCGGGGCAGGGGTTAGCTGGAGTGGGGAGTTCCCCTGCGTGCTACCCCCCCTTACTTGCTGCAGGCGGCCCTCCCTGTGCTCCCCTGCCCCAGCTCCCTCCACCTAAATGCCGGCGGCGACCGGGGTGGCTGAAGATCCGGCCGCCGCGGTTGCTGCTGAAGAAAATGGCACCCCCCAATGCCAGTGCCCTAGGCGACTGCCTCGGTCGCCTAAATGGTTGCTCTGGCCCTGATGGTGATCTGTACATTCATGTGCTGTAGGCTGGATTTCTACAACTTGTATGTGGGAATGAAGTCACACCCCCTGAAAAATCTGACTGAAATAAAAAGGAGCAGCCGTCTGCTTAGCAACAAAGATTGTGGTCAGCACATCACCCAGTCCTCAGAGTACAGTTCAATGTCCTACACACAATTGGCTCAACCTAAGCAAGTTCACCTCTTCCTCCATGACTATATATATATATCCCATGTCAGGGTCACTTCATTAGAGCAAGAGAACGGTCAACTAATTTAGAAAAGCTCATGAGTCCAGGAGAGAAGAACTTTCACAGGAACTGAACCCTGACTATGGAATGGACTCCTACAAGAGATGAGAATAATCACAGGACTCATCACATTCAGAAATAAATGCAAAATTCATTTGCAATTTAGCTTTCCCCAAGTAAATTCTTCTCTCTCTCTCTCTCACACACACACACACTCTTATGTGCAGACATAAAACATCCTGCCTGCACTATGAATCAAGGTACTTCTGCTAAAGATGAGAAAGAGGGGGATTGTTATGATAGATGCGAGTCCTTGGAAGTATGGAAACTCCAAAAGACTATTATACTGAGATGTGCCATGTATATATGTTATATGTATCTTTGTGAGTTAGGGATTGTATTCTGCCTCCATGGATGAGAGTTACAGTCCTTCCTGCAGGAACTAAAATCAGTAGGGGGTAATTACTGCAAATCCCAGGATTAGTAAACAACTCTGGAAAAGTACTATCCCCTGGGGAAATTGCATACACTGGTTCACACTGGGGTCAAGAAACACAACAGATAAAGAATCGCCTTTTTTATAAAATGGGAGGCTGAACTGTCTCCGGGACTCTTACTGGATCCTCAAATTGACATGAGATTGCGACAAAGAGGTCAAACCTTGCTGGAAAGTTTTGAAGGACTGGAAATCTGCCAGGGTCTCTGTGTGGAAGACAGGTGGCATCCAATAAGTTTAGCATGCCTATGTAATACTTTTGTCCTAAATAAATATAATGTGAAAGCTGGCTGGTTACTGGTAACTCTGTCAGAGACCCTGGGAAACAGAAGAGCAAACACTGGACTAAGGTCACATCTGATGGGATAAACACAGTGAACTTCAGGGAGACTGCAAGCCTAAATTCCTGGTCTAAACAGAGAGGTACACATCCATAAAAAGATCAGTATCTTAGATGCCTATATACAAATGCAAGAAGTATGACTAATAAGCAGGAAGAACTGGAAGTGCTAATAAATAAATACAACTATGACATTGTTGGCATCACCAAAACTTGGTGGGATAATACACAATTGGAATGTTGGTGTGGATGGGTACAACGTGCTCAGGAAGGACAGACAGGGGAAAAAGGGAGGAGGTGCTGCCTTATATATTAAAAATGTACACACTTGGACTGAGGTGGAGATGGACATAGGAGACAGAAGTGTTGAGAGTCTCTGGGTTAGGCTAAAAGGGGTAAAAACCAAGGGTGATGTCATGCTAGGAGTCTACTACAGGCCACCTAACCAGGTGGAAGAGGTGGATGAGGCTTTTTTTAAACAACCAACAAAATCATCCAAAGCCCAAGATTTGGTGGGGGTGGGGGACTTCAACTATCCAGATATATGTTGGGAAAATAACATAGCGGGGCACAGACTATCCAATAAGTTTTTGGACTGCATTGCAGACAAACTTTTTACTTCAGAAGGTTGAAAAAGCTACTGGGGGAAGCCATTCTAGACTTGATTTTAACAAATAGGGAGAAACTCATTGAGAATTTGAAAGTAGAAGGAAGCTTGGGTGAAAGTGATCATGAAATCACAGAGTTCACAATTCTAAGGAAAGGTAGACAAGAGTACAGCAAAATAGAGACAATGGATTTCAGGAAGGTGGATTTTGGTAAGCTTAGAGAGCTGATAGGTAAGGTCCCATGGGAATCAAGACTGAGGGGAAAAACAACTGAGGAGAGTTAGCACTTTTTCAAAGGGACACTATTAAGAGCCCAAAAACAAGCTATTCCGCTGGGTAGGAAAGATAGAAAATGTGGCAAAAGACCACCTTGGCTTAACCACGAGATCTTGCATGATCTAAAAATTAAAAAGGGAACATATAAAAAATGAAAACTAGGACAGATACAAAGATGAATATGGCAAAACAGGAATGCAGCGGGAAATCAGAAAGGCAAAGGCACAAAGGAGCTCAACTAGAATACGGAATAAAGGGAACAAGAAACTTTTTATCAATACAATTAGAAGCAAGAGGAAGACCATGAACAGGGTAGGCCACTGCTCAGTGAGGAGGGAAACAGTAACAGGAAAACTTGAAATGGCAGAGATGCTTAATGACTTCGTTTCGGTCTTTCACTGAGAAGTCTGAAAGGAATCCTAAACATAGGTGAAGTTGCCTAATTGGAAAGGGGTAAGTTTTTAGAAGATAAAATAAAGAGAGAACAAGTAAAAACTTAAGCAAATTAGATGCTGGCAAGTCCACGAGGCCGTGAAGATACACCTTAGAAATAATCAGGAGCGTAATAGGAAGAGGTTCGAGCTCTCTAGCTATTATCTCTCGGAAATCAATGGAGAATGGGGAGAGATTCCGAGTAACTCTGGACAAAGGCAATTAGTGCCCCATCTATAAAGGGAAAAACACCCAGGAAAACGACAGACCAGTTAAGTTTTTAACTTCTGGCCAGGAAGATAATGGCAACAATAATTAAAAAAATCTCTGTAAACACTTGGAAAGGTGATAGGGGAAAAAGCCAGCAGGATTTGATAAAGACACAATCGGTATCAAAACCCAATCTAAATAGCCTTTCTTTGATAGATAACAAAGTCTTGTGATAAGGGAGAAGGCGTTGTGATGAGTGATATAGTTGACCAGAATTATAAGGCCATTTGAATAGTCTCGCATAATATCTCTTTAATAGTAACACCTAGGCAAATACGATTTAAGAATGGGCTACTAAGATGGGTGGCCATAACTGGCTGATAACGTACTCAGAGAGTAAGTTTTATGGCTCCCATCCCTGCTGGAAAAGGCCATAACAACTGGGGCTCTGCAAGGGTCGTTTTTGGGACCTGACTTTGTTCAAATATTTCAATCAACGATTTAGATAATTGCATAAGAAAAGTATGCTTTAAGTTTGCATATTAGTACAGAATGAAGGGGATTTGTAACTGTCTTTTGGAGGATAGGGTCTATAAATTCAAAGATCGGAACTGTGGAAAATGGTCTTGAGGTAAACAAGGATTGAAGTTTAACACAAGCAAAATGCACCCAAGTGCTCCACTAGGAAGGAACAATCAAGTTTCACACTACGAATGGAAGAAAACGGTCTAGGAAGGAGTATGCAGAAAGAGAACTAGGGTCATAGGGACCACAAGCTAATATGAGTCACAGTGTGAATTGTGCAAAACAAAACGAAAGATTCTGGGTGCATTAAATGTTGTGTGGAAATGTCATCTCTTCTACTCTGCGGCTTGTTTTAGACCTCAATGAGTATGTGTCCAGTTTCTGGGCCAAGCATTTTCCAAGAAAGATAGTGTGAAATTGAGAGGTCCAGTAAGAAGAGCAAAACAAAGATTAAATCTAGAATAGATGAAACTATTGAAGGAAGGCTGGAAGACATGGTCGTTTGTTTAGTTTGGAAAAGAGAAAAACCTGAGACTGCTAGCAGTTTCAGGGTATCTTAACAGGGTGTGGTTACAGGGTGGTGGACCCTCTGCTCTGCCTGAGGGGTTTTTAAAATACCTGGAAGGCGGGGCTGGAAGAAAGCAGCCTCTTAAAAGGTGGGCCTGATTGAGGAAGTGGCTGCAGCTGGGGCCACGCCCAAACTGGGAAAAAAGCCACCAAGGGCCTAAAATAAGGCGGCCAAAGGGAAGCCAAGGGTAAGCAGTCCCTCTCTCTGAACTGGGGAGGGAAGAAGCTGCGCTGCTTGGGAAAACACCCGGGGGGAAACCCTAGAAAGGAGGGCGTTGGGGAAAAGGCTAAGGCCTGGGAGCCCTGGCAGAGAACTCCTCACTGCCAGCTGTTTTCCTAGGCCCCTCCCTAGTTACTGGGTCGCCTAGAGAGGGCCAGCGTAGGTGGGGTAATAGGCACCAGTTCCCCCCAAACCTCTTTGGCCTGTGAATGATTTGCGCTGGAACATCAGTCTGCAACCTGCCACGGGCAGGGGCTAAACAGAGACTGCGTAAAGCCAACGATTGAAGGGAAGAGGGATACGGGGTGGAGGGTTCCCTGGGAGGAGGGGACCAGAGTTAAAGCCGGTACGGGGGTCCCGGAGGAGGACACTGCGCCAGGCAATCGGACAGGGTGGAATCACCGGCCAAGAGGGCGCTCCAGCTGGAATTTGAGCAAGAATGTCACGCGGAAAGTCACCGAGCAGGGAAGGCGCTGCAGGGGGGACCCGGCAAGGTCCCACAGGGGTGTAATGAGCAGGAGAGAAGAGATCAAGAAGGCATGTGCCTTAAAACTGCAGCAAGGGGAGGTTAGATGTGAACATTAGGAAAAAAGTTCCTATGCAGGGGGTAACACTGGAATAAATTGCCTAGGGGGGTTTGTGGAATCTCCATCTCTGGAGATATTTAAGAGTAGGTTAGATAAATGTCTATCACGGATGGTCTAGACAGTATTTGGTCCTGCCATGAGGGCAGGAGACTGGACTCGATGACCTCTCAAGGTCCCTTCCAATCCTAGAATCTATGAGGGATGAAGAAGACCTAAGACCTAAAGGGGCGACCATAGAGGGGGCAAAACATAGTTTACCCTGGAACTGTGACAACTATTAGGAGATGATCGAATACTATGTTGATGGTGGGAGCCATGCAAATGCCTAGGTAGCTAATGCCAAATCACTTTAAGAATATGGAAAACTACTTTTAATCTGATTTGAACAGTTAATAAACTTAAAAAATTCTAACTTTAGAAAACATACCAATAACACATTTGCGACAAATAAGGCATTACACACTTTCAGTCTGATTTCAAACAAAAAATGTGTTAACTATTAAACAATATATTTATTTGCAATTAACATTCATTTATCACAAGTAGAAAACAATACTTATTGTTTGGTTGATGAAGTAGTGGGGGAAAACATACACGATACATAATTCAAATACAAAAATACCTCATACATTTATTCATTTACATCTTCAGAGTGTATCATTTTCCTAAACACGATGATGGTGGGAACAACTGATCTAGAAATCTGATATTCCACTACTGTCAGTCGGTATTAAAAAAACAGAATATATATAGAGAGAAAACTAACATTTTTAAAACAGTACAAATTCCACTTATGGGTTTCAGGTAAGGACATTTTGTGCACCTTGAAACCTTAACAGAAACCATGCAAAAATCAGAGAGGAATAAAACAACAGCTTTGTAAAGAAACCACTGGATTTCTGATGTGATTATTTGGAAATCTCTTCTATACCCTCAGACTGCTGCCTAAAATTTCTCCAAGTGCTTGTGAAAGTTAGTCATAGTATATTGCTGGGGGGAAAAAAATAGTGAACATCCAGAACTAGGCAATATTCAAATGAATCCCACCAAATAAATTGTGACTTCCCAAACCATTTTTTAGTATTTGATCTATGACAATATATCAAGGAAACAACGTTTAAAAAGTGTCTGAACCTCAAATGCTGTGTGATTTGACAAAGGACAGAAAACAGGAGCATTCTCTGAAGTGTTAGTTACAAAACTGTTTTTAAATTCTGTGCCAGTGTACAAGTATACAGTTATGCCAGTTTTCAATTAAGAGGTACCTACAACATTTCTGAACATTAGACAGTACTTCTTCCATCTGATACAGATTTTTAAACAGAAAAATATAAGTTAATAGTGGTACCCAGGCAAATCCAACTTATTTTTTCTTTTACACTCCTCAGTTCAATATATCCTGTAAATATATTGCTGCAATCTATTTTAGAGGAGCAACTGCCTTCTAATCAGTCCACTGAAATATAGAGACAAACACAAAAAGAAGATTCCATTTTCATTTTAGCTTTTCATGTCAGTGAAACATTAAAGGAAGAATCAATGTTAAATTCCTTTAGACAATATAAATTACCTAAAAGCTTAAAAAAAACCCACACAACCAACAGTTATCCCAGTCCATTTTCTTTGAATGCATTCTTTCCCAGGAAACAAAACACAAAAAACAAAAATCCAATAATGAGAGCAACATGTACAGTCAAAATAGCACTTTTCCTTTATAGTAATTTACTTGCCAGGAGAGAATTCCATGACAATGAGGCTGAACCAGTCTGAGTAGCTATTTGTTTAGGGGCCAGTTCAAGCTGGGTACTACCATAGTGCACAAATAGTCCCGCTCTATCTTAGCTTTTAAACAAAATTCCCCATTAAGTTCAGTATCAATGGCTGTAGGCCCTACTTCAAAGCACGTAAACTCAGACCTGGTCTACACTACGCATTTAAACCGATTTTAGAAGCATTAAACCAATTTAATGCTGCACCCATCCATACAACGAGGCCCTTTATATCGATATAAAGGGCTCTTTAAACCAGTTTCTGTACTCCTCTCCGATGAGAGAAGTAGCGCTGAAATCGGTATTACCATATCGGATTAGGGTTAG